>NC_044327.1:104726178-105029772 GCF_007399415.2 Gopherus evgoodei
CAAGCTTGTATACTCACAGAAAATGAATATTAAATTTATTTATTTAAATTCACAACAGAAAATATATAGAATTTACACTTATCCTATTAAAGAAGAGAAAAAAAATTACTTGAGGCAAATCTTCAGCTGGTATAAATGATCATAGCTCCACTGAAGGCATGGTTCTGGCCTGCTATGTCTTGTGTGATGACCTAGCATCACTAAACATGTTGTCTCATATTCCAAATAGCAAGACAAAGTGAGTGAAATGTAAGAAATAAAAATACATTTGAGAAAATCATGATCTGCTAGTAGATATTCCAAGAACAGAAAAAAAGAAGTAACATTCATCAGATAAATTATCTGTCATAGTTTATATCCTCAGCTTTAATTATATCAATGGGGTGCAGCAATATGTTCAACATAGGATCTGGGCTTCTGGGAAGGCTTTAGGTCATCTATAATGATGATAAAATTACAGCACAAGTAATTTGAAATTAATATCTTACACGTTGTTTGTTGTGGCCCAATACTGTATCTTACAGGATTGGGCTGGCACCTCACTTGGCATCTACACCTAATAGTCAGTGTTTGAAAGTATGACATTTCCATCACCCCTTCATTTTTTTCAATCAAGACGAAGTGAAAACTGTTCTGCAGCAATATTTCTCAGCACACAAAACTGACCAAATACTATTATTTTATATTATTATAGTCTGAAAAGAAGTCTTGCAGTTCTGGAAATTGAATGGATTTTTATGCTTAGCTTATGTATTCGTATAGATTGTAGCAGAATCTGAATCATGGATTGCTCACAGCTGGGTATGGGGGTGGGAGGGTGGAAATACCACAAGTCTGTTAATACTTTAGCTTTTTAAAGTTACTTTTTGATAGCTACTTCACTGATGCCAAATCCTGCAACTGCTCTGCAAGCAGAATTCCCATAGATATCAATGAAAATTCTGTATGTGGAACACCAGCCAGAAGTAACCTTTACATAGTTCACACATTAGAAGCCATATGCTATACATCAGTTTGCAGATTAACTGAGGATATGAAAAGAGAATGGACTTGCTACTAATACATTCTTAAAAATTAAAAGCCTTAATGTGATATATATTTCAGTTAAAACTCTTAGAGCTAACTTAGTAAATTTTCTCTGTTTATTCTTAGTACCTCAGATTGAAGGAAAAGATCATCACGTAGTCAGTTATGTAGGAGATTCTGTTGTATTGGTATGTAAAAGTCTCAAATATATTCCCATCAACTGGATCTGGTACATGAGTAATGGAAGTGACCAGGTAAGATTTCCCTTCATTGGTCACGCAAAACAGTGAAACAACTGATTGCAAGCACATTGTCCTTTTGCAGAGTATAATTAATTCATGCTTCATAGACCTACAGCAGCTTTCACAAATCCTACCTTATTCTTTAGATAGAGTTGATATGAATTCACCCACATGATAAAACTATAATCTATCAATATAGGTCATCATAGATATCTTTACGGACGACCTGCACCATATGATTACAATCTAATGGACTCAAAACAAATCAGATGGGTGGGCCCAATCCCGAGGTGTTCACTTTATCCACATTCAGTCAAAACTTTTGTTGATTCCTGTGGGAGCTTTTTCTGAATAAGAAGCAAGAGACATACTGTCCTCCATAGGGAAAATATGTATTAGCTCACAATTCAACTAACAATTTCCTCCTAATCATCCTGTTGTGGAACCTAGTTAGCCATCTCTCTTAATCCTCACGAGTCCGGAGGGCAGGTGTTTTGTATGGAGTCCAATGGCTTCACAGTATTCCCAGTGTCTCCACAATATAACCTGTGTTCCCTTTTTGTTCATGCAACATGACTTCTCTTCAGAACCCATGTAGAGATGGTCTCCCACCTTGTTGCTATCTAAAAGAATCTCTCAGATTTTTTGCAACACAGAGGAGAAGGAAGCACAAGGTAATGCCGAGAGCAAAACCATTATCTTATGCTGCTGTATCACCACTGGGGTGAGGAATGATGGCCTGGAAGACATCTGTGCCTATTTGCCTAAGCTATCCACCACTCTGGAGTCCCAGCCCCATGGAAAGATCACTGCTTCTACATTTCCACACCATCCATCCTTCCCCTGCAGCATCCGTCTTATTGTAGGGGAGCCCAGGGTACTGAACAAGGACGACAAGAGTACATTTAGGGCAGATATTTAATTTTTCAGTGGAGACCAGTAGCTTGGAAAACTCTTAATAGGAAAGACAGAAGGCTTTGTTTGCTGAACAAAGCTTAACTAAAATACAGTATAAGTTATCTTGATTTTTATCCATTTGGGATGACTAAAACAAAAGAAGGTAAGAGGTCTGCCCAACTGTATACAGTAATTTAGAAGTGCAGCCTTGATTAGAACCCAAATCCATATGACAACCTTGCTCTAACTTCTAGACCAACACAGCCACATTAACCCTTACAGCTATAATGTTCCTTAGTCATTTATACCAAGTATCACCCTAACAATAACTAGGACTGGTTACATTTTTCATTTTTGCCAACTCTTTGCTTTGATGAATGATCAGTTTTTAATCTGGAGATGTTATGTAAGTGGCCATCACACTCTTCCAATTCCCATTATTTATAAATACTTGAATTCACACATTTACACCAGTGTAGCTCCACTGACTTCAGTGGAGATAAGCCAATTTACATCAGCTGAAGATCTGGCCCAAAGTTTCAATATCAAAGAAACGGTGCCAGTAAGTGGGAAAATGCAAAGGACAGCAACAAATGAAGTTGAAGTTATAGAAACAAAACAAAAATGTTGGTCACATTTGGAAAATAATGTATATTCTGAGACCAAGACCTGAAGGTGCTGAGCACCTCCAGCTCCTATTTTAGTCAATAGACCTGATCGTACATCAGGGAAGTCAAAAGCAAAACTCCCGTAGAGTCCAGCAAGTGCCAGAAGATCAGGCTCAAGGGATGTGGCAAGTATTCAACGCTTCCCAGGTTTTATCCCTGAATATATGTAGCTTATCTGCAGCTGTACCACCTCAGGCAGTATTATTGTCAAATCACATAAACCAAGCAGGGTTGGGCCAGATTAATAATCTCCAAAGAAAAAACAAATGCTGATAGAATCAGTGTTGGTAATTCACTAGGCTGAATTCTGCCTTCAGTAGCATTTTAGCCAGACAGGATGGTCCAATAAGAATTTAATCAGGAATGAGCACTGGGTCTGCCAGAAGTGCCATGGTATTTTTAAGTGATCAAGAACAAGGTGTTACATCTCATCTAGAAGCGAGCACCTCTAGCAGCACACAGCAATTAATTCACTGATGACTTTGAAGGTACATTTCATCCTAGTCTACACTAGGAATTTACATTGGTATAGTTAGCTATGTCCACACCTCTGGGAGACATAGCTATAATGACCTAGCCCCCAGTGTAGACAGTGCTAGGTCGACAGAAGGATTCTTCCATTGACCTAGATACTGCCTCTCAGGAATGTGGATTACCTATGCCAATGGGAGAATCCCTCCCACTGGTGTGAGTAATGTCTATACTGAAGAGCTGCACCAACGCAGCTGTGCCACTGTAGCATTTTAAGTGTAGACAGGCCCTGATATTTGTAGCACTTTTGTTTTCTTTGGAGTTGCCTTGCTAAAATTCCTCTTATTTGAACTAAATAAGGTATTCTTTCTTCACCTGTGCTGTTATGTATTGAACTGAACAGTTGTGTACTGTGGCTATGTAGACATAGCTTGTAATTAGTTTGTAAAGCAGGGATGTCAAACTTATCTTGGAAAAAAGGGAAGAATTCTTTGTTTAATTATGATATGTGAGCTGAGATATAAATTCAGGCCTATACGCGCCACACCGTGCCAAGTGAAATGCCCACTGGTATCACTTTATGATTTGCACAGATATCTAGAGGAGCATATGGTCTTTATGCAATAACTAAATGTTCAGTTACTATTATTTAGTGCCTTTTCTTGAATTGATCATATGCTGTGAAGCCGACCACTGTTACTTCCCCTTTGTTTCTCATCCTTCCCCATCCTTCTTTCTCCATTTCTCTCTCTCCCTGGTCTTTGTGAGTCTCCTCTGTTCTTTTCTCTGTATTTCCTGCCCTGCAGCAGCTCCCAGTTCCAGTGAGTGGAGTTCACTCTATCCCTTGCCCCATTCTGTTTACTATGCAAATTGTATTTACTTGGATAAAACATTTGGAATGGATACATTTTGATAAAATTGTGCTACATATGCAACACCATTTAATGTTATAACTAATATTACCTGTTGTAAACACAGAGATTTTCCACTTTCAAAGTATAAAGGATTTTATTAAACATTTTTGACATTGCAATCATATAATTTCTAAATGTCTTTTTATATTAGGTTGCTGTTAATGATTCTTTGATGCCAGATAAGTATATAGTCGATGAAAAATATGCCAACATAACAAAACTCAAGATTCTGAAGATCTCAGAGAAAGATGATAGATCATACTGGTGCCAAGCTGTATTTAAACTAGGAGAGAGCAAAGGAAAAGTATCCCTTAAAGTTCTCACCTATATGACACCACTCAAACCATTTCTTGCAATAGCTGCTGAAGTAATTATTTTAGTAGCTATTATTTTCCTGTATGAGATGTACTCCAAAAAGAAACAGATGCATGCAGGTACGATTTCTTTGTTTTTTTAAATAACACTTCGCACTTTTTTCTACTATAATATGTTAGATATAGTGGCATACTCTACACACCGTTTCAATTTAAATGATAGTCAACGACAAAATGTGCCTCCTAATTCTCCATGATAGTTGTCTATATATTTTTCTCTAAATGAAAATATCTTCTTTTGAGTATTAATCATTATATAAGTTTTAATTTCCTAATATTTAGGGTCAAATTCATGTCCTAAATGCTTTTAAAAGGGACTCAGGTGCCTATGTAGGGTCTAATCCAACCTTACTCACACAAGTAAAATTAGCAGATAAGGACTTCAAGGATTGATTTTAAATGCTCCCAGAACAGTGTGTGCACAAACCCTCACGGGCACTGATGGAGATTACTCATGTCAAGAATATTATAGTGGAGAGGGGGAGGGTAGCAATGTATTAAAACAAAATGAATTGATCACGGCTCCTGAGCCCAAATATCCTTTTCAAATATCCATTTTGTGATATGAGCTGGGACAGACCTGCAGAGTGTGATCTCAGTGGATTTTGGAAGAAGATGCTGAAGTTGCACGCCAGAGTTTAGTGGTGGCTTTTCAGGCATTTGCCAATGCATTACTGGGTCTGAAATGTTAAAAGCACATATATGTGACTCAAACTGCCATGTGGTCAGGACAACTGATGGGATGTAATTTAAATGTCATTTCTCTACAGAGAAAAAGCTCAATGCTCAGTTTTATAAACCGCTGGAGAGTCCCCAAACTTTCCTAAAATGAGAAGTTTATGGGAAATACAACAGCTTAATCTTAGACAGGCTTCAGAAAGGTATCTTGAATAAAAAGGAGCATAGTAAAATTGTACTTCAGATGTATATTCTGTATGCCGATTAGTACAGAATTTCCTTGTTCACTGTTTTACTGATTCTTTTATATGTTAGACAATTAATTCATTATAAAATGAAGTGAAATGGTTTTCAGTGTCAAATAACTTCTTAACAGTAAACACATAATATAATAACCATACAGTTTTCTTTGTCCCACAGAAGATGAAAAAGAATTTGAACAAATTGAGCAACTGTAAGTAGTGACTATTATTTTTACAATACTTAGACTGTACTAACATTTAATGGAATATTAAACAGCTTTGACACTAGGTAACTCAGAGTCAAGAACAATACACTGCTCTTAACATATGACATTGTAAGGTGTAAGTACGAATGCTGTGGGTGTTTTAATTTATTGTTTATCACAGAATCGAACTGGTAGAATGGCCTGATACTGTTCCCATCAAAGACCATAACTTATTCAGGATGAGGGAGATAACTCTCAGATAGAAAACGCTTCCAGAATGTTTCCACCCATTCACTTGTGCTGTGTTTCTAGTTTAGTCTGCATTATGGGGCACACAAGGCTTCCTCTTCTGTATATAGTACATGAAAGACCCTTCATACAGTAGAACTGGTGTGGGTAGGTTATGTGGTGGGGGGATGGGGTGGTGGTAATTTGGAGAGCTTTTATTGGGAGTTAGGATCACCATGCCACCATGGTAGTGGATTTTTGGGGAAGGTCCTGAGCAGGAGCTGTAGATATGAAGCTAGTTTGATGTACTAGCCATTTTCCCATCCATGTGGTGTAGCAGAGTACACCAGCCACAAGAAGTACTGCAACACTGTGTCTGAAGAAGTAGGTAGGAGGCAGCTCTGCTGCTGCTCTGTAGCTTATGGGTAAATTCCTTCCCCACAGAGGCTTATGGAACTCTGGATGCACAGTAAAGACAAACTTTAGCCTTCTTTGATATCCATGCTTATACTAGGATTAATGTTCTAATTTATTGAAATCAAGTATAGTTACCTTATAAAGCACAATCACTTCCCCCTATACTCCTCCATAGGCTTCCCATTCATTTAAAGATCCTATTCAAAAGTACCCTTCTTTCCATGGAGTTGCTCTAGGCTCTCATGAACTTTGTTTTTCTCTACTCCCCTCCTCACTCCTTCCATTCATCAAGAGCTTGATCTCCTCTTTGTCCTTCTGTATGATGTCCACACTGCTGATGCAAGCGCCTTTTCTTCTACTACTCCTACCATCTGGAGTAGCCTCCTGCTATCCCGCTCCCGCTCAGTTCCAAAGCCAGCTAAAAATATAGTATTTTCTCCCTTGATTATCTCTCTTAGTTCCTCTTTAGCACTGCTGTTATTTATTTAACTCTGTAATTATGTTTATTACGCTGGAAAGTGTTTTTGGGATACAGTGGGTATGTCTTATGTCGATGATTGAGTAGCTGTCTTACTTTGTCATGTCTTCACATTGCCGTACTTTCATCACAAACAATCTGACTGAAACCGAGGTTTACTGTTTTAAAAAGAGAACAAAATAAGTTCTTACTCATGATATATAAAATGCACATTATTTTCACTGGAAAGCCTGCAAAGTCTCCTTTTAAGCCATTTGATCTTTATTTAATACATTATTTACTTACGAAGTTGGAGTTCTGTCCTACTGGATAAATACACAGTTAGGGACTTTTTATAGTGTGTACAGTTTGTGTGATTGCTAAAGCTCTTCGGTATCAAATTAAACAACTATATATTAGTAGCTGTTTAAAGCACAGAGTTATGTACCAGATGGCCTGGAATTTTTCCTTTGGAGCCATTCCATCAAATTCTAACTTTTTGTGATGTGTGTTGCTGTCCTAAATCCCTATGGTTGGTGACATAAATAATAGTCTCATCAAAAAAGTGTATTGCCAGGGGGACTGGGTGGCTCAGGAGTAAGTAATGGGAGCAACCGAACTTTTCATGTCTACACTAGTTAAATCTAGCCCAGGTCTGAGTTGACCAACAGTAGTTACTATTTAATAGCTGTAGGCACTGTAAAGGGAGACTACATGAAATGAAATTATAGTTTTAGTCCTTTTCCTACTGGACGAGTGTCCATCACACAAAAACCACATTAACAATTGGTGCTAATGTGCCCCTTTTTAGCACAATCATCAGAGAGATGCTAAGGATTGAATGCTATGGAGCTACTACTCTCTCTCGCCCTTAGATGGTCCCTCCAGATGGGTTGGGCACATTGGAAATCATATATTTTCATTGCCTGTAGTGTAACTATGTGTTTAACAGATAGGACCGGATTCCAGGACTGCCTCTTTGACATTCTTCATAAGGACAGATTTCACTCCCAACTTAAAAACGAACGAGGGATTTTAAAAATCCTTTAGAAAAATAACCACTGAGCACGTTCGGTCCTGTAGCTAGACAAAAGCCTTCTTGATTATCCGGAGTAACAACTGAAGGATTGAGCCCTGTGTTATTAATATTTAAAAGTTTAACATTTTGGTCCTTTTTACCCAAAATACCAAAAATTAATGAAACAGTATATAGTATGGTTCCTCAGTTTTTGGTATTTGGAATCATACTTTACACTGTTTCATCAGTTTTTGGTGAACTGATGAACCATACTGAACACTTGCAAAATAATAATAATAAAATCAGCATCTTTCTTATGTTTTGTTTATAGAAGTGTAATTTTAAATGTGTTTTTATTATACCTCACCTTGGGAACAACACCCTATATCCTGATTTTCAGCACAAAATGAATTTATACTACTGAGTTGTTGTAGTAGGATCACTAGCACAATCTATTATAAAAACATTACTGTCAATTTTTCATTGTAATAATCCTTTCCAAGGGTTTTATGGTTTCAGGAAATGACTGGGTTGAATGCAGAAATCACTGGATGGTTAGGCTAATCACTACCTGATTGGTAAAGGTCTCTGAATAGGTTATTTTGCTATAATGATATTTTATGTAAAATATATATTTGTTCTTTTCCTTTTTCTCATGCCTTCAAGTAACATCACAGTGGAAAAATTTAAAATGTTTTTAGTGCATGCTAGGTAATCAGATCATTGGATTGGGATGAACACTATGATTTTTATTGTACAGTCTATGCATGTTAAAAGCTTATTTTGGGTTTTGGATTTAAACCTGTTTCTTTCTTCAGTAAATCAGAAGATAGCAATGGTGTAGAAAATAGCACCACCAGGCACCGAAAAGTTTAAGTCAGTTCCTAAAGGAAGGTAAGTAAAAGAGAAGACATATTAGAGATTTACTAGGCTCTTTATGAGCAGAATATTTCAAAAGACAAAAAAAAATTCTTTCTACTGTCTTTATCTAGTACATTTTCAGTATACATTATGTGGGAGTGGCACGGAAGTGAAACAAATAATATGTACAACTCATTCATGACTGAAGGGAATTCAGAAATCAAGTTCAGTGCTGTTTTCAGAGCTCTATTTTAATTCATTTTTATTATCTTCCTCATTACCATCATGATTACTTTACTACATTTAAATAACACTTTTTAAAAAATGGGGCCAAACATGAAAAACCCTAATCATATGCATATCAAACCTTAAATATGCCAACAGTCCCATTAAAGTTAGTGTGACTGCTCACTTGTATAAGGACTACTCATATAACTAAGAGTTTGCAGGATTAGGCCCCAAAACAATAGGAGTACATAGCACAGGGAGGGTAGGGAGTGAAGGAGTTCAGGATAGTGAGAAGGGCAGAGTTCAAAGTAGATGACAAGACATTAGCAAAAGGGAGCAAAGACAGAGAAGGAGATAGAGGACCATGAGCAACAGAGAAGACTGAGAAGTAACAAATTGGTCATTTTGAAAGAAGTGAGTGACAGAAGGGGTAGACGAGGGGAGTGAGTAATGCTGAAGGAGCACAAGTGGTGGTGGTGAGAAGGAGAGGAAATTCAGAGACAGGTTTGAGCTCCCTGATTCTTTGCCCCAGTCACAGTCCTGGCACAGACTACTTTAACTTGTGCCAATCGGCAATCTTTCCCAGTGGATTGTCTGCCAGCTGAGGACAATAGTGCACTTAGCCACTCCCCCTGCTCACCTCTCCCAGCACCTGGTGTGTCTTCTGTGACATGGGAGATTGGCATTCAAGGTGGCTCCCCTGGCTTTACATTCACTGGCTCGTCCCCCATAACCGAGGACTTGTAGAAGACTTCCACCCCCTTTGCATTTGAGGATTGGGAAGAGAGTGACCAGATCAGAATGAGATTAAAGGTACAATTTTCAAAAGTGCCTAACCGATTTAGGATCCTAAGTCCCCCACTGACTTTCAATGAAACATAGGCTCCTAACAGCCTTGGAAATGGGACTTAGGCACTTTTAAATGTTTTTTTACCCCAAATCCAACACTGAGTCAGAATGAAGTTGGAGATCAAATAAAAAGAAATTAGAGAATGCCTAATGTCTACAAGTAGGCATAAAACAATTGATAGAATGCATCTGTGTCAATAAGCAATAATATGTGTGTTCTGTTTAATTCAGGAGATTTTAAACCAACAAAAAGGAAATATAATTTGACCATCACAAAACCACAGGAAGATGTACATGGCTATGCGGTTCAAATATCTACAATGCTTCTAATTAGAGCTCATTAGACTTGTAACAAAAATAATGAAGATCTCCTATTGCGTTTTTAAAATATAAACATGAAACTGCCTCTTTGTCAAATAGTTATTCTATGAAGACTATACTGTATCCAGACATTATACATATGTACTCTCAAATATCTGTTGTTGTGTTTGTGTCTCCTTACTGGTAAAAGTCAATCTTTATGCTACTGAGACTTCCTGGCCTCAGTCCAACTGGTTAAGAAGATTAACCTGTATAATGTTTGCTTTCCAACATTGGGCCTGATCCTGCATTTATAGATCATCCAACACTCTTAGTGACTTCACAGAGTGAGCAGATGATGCAAGATCAGGACCACTATAAGCTAACAGTAAATGTTGCAATGTAAGTTCAGATTCACAACATCTTAGAGAAAATATCTTTTACTGGTAGACAGAGCAAATACAACGCACAAAAGCCATTTTTTACACCAAAGGAATACTCGAAGGGGAATCTTTATCATATTTTTCAAACAATGTTAAGGATTTTATCATTTCCTATGAAGATTCTTAAACCCAAATTTAGTTAGCATCATTTGCAATTAGGGAGAAATAGATTGTGAACTCTGGAAATTTAAGATGATACACATTGCCTTAAGATTTCCTGTCCTAACACAGAGCCATTTTTTGTACAAAAATGTGACATTTTGTACTTTATAAACTACCAAACAAGTGAATAAATACGCTTGACATTATAAGGTCCTAGCATTGATTTATATATCAAGAGACTGCCCGCCCTTACTAGGCATCCTCATCATGACAAAATATCATCACGTATAATGAGTTCAGTTCCACTCTATCTTTATTAGAAGACAACACATCTGAAGTGTCCATTTTTGGCCATCTTTTTAGTGGATACTTAAGACAGATTTGTATTGCATATTTACATATTGCCTTTCTTCCCAAAGAATCCCAAAGTGCTATTTTAGGGCAGGAAGTGAATGAAAATAAACAATACAAAAAATATCATAATAGAATAAAAATAACCTGTTACCAATTTAAAATCCAGGGAGAATATTGTCTACGTGGAATGTAATTAAACAAACAAACGAATGTAACCAGAACATTTGGGTTAATGCCCCTACTCTTACACAAATTGCCATAAAATCTTCAATGACCACAAATTGTCAGGGCCCCACTCTTACTTCTTATCCAAAAGACAGCCTTTCCAGGAGCACTGTTATATGTACCTCTGTGTTGTAGCATTCTTCACTATTCTTTGGTAGACTCCCATCCAAGTACAGAACAGGTTTAATTCCACTTAACTCATGAGATTTGTCAGGATCTACTCCTGGGGGAATTCTGTGCCACTGAATACGTGCAGAATTCATGTCCTATGCAGACTTTTTTTTCTCCACAGAAAATAGATTCTGCCAGGGAGACACTGCAGTTACACCTTTTGCCCACGAGGAGTTGCTGTGCTGCCATAAGAGAGGGCAGTGAGCTGAGGGCCAGAGTATCCAGCCATGAGATGGAGGGGGCAGTGGCTGCCTTCCTCACAGAGCCCTGCCAGCAGGGCCATCTGAGAAGGCACAGGATATGTGGGGACAAACAGAGCAGGGCACATGGGGCTGTTGGGGGGGATCACATAGACTGGTGTTCAGAAGGGCTAGTGGGGGGAACAGACTGGGGCAGGGACACAGGAGCTAGTGGAGTGACAGTAATGAGTCAGGGTTTGAATGGGAGTGGGGGTGCAGGGAAACATGGGGATGTGGGGGTTGCAGGGACACATGAGGCCTGGTGGGGTGCAGGGACACACGGGGACAGGGGCAGATGTGCCTGACTGAATGGGAGAGGCTAGGGTTCAGACAGGATCTGCATGGGGGAGGCTCCCCAACCCCCTAACAACCTCCCCCAACCCCTCCCCTAACAACCCTCCAGATTCACTCCCAGGCTCCTTTCCAGAAATTATTTCCCTCTCCCTTAGCTTCTTGGTACACCTGACTCCCCCAAGATTTTGCAATATGTTTCTGTATTGTAATTTAAGTGAATTATTACTCAAAGTTCTGTATTAATTTGTCTAGTAAGGCATCTATTTGTCAAAAATATTTCCTGAATCTTTTTTGTTGTCTATATTGTTACAAACATACTTGCTGACTGGTATTTTGAAATAAATTGCCAAAATAATTGAAACTGGAGTGATTATATTGTATTATTTTGACAAATAAAATATTCAGAATTTTGCAGAATTTGAAAATATTATGCACAGAATTTTTAATTGTTTGGTGCAGAATTCCCCCAGGAATAAGGAGCACCACACAAAGTGGAATGGCTGCAGATAGCACTATTATATAGCATTGCCATTATGGCTTATGGTATTTTCATAGAACAGCTGAGAGTCATAGTAGTTTAATTTTAAAGCATGCTAGTTAATTATAGTATGCACTCAGTAAATAAAAAATGTGCAAGCTATATAATCAACTACTTTTCCATTGCAAGCCCCTGCAATTTATTCCACAGAAAATTTAAGAATCTCTTGTTTATTACAAGGGAACATTGTGCATGTTATTTTTCTCCTTCATTTGAAAACAGTCATCAGAAATCATTTCCTCTTTCTCCTGATTGTACATTTTAAATAAAATAATAATATAAGCAAACACACATCATTAGGTGCAAGTTTCCTGTTGCAAGAGAAAACAAAAGCATCTCAAAATCTTAATTGCACAGCCCAAAATGACCTTTTGTCATTTGGCCCTCGAAAGAGAGAAAGAGAAAAGAAATGACATTAAAACACACCAGGCAGAGAACTGGAAGGGAATAAAACCTCATTTACAATCTTTATGAGTCTGGAAATTGTAGCTGCTGGTTGTATGGTGAGTTGTTGGAAATCGATATCCAGTCTGACCTGTTTTTAAATGAAACTAAAGAATATGAGTTCAATGATTTGTAGCCTAACCCAGCACACATTAAAAGGCCTAAATAAAAGCAATGAGCAGAACAGAAGTTTGAAATACTTGGATAAAGATCATTGATAAAGATTTCCCTTGTCCAGATACTGTGCTTAATTATATTCAGCCTCAAACTTTCTGTGCACTGCACATTAAACCAAGAGCAAAACTTAATTATAGGTTTTTACATGAAATTTTATCATGGTTAGATTTCCATTTATTGTTAGAACAAGTAAACATATATGCAACTTTAAAAAAAAGGAAATACTTGACTTCTTGTATATTGATCATCTGAAAATATAACATTCTAAGATTCTGGCTTTTTTGTAGAAAGCGTAGTAACTGAAAAGTATGATTAGTTAAACATCTTTGTATTCGATGCCATGTAATGCAGACTGAATATATTTTTTTGCAACAAAATAGTGGCATGGATAATATTCTAATAAAGAAAATATCTGAAAAAAACATTTTTTAGAGATAAGGACAGTTTATTCATGATGATAAACTGTTCTACACAGGGCCTCGTCCTGCATTGCTGGTGCATCTGACATTTCCTTGGAGTTAAGGTGTGAAATCCTGGCCCTGCATTGAAGACAATATGATTTTGCCATTGACTTCGACTTCAGTGAGGCTAGGAGTACACTCCAAGAAGTGGAGACTCTGGTCCATTGTGTCTATGATATATGTTAATACTATACAATGTTAATGTAATATATAATAAATGCCAAGTAATGCACTTTGGAAAACATAATCTCAACTATACATATAAAATGATGGGGTCTAAACTAGCTGTTACCGCTCAAAAAAGAGATCTTGGAGTCACTGTGGATACATCTCTGTAAACATCCACTCGATGTGCAGTGGCAGTCAAAAAGTGAACAAAATGTTGGGAATCATTAAGAAAGGGTTAGATAATAAGACAGAAAATATCATATTGCCTCTATAAATCCATGGTATGCCCACATCTTGAATACTCAAAAAAAGATATATTGGAATTGGAAATGGTTCATAAAAGGGCAACAAAAATGATTAGGGGTATGGAACGGCTGCCATATGAGCAGAGATTAATAAGACTAGGAGTACTTGTGGCACTTTAGAGACTAACAAATTTATGAGCATAAGCTTTCATGAGCTACAGCTCACTTCATCGGATGCATAGACTGGAACATACAGCAAGAAGATATTTATACATACAGAGAACATGAAAAAGTGGAAGTAGCCATACCAACTGTAAGAGGCCAATCAACTGAGATGAGCTATCATCAGCAGGAGAAAAAAAAAAAACCTTTTGAAGTGATAATCAAGATGACCCATAGAAGGTGTGAGGATACTTACCATGGGGAAATAGATTCAATTGGTGCAATGGCCCAATCATTCCCAGTCTCTGTTCAAACCTAAGTTAATTGTATCTAATTTGCATATTAATTCAAGTTCAGCAGTCTCTCTTTGGACTCTGTTTTTGAAATTTTTTTGTCGTAAAACTGCCACCTTCAAGTCTGTCACTGAGTGGTTAGAGAGATTGAAGTGTTCTCCCGCTGGTTTTTGATTGTTATGATTCCTGATGTTAGATTTGTGTCCATTTATTCTTTTGCGTAGAGACTGTCCGGTTTGGCCAATGTAAATGGCAGAGGGGCATTGCTGGCACATGATGGCATATATCACATTGGTAGATGTGCAGGTGAACGAACCCCTGATGGCATGGCTGATGTGATTAGGTCCTATGATGGTGTCACTTGAATAGATATGTGGACAGAGTTGGCATCGGGCTTTGTTGCAAGGATAGGTTCCTGGGTTAGTGTTTATGTTGTATGGTGTGCGGTTGCTGGTGAGTATTTGCTTCAGGTTAGAGGGCTGTCTGTAAGCAAGGACTGGTCTGTGAGAGTGAGGGATCATCTTTCAGGATAGGTTATAGATCTTTGATGATGCGCTAGAGATGTTTTAGTTGGGGCTGAAGGTGATGGCTTATGGCATTTTGTTGGGCCTGTCCTGTAGTGGGTGCCTTCTGGGTACTCTTCTGGCTCTGTCAATCTGTTTTTTTCACTTCAACAGTTGGGTATTGTAGTTTTAAGAATGCTTGATAGAGATCTTGTAGGTGTTTGTCTCTGTCTGAGGGGTTGGAGCAAATGCGATTGTATCTTAGAGCTTGGCTGTAGACAATGGATCGTGTAGTGTGTCCTGGATGAAAGCTGGAGGCATGTAGGTAAGTATAGCTGTCAGTAGGTTTCCAATATAGGGTGGTGTTTATGTGACCATCGCTTATTAGCACAGTAGTGTCTAGGAAATGGACCGCTTGTGTGGATTGGTCTAGGCTGAGGTTGATGGTGGGATGGAAATTGTTAAAATCATGGTGGAATTCCTCAAGGGCTTCTTTTCCATGGATCCAGATGATGAAGATGTCATCAATATATTGCGAGTAGAGGCATTAGGGGATGAGAGCTAAGGAAGCGTTGTTCTAAGTCAGCCATAAAAATGTTGGCATACTGTGGGGCCATGCAGGTACCCATAGCAGTGCTGCTGACTTGAAGGTATATATTGTCCTCAAATGTGAAATAGTTGCGGGTGAGGACAAAGTCACAATGTTCATAACTTTAATAAAACTGGTACTTTTCAGCTTGGAAAACAGATGACTAATGGGAGATATGATAGAGGTCTATAAAATCATGACTAGTGTGGAGAAAGTAAATAAGGAACTGTTATTTACTCCTTCTCATAACACAAGAACTAGAGGTCACCAAATGAAATTAATAGGCAGCAGGTTTAAAACAAACAAAAGAACGTATTTTTTCACACAATACACAGTTAGTCTGTGGAACTTCTTGTCAGAGGATGTTGTGAAGGCCAAGACTGTAACAAGGTTAAAAAAAGAACTAGATAAGTTCATGGAGGATAGGTCCCTCAATGGCTATTAGCCAGGATGGGCAGAGTGGTATCCCTAGCCTCTGTTTGCCAGAAGCTAGGAATGGGCAACAAGGAATGGATCACTTGATGATTACCTGTTCTGTTCATTCCCTCTGGGGCACCTGGCATTGGCCACTGTCAGAAGACTGGATACTGGGCTAGATGGACCTTTGGTCTGACCCAGGATGGCTGTTCTTATGTTCTTATACTCTTCTCTTGATACTGGCTTGTAATTCCCAAACTAACATCAGTGAGAGTCATGTGCTCCTAGAGAAGAATATAACCCAGAATATAAAAGACATTTTTCTTCTTTTAAATAATAGCTGTCACATATTGCTTAATATTACATGCTGTTTCTCCAAGACAGTCAAAGCACAAAAACTAAACATGAAAACTTTGCTTTATACAATTGCAAGTGTCCTTATAAAGGAGTGCATCCAGGCAAGAAAATTTAAGACAGTACTAGAAAGAGAAGTTTAAGGTGAACGGTTACATTGTGTGTCTTGTATTCCCTTCACCATCAAAGTGACAGCCCTCTAAATTTTCACATTAGACATAATTAGTGTGTTCTGAATATTAATAAATAAAAGTATTTACACCAATGGTGGATTCTGAATTTGAACCATGGGGCTTCAGTCTGAAATTTGTGTTAAGGCCAATGGAAATGTCATGGTTAAAGCGTAAATACCACACTTTATAGTTGTGACAGTGCATCAGGGAAAAGAGACTGGGAGACAAGTTAATGCAAAATTACTGAACAAAAATGGTAATAATTTATAGTGTGTTTGCACTATATTTTAGAACAGCCTGCACTTTAGAAAATACCTAGGCATCTTTAAAAAATGGTGGTGATGGCAGCTGTAAGTAAGAACCCAAAGAATGATGCCATTTACGTTTATTTCCCCCGCAAGTGAGGATGCCTGTTTATTATAATTGCTGTGGTTGCATCACCTAACTTTAAAATTACTAGGCTAAATCCTGAAAAAGACTGAGCACCTGCAATCCTGTTGACTTCACTGAGAGTACAGCACCTCATAGGACTGTGTCTCAGACGCTCAGCACTTCTCAGGATGCGATCCATTATCAGAAAAGGACAATACAGTTATGAGTAACTGGGCTTCCCATCTCATGGAATCTCCAGAGTAATCGGTGTCTCTAGTGTCCAATCACCTCACAGTTTTCTGGCCCTCTATAATATGACATTGTAGTACCACCGCAGAATGTAGAATAGTAGCTATAGGCAAAAGATCATGAGGTATTTATTCTGTGAATCAAAAAACCAAAAAGATAGTGCAGGAGATGGACAACTCGATATTCCATGAGAAAGAATAACCCAATTTCTATATGCACAGAATGGTTACTTATGCATACCTTTTTAACATTCAAATGTAGGTTTAGCCAGGATAATTTAGATCACCAGTTTTGAAATGTTGACCCTGAAAAATCCATGAAGAACAAAAATCCTATGAAAATTATACTAAGGTCTAGTTCCAGTAATGAAGGGCAAGCAATACAGAATCAAAGCCAAATCAATCCTTTAACCAATTTTCCTTAAAACACAACATACACATAGTTCTAGTTGCAGGCATTTAATTCTTCAGATCCTTATGCCTGGAGCTAGCTGTAATAGTCGACACGTATCTATGGGCTGACTGTGGATTTTACATACTGTTTGACACATCATGCACTGTAAGGCCAAATCTTGCTTATCTTACTCACAGGAGATGTTCTGTTGCCCCCTCTCCAATCTCTCAAATATCTCCCACTAGAGGAAAAGATTTGCAGGAAATTTCACAGGTAGAACCACATAGAATTTTCCTGCCACCTTGTTCCCTAATTCTATAGATTGCTCCATGGGAGGAGCTGTCTGGACCCATATTTTCCTGTTGAATGTGCATCAACAGCTATGAGATGAAACACAGATTTAAGGTTGGCTGTTAATAGTGCAGTTCTCATCTTTGAAAGCTCAATCCTTACAAAATACTCCCTTGGTTTTAAGACTATGCCATTGCTAATCCAGGATGATTTAACATTCAGCTATAAGCCATTTGTCATGAAGTGCTGAGTGGGAGCAGAAAGAGGTTTTCTACTGAAACCTGCATCCACATTTCTCTTTCTGGGTAAGGCTCCCAACAGTGGTTGAAAACGAGCTTATGTAGCTGTGCTAGTTTTCACATGCACAGGTGCAAAACATGTTCTATGGCTTTGTATATGTGAAAGAGACATAAATGTTAAATCCTTGGCAATTTTCTTTATTTTCTACCACCTTTAACTGCTTTAGCAGATTTACTGCAGGATTTTTTTTCCCCACCAGATCCAACATTTGTAATTTATTATAACTAATAGCTGCATGACACTGCTAAAGATTTGTTATAGTTTCAGAAGTCCACATTTAGAATCCTTATTCACAAGAAATTTTCACTCACATGAGTTGCCCTTTGAATTCACTACTGCTAACAGTTTCAAGCATTTGGCTCATTATAAATTAATATTAAATATTTGCTTATTAAACTAAATTTGAGTTGTTTTTCTAACTCAAAATAGTTATTTTTCATAGGAAAATGTTTTGCTAATAAAATAATTATATTTGTTTTGTTTAACTATAGATGAATGGAGAAAGCAAATCAGATATTACAACCAATTTACCTGTTTTTGGATTAATTTCTCAAGTTGACAGTAAAAATTACGCAGGAAGGAATTCATTTGTCATGCTTTTATTCAGTTCAGTTTTGTATTTTGCAATATCTTTGTGTGTTTCAGAGGAAACCTTAAAACTTTATTTTTGTATCCAAGGATTACTGAGCCTAATGTTATTTATCATGCCTTAGTTTACATCTTGAATGTAGGTCTGTATTCACTCATCTATGTTTTTTTGTATTTTCTGAGCTATATGGTATGTGTAGTAAAGAGAACGTTTTTTTCCATATGTTTACTGTATATGCAACAACAAAAAGAACTAAAATACAGCTAGAGGCAATTGGCCGTACTTTATATACAATTGAGAAGGCTGCATAATGTGTATTTGGGTTGTTGCTATTGTATTTTTATCGTACACTTGGGTGATTATCAAAGAACATAAGAGCAGCTGTACTGAGTCTGACCAATGGCCCAGTTAGCCCAGTACCCTGTCTTCTGACAGTGGCTAATGCTTGATGCTTCAGAGGGAATAAACAGAACAGGGCAATTATTGAATGATCCAACCTCAATCATCCAGTCCAGTATCTTGCAGTCAAAGGCTTACAATCTTAGGGTACATCCACACTACCCACCGGATCAATGGGTAGCAATCAATCTATTGGGGATCAATTTATCGCGTCTTGTCTAGACGTGATAAATTGATCCCTGCCACTCTCCCCGTCAACTCCGCAACTCCACTAGGGTGAGAAGTGGAAGAGGAGTCGACGGGGGAACCACGGCCATTGATCCCGTGCCGTGAAGATGAGAGGTAAGTCGAAATAAGATACGTCGACTTCAGCTATGCTATTCTAGTAGCTGAAGTTGCATATCTTACATTGACCCCCCCCCAGCCCCCTAGTGTAGACCAGCCCTTAGTCCTTCAGTTTACTCTCGTTTCCAGATCCCATACTCAGTCTTGGAAGGCTGTAAGTTGCTGGCAATGAATGCACACATACACCACCTGCCCACAAGGCAGGCAATCATACACACTGCAGCAATCTGTGCAATAAACTGGATAGCCCCCACCCTTCTGCTGGATTTCTACCTGGATTATTTTTACTTTTTCAGGTTTTTTGTTTGTTTTTGTTTTTTTTGGGGGGGGGGAGAAAGAGTGTTTATTGGTCTAAATTTAGAGAATGGTAGGTGTATCTGGCTTTCATGTTCCCTCTTTAAACTCCCTTGCAAAACTTCCCTGTTTGCTGCTCCTGTTCACTAGCTCCTCTGATCATTTAGGAGCTGGCTTTTCAAACACCCCATTCTCCCTGAATAGCCCTGCCCCCTTGTTAAGGGATCCTAAAGGGATTAGGGTTCAAAGGATGGCAGGCTAGCGCCTCATTAGGAAGCTCTCAGCCTCACCTAGCAGACCACTAAATTCAGCACACAGCCCCCCAAACAGACCACATTGTAAACTTCAATCAAGCAGACACAGGGCAAGCAGCAAGCATGCAACAATCGATCAAAAAAACTAACAGGCTATAGCTCTTATGTTCTATTGTATATTGTTTTTGAGAAGAATCTATTACACTGTGGAACACAAGGAATGCATCCCATTTCATCTGACCATTTCACAACTCACAAAAGCCCAATCACAGTTCTAGGCAACACACCCATAAAATATTAGTCACATCTGCACACTCATAAAGACTGTTATGAGCCAATGTAGCTGCATTGTAGGAACTGACAAGCTACATTGCCTGCTCTCAAAATAAGCGTATATACAGTAACTATTGTTACTCTCTCCACTATTTCTGTATACTTGGTTTGAGACCTACTACATGATGTCTACCAGTAGATGGCAGCATTTACAATTCAAAAAGTTACCTAGAAGTATCCCAAAAACTCATAGGTATGTTCAGATGGGATTTAATAATTCTGTTTGAAGTAAGATAAACCAACTTTTTTCTTTATTACAGGCTTAAAAGTGGATTTTCAGTGGGACTTTCTTAGTATCCTTTATTTCGCTTCTTTCCCAACAACATGGTAACAACTCAATCCTATTATACGTCCAGAGCCAAATCCCGTTTGCCTTATTTACCCAAATAGTCCCACTAATCTGAAGCCACTAATGTCCAGCAAACAGTAGCAAGGGTCACCAGGATCCTCTTCTAGTCAGCCCCTTCATCTGTGTGAATGTGTCTGTTTTCACCTGGCACAGGGAGAGAGACAGATGCTTGAAGGAGGAAGTAGAGTATACTCTGAGCCCAGTGGGCCTCTACCACCAGCTAAATTCCTCATCCCCATGGAGGAAGTGTGAGTAAAGAATACCTTTTTCTTGGCCTTTGGGGGAGAAGAAAAAAGAACCCCAGGGCTCCTAGATAGGACCATGAAGGGATATCCTTGTTGCTACTGGCTCCTGCTTCCCTTCCACTGAACCATGATGTAGGGAGGGAAGAACTCTTGTCCTGGTTTAGTGAGCATGTAGGTTTGATGCTTGTGAGAGTCTGGGGTGAGGAACTTTGAGTATGAGCACATGGGTGATTTGGGGATCGACTGAAGGGAATTGGAGGGAGGGGGCGTGGTGGTAGGGGTAATTGATTGTGTGAGGTGAATGCATGGGGAGGTGTGATAGAATAACTGAGTGGTTGAGGGGAGGAGGGATAAGGTATGCTGCTGTGCTCAATTTTCTCCAGTGACTGAACACAATATCTCTGGGGCCTGATGGTGTTCGCCCCTGCCTGCTGTCCCTCTCACAACAACTGCCTCACATGAGATTGTCTACTGGGGTAAATACAAATACAAACAAAAAGAACCAAAAAGATGTACTGATTGCCAGACTATTAAAATAATAATATTAAAAAATCCCCCTACTGAAACAACTGTTTTATCTCCCCAGGGTGGTAATACTATTAGTACTCTAATATTGGTTGTTTATTTTAGTGTGTTGGGAGTAGGTGGTAGAGGAGGCCTCTGATATACAGGAGATCAGACTAGATGACTTGATGGTCCCTTCTGGCCTTAATTCTATAAATCTACATTAAAAATGGAGATGAGAGGAAGATGGTGAGAGAGCAGAAGCAGGTGATTTTATATTTTGTCCTGACCACTGCAAATTGGCCCTGAACCCTGTATTCTGCTCATCCAGTCAGACAGCTGAAATAATACTGTGTGATTACCAAACAGTGCAACACAGCTCAAATTTCAACTATGAAAGCCATAGACTGGAAGAAATATGTAACAAATGTCACTGAATAATTTAGAGTAACGAAAATACAGACCTGCCCATAGACATTCCACTAAAGCGAGAAAGGTAAAATTCATCTATTTGTTACAAATTGTTCAAATAGCAGTACCTATTAAATATCTGACTCCAGTGTTCTTCACTGGGTAATGCAGCACATGATATCATATACACCACAGCTAAACAATCTCGGGCTTTCAGTAAACAACCACCAAAGCTCTGCTTTTTGATGTGGGCTCACAAGGGTGCCATTTACACTTGTACAACTGTGCATCAGTCTTAGAAGGGTGTTTTGCATGCAATCAGGTGACTAGGAAAATACGGAGCACATTTGACAGCTGGAAGCTGAAATGTATCAACTTGTATTAACCACACATGTAAATATTGACTCATATTCAAGCCTAGAGTTGAACCAGTTTGTCTGAGCTGTGACCACTTGGTCTTGAGCACTTCTTTGTGGTGTATACAACTGGAAAACTTTCCCTCAGCTAGATATACAACACTAAGATCTATCTGCCACTCATCTGTTCATGTACAGAGACATGCTGATACAGCTAACAGTTGTAGGATCTCCCTAACAGTTCATTCTTTCAGATTTACTCTGTGACTTTCTACTGTATTTCCTTGTATGAATGGAACTACACTAGGGATTAGTATGGCTAACCAGGCTAATTGACATCAGTAGGAACACCACACTCTGAACAAGCATAGGATGTACATACAGGTACAAAGAACAGATCTGAGATGTCATGGAGACACATATTTGGAATATCATGTGCTATGCTACATTTCTTTATAAAATAAATATATAATAAAAATGAAAAAGGAAGTGCTGGATGATGCTGAAATAGGAGAGGGACTCAAGGATCTTAGTTATTCCAAAAGAGAAGATGAATGGGGTCTATTTTCTTTAGAGCCCTTTTATTACTAGTGGTGATATAGTGATGAAGACAGGGCCTTGCTGAGGTGCATGTGGATCTGAGGGAAACAAAAAATAATGATATTTAAAGTAATGCCAAGTACAAACAAACAAAAAATATGGCAGCTTAAATTAATGGCATTCAAGGAATTTGGAAACAAATCCTTTCTACAGAGCTCAGAAAATAGAAGTAAACTACCAATGGCAGCAATGCAGTAAATACTATACATTGTACAAATACTCTAGTTCAATCCCTTAATGACATCATATTTATGGATGAAGGATCTGGTGCAGAATTAATGTTTATTAAGGTCAACATTTTTAACCTCATGAGCCTAATGTTAAATCTACATAAGTAAACGGCCTGGTTTTCAGAGATGCTGAGCATCCACATGTCCCACTGAAGTCATCTGAAGGGATGATGCAGTGCACTTGTTGGTACAGCGATTTAATCAAATGTTGTGGTTTTGTTGTATGTCCAAAGGGCCATAAAGGTCACTGCCCAATGGATATGCACAATCTATCTACTTGGAAGAAGGAAATCCTGTGAGATACACCAACTCAAACAAGTGAGATGTACCTAGATATTCTTCCCAGACTCTTTCCATCCTTTTATATATATATATAATTTATGAAAACTGATATACTCTGACATAGTACGCTTCAGCAGAGATAAATAAGAACATATCTGTCAGATCAGTTAGCCTTTGGATAGTAATGTCCTGATCCATATTTATTATGTTGGACTAGACAGAAAAAATGACAAAGTTTCTACAGCATCCTCAAAACCATATATCTATCTCTGATGATGAACTAAATGGCTATAGCTGAAAATAGTCCAAGTGGTCTTCACTTCTCTCTTACCACAAGTACTGATAGTTCAAATGAGTGAGTTAAATAATATTCTGAGCTGGCTCCTGCAACATTCTCCAGATTTCTGAACCATATAAAGAGTCTCAAGATGCTGGATTATTGTCCGTATTTTGTCAGTAAGTGACTAAATGAGTGTATGCTAAAGAGATGGGATCTGCTGCTAAAGAAATTCAGTAGCCCTAAAACCAATGGCAGTGGCTGCTATTCCAGCCTCCTGTGTTGACAAGGGCATGTCTTGGGCCCGGTCAGGGATTAGATATTAATAAAACGCTTGTTCACTGCTACAGTATTAAACAATTAAGTGTGGTCCAGGATTTTGTGTCAGGTTACCCCTGGAAAGTCTCACTGTAATAACCACCACTAAAAATTGTTTTAACCTCTCATTAAAGATATGGCAAAAGAAGGATAAACTGTTAAAGCCTTTGAAATGTAAAGTATTAAGGCTTTCATTTTAATAATATCTCTCTCTGATTCCCTTTTCCTTTAGCTATTAGAGAGATTTTATAGGAAAGCACCTCCCCCCTTGTTTGATGGGTTATTTTTAGATGGTACTAAAAACAGTAATAACTGTCCTTTGAGGGGCAGGGGGGAAGAGAAATTAGCTGAGATGGTCTGAACCTGTTTTTGTTGCTGTTATTGTTAAAACCCAATCCAGTTTCCTTGACGACAAAGCAAGACAAACACACACACAAAAGGGGACAGACTCTCACACTAAGACTGAGGCAGGCAGGGAGTGATGGAACTAGAGGGTACTGAGATGCTCCTCAGCTGGGTTATGACCCAGTGGAGAAGAAGGGTCTCTGCCCTTTGTCTGAGCAGCGGAACCGGAGAAGGATAGTTGGCCACCGGGCTTTCAGAATGCTGAATCAGGCTACCCCAGGACTTTGGGGACTGTTGAGTTGCAGCCTGCCCACAAGGCCTGCTGGGTCCTATGTGAACCCTGCTATAGGGACAGAAAAAATAGCAAAGATTGAAAATTCAGCTTCTGTTTCTGATGCTGACTCTTACTTGCAACATTGCTGCTGGACAAACACAGCATGGTACATGGTCTTATTAGTCACTCTGCGACGTGGCCAACTTCTGCCAGCATCGGACTGTTTAGGGCATTGCTCTTAGCTGCCTCACTGGCCATGGACTCACAGCAATGTTGCAAAATATGAAGTTGCCTTTGCCAGCTAAGCCAGGTTTTTATTAAACAGAAAGGAAAAGGAGAGAGATAGGAAAGAGAAAAAAGATAATGTGGGGGAAGAAAAGTCATACAATAGAGGAGTGAGAGCAGGAACCAAGTTTCATATTCCAGGTGTTCAGGATTTAGCCAAAACTGATGGGAATGGTGAGATCACCAGCAGATCTCTCTGGTCTGCCCTAGGATCAGGATGACGAAGGCCCAATAGTGTCATGGTGAATCCCAGGGGCACAGAAAATGGTAGAGGTGGCTACCATGATGATAAAGCTTGCTTCTTTCAGTCCACCTGTCCCTGGTGTTTAGTGACCCCTCCTCCCCCATATAAACAATGTCCAGGAAAGGGTGGCAGCCTTATCCCATTAACAATAACCAGTCAAAACACATTTTGGTCATTTCAACTATAAACATTTCCTCCCATTTCTAGAATCTCTAAGATCATTTTCATGCCAACCTGTGACTTTACCAGGAGCCTTGAAGTATACTTATCACAGTTATTTTAACCTAAACAATCCAGTTTATAACAGTCTCCAACTTTTGCTGATTTTTATCAACATTTGTATGTAACAGGCTGAGATGGACTTTTGTTGTATTGAACAATTTAGAGTTTGGGGCTCTGCAAGCCTGTATTCCATAGTATGGAGTAGTGGCTGTATATGGGCATCAATGCAGCGTAAGCCTGACACCAGTCTGGAGGATGGATTTCACCTCCCCAACCTTTTTGTTCTTATTTAGGTCCAATTTCTATTAATACAACAACTGGTGGGAAAGCAATGGAGATTTCCACAACAGATCTAAAGGATATTGCATAGTTTCCCCAGTACTAAAGGCTCCTTCAGAGGGCTAGCATGTGCTTTGTGTAAGATATCTGATTTGAGATGCTTCACATCTTAAAAAGCCACAGCAGAAAAAAACAATAGTTCAGACATATAAAAACCTGGGGCCAAATTCACCTGCATACTTCAGGCAGCCAGAACTCTCTTTTCTGCATCAAAGGGGATCCAGCTGAAGTGTAGGCCTAGAAATATCCTAGCCAGCGAGAGACAGTCTCCCATGTAGGCCCTGTCTCAAGCCATTTTGGGCTTTTTAAAGGGTCATCATAACCAACACCTTAAACTTCACCTGGAAACCAAAGCCAGCCAAGTGCAGATCACAAAACACTGGTGTGATGCTCGTAATAAAAACAACATTTTATAAGCAGGCAGCTGCATTGTATCAGATACAGTTTCCAAATGGATTTAAGCTGTAGCTCCACGAAGAGAGCATTGCAATAGTCTAACCTGGATGTGACAAAAGCACGGATAACAGTTGTAAGATCACAACCCCCCTAGCCAAGCACAAAAGGACAAAAAGGTTTTGTGGTCCCTGCTCCAGTATGCTAATCTAAAACAGGAGCTCTAACACTATCCTTAAGATGTGCACTCTGGTGATTAAATGAAGACAAACACCTCAGTGAAGAAGGCTAACTATATCTATGCCCTATCCTACAGCAGCTTCCCCCAACCTACCATCATCTCCTCAATTTTCTCTGGATTTAGGTTTACACAGTTTGCTCTTATCTGTCCCTTTACTCAATCAGGCAGCATCATGCAGGCTGGATGACAGAGAGACAAAAACCTGGGTGGCAGCCTCATAATGAAAATACTGTACCATGTGCCTTCTAACTAATCCTTCTAGTGGCCCCAAAATACATGTTGAATAAAATGCACTAGGATGAGCCACAGTGGAGCTGTGACTCCCAGCTCATGCCCATGTGTGCATATGTGGAAGGCAGCAGGAGGGAATAAGTGGAAGAGAAATGCTAAACTGAAGGAAGGGAGCAGAGAGCAATTGTAGATTGACGGGGTCTCTGGGGCAGCATTAGAGTGGAAGGAGGTAATGGAGCAGCAGGAAAGAGAGACTGTGAGATCTTTAGAGTAGTGGTGCAGGTGTAGGGAGTGGCCAAGCAGAGGGAAGGAGTGGGTGGATGGGTGACTGTCTAGAGAAATGTCACCAGATTTTGTTGGCAATATCAGTCATGGTGGTAAATTCAGACAAACTTTATTCACACCCTCATCAGTCCAGAGTAGTTCATTGCGGAACATAGGAATTGCAATGCTGAATCAGATCTGAGGTCCAATTAGTCCAGTATCCTGTCTCTGACAGTGGCCAGCACCAGATGTAAGAACCTCCCACTAGGTAGATGTGTGTAATCTTCCTATCACATAGAGTTTATTCTGATTTCTACTAGTTAGAGATCATTTAAAATCCTGAAGTATGGAAAGCATCTGGAAAAAAATCTTCCATGTGATAGACCAGGGCTTGGCAACCTTTGGCATGCGGCCCACCAGCGAAATCTGCTGGTGGGCCAGGACAGTTTGTTTACCTGCAACATCCGCAGGTTTGGCCGATTGCAGGTCCCACTGGCTGTGGTGTGGGCCAAGGGATGTGCTGACCTCAGTGAGGTCAGTCAGGAAACTCCGAGGAGTTTCTCAGAATGTCTTTTAGAGTACGAAAATTAAACAAAAAATACGATCAGAGACAGGACTTCACCAGACTTACAAAATCATCATGAAGATTTGCTAGCTCAGGCCACAATGCTACTCACCTGTCCTTTCCATGATGATGAAAAAGCTAATGAGATTTTACTCACCTAATAAGAAGGTGACTAGAATTTTGCAAGGCTGCCCTAAAGTAACCAAGACATTCTGCAAATTAGGCAATCCCTGCTTAAATCCTTTCGTATCTCAGTTTCCCTTTTATTACTTCAATATATATCCTTTGATAGACAGTGTGATTTTTTTTTTACTATGCTTCACCCCCACATGGAAGAACAGTCTCTGACCAACCCCAGCAAAACTAAATGACTCCCACCAGCATCATCCTCTGCTCCTGAACATAGTAAAAGGCTAAGATCTACCCGATATAGAAAGAAAACAACACTAATCTTGATAACAACAGACCTAGATCACTTGCTAATCTAGGATCAGAGCTTGCAACGTTTTACTTGGAAGCACAGCTCTGGCTACCAAGATTGTCTGTGGACTCCAGGGCAGGGTTTCTTTCTTCGTCTGTTTGTAGTACAGTGGGACCTTAATTCTGCTTGAGGCCTTTTGATGCTACCATAATGTAAATGTTTAATAATAATCATAACACAGATTCAAATGGAGTCACAGAAAATCTCTTCAAAGCAAAAAATCTAAGACAGGCCATGTTCTAAGACAAGATATCAAAGGCCTTGTTAATACTACAAAGTTAGGTCCATTTAACTATGTCGGTCAGGGATGTGAAAAAGTTAAACTGACCTAAGTCCCTGTGTAGACAGCATTAGGTTGACAGAATTCTTCCATTGATCTAGCTATCACCTGTTGGGGAGGTGGATTACCTAAACTAATGGGAGGGAATCTCCCATTGGCTCAGATAGCATCTACCTGAAGAAGTACAGCGGTGCAGCTGTGCTTCTGTAGTGTTAAGTGTAGACAAACCCTAATAGGCAAAATTTTGGCTAAGGGAGGGCAAAGAGAGATGAATGTTGAAGAGAACAGAACAGAAACAATTCCTGAAAGAAGTCAGTGTTAGGAAAACAAATTAGATTTTAGTGCAGTGAGTCATTGATTATGGAAGTTTCCTCAGAGTAGAGGTGTTCAGCTAGGAGACCTGCTGACTTTGAAGTCATTGATTTAAATGGGATTGAGGCCCAGCATTTTATTATCTATACACTTTTAAAAAGAATAGAAGTCAGTTTTCTTTTTCTAACGTGATTTTTTTTGGTCATCTTGACCACTAACATTCCTATTTGTTCTAGTTGTGAGCAGAAAAAACATGCCAATCTGCTTAAATTTTCTCCTTTTGGTGGCCATTGTTCAAGTGCAGGTGCCTTGGAATGAATCATCAATTTGTTTGAGTTATTGGGTATCAGATCACCTCAAGGATACTGGCAGCTTTCCAGTAGGGCTCTTCAAAAAGTTTCTGTAGACCTACAAGAGTACAAGGCTGAGCCAAGCAGCAAAAGAACTTGCAATTGAATTCCCTTTGCTTTCACAAGATACTATCTGTCAGTGTCTGCAACAGTAGATGTCATTTCGATCAATGAGGTTTTTGTGGAGAGTTTCTGAAAATACAGGGCAATTCACTGGATAAGAAGTAAAAAAGGAGAGTTGAACTGAATTATCCAAAGGCATATCAGACACTCAGCAAGTTAAGTAATAATAATCATAACACAGACTCAGATGGAGTCACAGAAAATCTCTCCAAAGCCAAAAAAGCCAAAAATCTAAGACAGGACATGTTCTAAGACAAGATATCAAAGACCTTGCAATACTACAAAATTAGGTCCACTAATTTCCAGATACTGTACTGTAGAAAGAAAAATGAAAATTAGATTTTACTAACTAGGTGACATTACGTTGCACTGATTTGCATGCTAAGTCAAGTCTTTGTCTCATGCTGAGCACTTGTACATTAGAATCAGTTTGCATCCAACAAGATAACAGGAATAGGAATATTAAGAACAAACTGAACTAGCACAATCATATCAATTCTGATATATTTTTAGTTTGGTCCCGTGACCTGAATTTTTATAAACTGCCTTTTAAAGGCAAAAGCATTTGAAAAACTAACACTTTCACTCCTCAAATATTCACTTGTTCAATGCAATCTAATTCTAAATATAGCTAAATATAGGGAGTGATAAAGTATTATAATTATCCGTCAATGGAAGTGCTCAGATACCAGCATAAAATAGTTAAAAGTCAAAAACAAAATTTTGGGGAAAATGAAAAGAAAAGAAAAATAGCAGCATAGTTATCTTATTCTGTTCGCTTATTCTGTTTGTTGTATAATTTCGAAAACTTCCTGTTTTTACCTTGTGTTAAATTCCAGCTACAGAGAAAAATGTCTCCGTGCTGTGCAACTTGTTCTTTGACCAGAAGATGTCACTTTCTTACCATCATTTTCAAATCTAAGTTCAAAGATGAACTGGTAGTATTTTGGAAAAATAGTGGGGATATGAGCCCAATTTTGTCACCTTTACTCATTGTAGCAACTCTTACTCAGTAGAAGTGAGTTCAGGGATTATTCCTATATCTGAGGACTACATGCACGAGTAAGTGCTGCATAATCGTGTTCTTTATCAGTACGGGGCAGAGGGCATTCAGAATATAAAAGGCAAAGTAATCTTTGACAAATACTTCACCCTGAAGTCAAGTAAGCAACTGCATTGTGACATCACTGCTTCCAAGCCAAGTTCTGGATCATTCTCTGCTATGCCAACTTCTCAGTTCCCTAACACTGCCTTTCCTCCCCTGCCTAGACTGCTAGTCTCTCTCCCCTACATCGATCTGCTCCGAGCTCCATATCAGCTTTATCCACTATTGAGCCTCAAATCTACTTATTAGCCTCTTCCACATTGTTGGTTCCCAACTTGACTGAATGGTAAGGAACCAGCCTAAGAGGCCAGTGGATCACACTGAGTGTGCAGGGAAGAACATAAGAACATAGGAACGGCCATACTGGGTCAGACCAAAGGTCCATCTAGACCAGTATCCTGTCTACTGACAGTGGCCAATGCCAGGTGCCCGAGGGAGTGAACCTAACAGGTAATGACCAAGTGATCTCTCTCTTGCCATCCACCTCCACCCTCTGACAAACAGAGGCTAGGGACACCATTCCTTACCCATCCTGGCTAATAGCCATTAATGGACTTAACCTCCATGAATTTATCCAGTTCTCTTTTAAACCCTGTTATAGTCCTAGCCTTCACAACCTCCTCAGGCAAGGAGTTCCACAAGTTGACTGTGCGCTGTGTGAAGAAGAACTTCCTTTTATGTGTTTTAAACCTGCTGCCCATTAATTTCATTTGGTGGCCCCTAGTGCTTATATTATGAGAACAAGTAAATAACTTTTCCTTACTCACTTTCTCCACACCACTCATGATTTTATATACCTCTATCATATCCCCCTTAGTCTCCTCTTTTCCAAGCTGAAAAGTCCTAGCCTATTTAATCTCTCCTCATATGGGACCCATTCCAAACTCCTAATCATTTTAGTTGCCCTTCTCTGAACCTTTTGTAGTGCCAGTATATCTTTTTTGAGATGACGAGACCACATCTGTATGCAGTACTCAAGATGTGGGCATACCATCGATTTATATAAGGGGAATAATATATTCTCCTTCTTATCTCTATCCCCTTTTATATGATTCCTAACATCCTGTTTGCTTTTTTGACCACCTCTGCACACTGCGTGGGCATCTTCAGAGAACTATCCACAATGACTCCAAGATCTTTTTTCTGATTTGTTGTAGCTAAATTAGCCCCCATCTTATTGTATGTACAGTTGGGGGTTATTTTTTCCAATATGCATTACTTTACATTTATCCACATTAAATTTCATTTCCCATTTTGTTGCCCAATCACTTAGTTTTGTGAAATCTCTTTGAAGTTCTTCACAGTCTGCTTTGGTCTTAACTATCTTGAGCAGTTTAGTATCATCTGCAGACTTTGCCACCTCACTTCTTACCCCTTTCTCCAGATCATTTATGAATAAGTTGAATAGGATTGGTCCTAGGCCTGACCCTTGGGGAACAGCACTAGTTACCCCTCTCCATTCTGAGAATTTACCATTAATTCCTACCCTTTGTTCCCTGTCTTTTAGCCAGTTCTCAATCCATGAAAGGACTTTCCCTTATATCCCATAACAACTTAATTTACGTAAGAGCCTTTGGTGAGGGACCTGGTCAAAGGCTTTCTGGAAATCTAAGTACACTATGTCCACTGGATCCCCCTTGTCCACATGTTTGTTGACCCCTTCAAAGAACTCTAATAGATTAGTAAGACACTATTTCCCTTTACAGAAACAATGTTGACTTTTGCCCAACAATTTATGTTCTTCTATGTGTCTGACAATTTTATTCTTTATTATTGTTTCAACTAATTTGCCCAGTACTGACATTAGACTTACCAGTCTGTAATTGCTGGGATCACCTCTAGAGCCCTTTTTAAATATTAACATTACATTAGCTATCTTCCAGTCATTGAGTACAGAAGCCAATTTAAAGGACAGGTTACAAACCATAGTTCAGGGGTAGGCAACCTATGGCATGGGTGCCGAAGGCGGCGCGCAATCTAATTTTCAGTGGCACTCACACTGCCTGGGTCCTGGCCACTGGTCCAGGGGGCTCTGCATTTTAATTTTAAATGAAGCTTCTTAAACATTTTAAAAACCTTATTTACTTTACATACAAAAATAGTTTAGTTATATAATGATATAAAATGATAAAATGTATTACCTGCACTTAAAACCTTAAATTAGAGTGAATGAATGAAGACTCGGCACACCACCTCTGAAAGGTTGCTGACCCCTGCCATAGTTAATAGTTCCTCACCTTCACATTTGAGTTCTTTCAGAACTCTTGGGTGAATGCCATCTGGTCCCGGTCACTTGTTAATGTTGAGTTTATCAGTTAATTCCAAAACCTCCTCTAGTGACACTTCAATTTGTGACAGTTCCTCAGATTTGTCACCTACAAAAGCCGGCTCAGGTTTACGAATCTCCCTAACATCCTCAGCCGCGAAGACTGAAGCGAAGAATCCATTTACTTTCTCTGCAATGACTTTTTCGTCTTTAAGAAGAGAAGGAGCTTCTAATGAGGGGGAGAGAGAGAGGGATTAGTCTTCTCCAAGTAGGCAAAAAACCACCATCATCTCCAGCACAGTGCATTCAAAGGATCCTTTGTATACTTAGGAAATGTATTAGCCAGATGCCAGGCAATAGTGAAAGGAGTACAACAGAACCTACCTTAGCTCTACCCTGGTAAATGCTCAGCAATAAAACTTCTAGGAGGGCATTTTCAATGTGGTGCAGTGAGGGAACCCTGGAATAGCCTCAGGGGCTCAGAGTCATTATGGGTAAGGAGACCATTAGAAGCTAGATATAATTATTATTTAATTATTATGTGCATATTTATTAAGATCCCATGATTGACATTTCTAGGTACTTTAAAAGGACATTGTCAACTTTCTATCTGAAACTTGTATGTACTGCAGTACAAGTAGTTCCTAAAGTAACCATAACCAGTTCCTGGACACTCATTTCCCTCCTGCAAGTACAGGAGGCCCAGCGGAAACCCAGGTTCCTATATCAGCCTCCTAAACTCCATCCATTCTGAAGCCTCCTGTTTTCCACAGAAGTCCCTCAACAGGGGCTACATCCTGCAATCCCTCTCTAAGAGGTTGGAGGTGGAGGTAGGTCAGAATCTGCAGAAACCAGGTTGAGGAGGCATGGAACTTGTTTGTATAAGCTGCTTTGCTCTCTTGTGGGCCTCAAAGTGTCCTGATCACAGAGTGACTGAGTAACCACTCTCTGTCCCACTACTACACTGACCTGGCCATCTTCTGAATTAGTGATGCCACCATGGAACCCTCCTCTGAAGGTCTCAGGATCTTGTCGGTACAGTCTAGCTTCCAGCTTTCAGTAAATTTCATATTATTTGTTTAGATTTTAACTACACCCACCTCTCTCATATTCTAGTCTCCACAGATACATTCAAGAAAAATTAAATACAGAAATTAAAATTTTATAATTAGTGAACTGCCATTACAATATTAAAACAGAAGATTAGAAACAAGTCAATAGTTAACAAAAATGTCTGCCTCAAAAGATGCTTTCATGAGGAGAGGCCTCACAATAGTTTCCTTAGTAGCTACTGTCATACTGCCCCTTATAGGTAGACAGTGATAATCTCTACTGATCATAAATCTCAACCTATCAAGGCCCAAATATAGGACACAATGTGTGACAAAGGCTAAAAATGAGTGTAACCCTTCTGCTCCTCTGAGTTGGCAGCAACAAGGGCCAGGTTCAGTATCCAGGGGTTCCGTTTCTATAACACAATGCATAACCGGCTCGAGCCCCCACCCAGTGACCTGGGAAAATCTTACACACACCCCTAGGTGCCTTAAAGAGGCAATGCTAACCCTCTCGCAAGCACAGAGTCTCGGTGTAGCAGAAAAGGTTTAATTACATGAGATAAACAACAAGCACTAAATTGGGAAAACACCTCAACTAGAGTTCCTAGACCAAACCGTGAGCAAAGACCCACCCCAGGGAATTGGGCTGTGTCCTCTTCCCTGGGCTCTTGAGTCCAGCAACCCCCAAATCACCCACAGTCCCAAAAGTCCCACAATCCAAAAGTCTCTGTCCTGGGTCAGTGCAGCTCCAAAGTTCGAGCGTCTATCTGCAGAGGTCCCTCCCCCCAGCCTGGGTAGAAAGGGGCACCTTATGTGGTCTGGGGCCTACTGCCCTGCCTTTCCGTGGGTTCTGCTTCCGCCTTCTCCATGAAGTGCTCTGCTTTACCAGCCACTCCACTCTGCTCCTCCAGCCGTCCTCACAAACTGCTCCGCTCCACCAGCCGCTCTGCTCCACCAGTTGTCCCTGCTAACTGCTCGGCTCCGCTCACTCTGTGGGCCACTTCATCCGTCCCACAGCTACTCCACTCTGCTCCACCAGCTGTCCCGTGATCCGCTCCAGCCATCCCCACAAACTGCTCCATTCCGTCAGTTGCTCTGTTCCGCAGTATAGCTTCAGGCTCCCCCACTAGTAAACACAGTACTTAGTGCTCTCAGCTCAGTAATTCCAGCTCTTTAATGATTTCAACTCTTCGTGATCTCAGCTCATAGTAGGGGATCCCCAGTGCTAGTGCACCATTAGCCCAAAGTGAGTTCAGCTCAGTAACCTGTATCGAGATTCTTAAGGGAATAAAAAATCTCAACTCTGACATTCCACCCTGGAGAGAGGAGGGGGTGGAACTGGTGCTTCTGGCTCCACAAGGAGACTGCACCACCAGGCACAGATACCTGTCCCCAGCCTCTCTCAATTCACTGGGTTTTGGAACCCATGTCCCTTGTCTAGCAAGTACCACCCAACTGAGGTTGAGTCATTTCTGTCACAAAGCAGTCCCACAGCTCGGCAGCCTGGGATGGGGTAGGCGTGCCTATGCAAATACACTCTCTGAAATTCTTTCCACCAGATGTCAGGGTAGAGCTCATCCTGACTCTGCTTACATGAGGGACACAAATTATTACACTTCACATTAGGTCAGAGTTCTTCTTTTCATATAAATGACTACCATCTTACCTTCCTTACTGTAAATAATTTTCAACAGTAAATGTGAGGGTACAAGGTGTGTGTGGAATGCAGGGACCAGACCAGGTGCCAGCTCTTGTCAAGCCTGCAGGCATTAGCTAAGTGACTGGTCTCTTGGGACTGGCTATACCCTGAATAAAGCGTGTTTTGGTTTGGTTTTTTTTGGTGTAAGTGAACATTTATCACTAAATCCAGTTTGTCTGGGTGGCAAGCTAGACTGGAGAGTCCAAGGGGACTATCTGTGGCACCATGGAAAAACTATTATAGTGATTCAGGAGTTCACATTTGTTACTGACTTGGTAAAATCTAATTATAGAACACACCACCAATTTGATGTATCTGCCCTGTTTTTGATAATGTGCCCTGAGGCAGGCACTCACAGTCATGATCCATTCCAGACAGTGGGACACCTTACTTTCATGATTCTTTGTTTCTGATGTAAATACATTTCAACAGTAAATGTGAGGGCAATCTGTGTGTGGAATGAAGGGAGCTTTGTGACTAAAATGAGTGATGTCCCTGTAAATACTTGAGAAGTGTGGTACTAGCAATAGGTTCAGTATTTTCCTGTTGGTCTTCACCAAAGACTCACTAAGGACAAGGATTCAACTCACAGGTTGTGACTTGAAACATCATGTACATCTGGCCAAAAACCGAGGAGAGTAGATTTGGGTTTTTTTCACTCAAGACACCAACTTACTACCATGGCAGTTGACAGATCTATCCTCCACAGAGTAACAAGAACATTCTTTCCAACAAGAGAAGCTTGATTCTGTAATTGAAAAGTAGGATCAAACCTCTAAGAATAGTTCCACTGAGCAAAAGTTTGCAGATGTTCCGGGAGAGATGAAGAGTCCTTCTGTCACCTACTGCATAGTTATGGCATAAAATTTCAAAACACTCAGCATCAGAATTGCTTAGATTCAGCATGAATGGCATTATTCTGACATTCTGATACATTTGCAGTTCTATGCCCTGTGGCTGACAGATGCTGTGATAATGAGAAAAGCCATTAAACTTCTGCAATAGATTTAATTGTGCACTGGGCAAAATATGTCATTCCTATAAAAACAGCAGTATGGAAAATGTACTGTAGCCTTAAACAATGGACATATAGACACCCTTCCACTGAGTATTTTGTCAAATAAGATAAAAATGACAAAATGACTTCTCATATTGCAATTTATGAACCATACTCCAATTCACCCAGTCTCTTTGTCTCCTTTGTAATGTAATAAAGGAAATGACATATTCTTTTTGACCAACCTACATTGAGACAAAAAGAAATACTGTAAACATTCACTATTTCTCTGAAATTATGGAAATATTTGCCACTAAAAGCTATTTTTAATTTAGAAGTAAAATGTTGTTTTGAATTTCTAGTTTATTATTGTCGACAGCTGAGTATTCTTTACCAACCCTGAAGATAATCCTGTAGTTTCTGAATATATTGACTGTAGTTCAGCCACAACAGTCCAGAATTAGAAATGACTGAAATAATCAGAGAGAACATAAAATTATAACTGGGGCATTAAATTCTATTTTATGTTAGCAATCTGAGCAGCTTTTATTGTAAAAATGAGAGCCAAGTACTGTGCAATTTACACTAATAGCTACACTGGAGTCTGTAGGCCACTAGACAAGAAGGATTTGATTCCTATAACAGTTTATCTTTGATAAAGGAGAGTGTCACAATCATAACAACAGTGGGACTGAGCCATATGTAAAGATTGATGAGTCTGTTATAGCCTTGATTAACAGAGCTGGGTCTTTTACCTCAGGCAGTAGAGGCCCATGCTTTAAGATTTAGAGGTCTCAGCTTCCATCCCTGCTGCTGCTGACCTACTCTGGGGTCCACATGGAGTTGTTTTTCAAACAGAAGGACTGCAGAGTGGAGAAGGGGGTGAGAGAGAGTGAATGAGGCAGCTATTTCCAGACTCTCCTGCACATAGTGTCACATGACGGGGGAAAGAGGAAGGATGAAGTTAAATAATATAGGAGCTTCTTCATCCCTGAAGACTGTAGTGGTCCTAGAGGAGCTGAGAAGGTGCGTGAGGGGGAACGATCATGTGTGGGACCTTAGGCAAGGAATCTGACTGCTTCACTTCTTCATTTCTAAAAATTGAGCTAATTATATTTCTTTTTCTACCCTTTGTCTGTCTTGTCTCTTTAGACTCTGGCTCTTTGTTTGTACAGTAGCTAGCACAATGGTGTCCAGATCTTGGTTCAGGTCCGTAAGTTTTACCATTATACAAATATGTGAACTACCATATCTGTGGAAGCCAGAGACCTCTCTTGAATTAGCTGACAAAATAACACAGTACTTTGATTATTATTGTTTCCACAGATGGGTGTTACAGATAATTAACTGTTTCATGGCTGGACTTCCTATAAAACTGTTTAAAAGAAACTGTTTAATTTAAATTTCAAATGGTAGCCCCTTCAAGTCTGTACCTTCTGTAGTATTTTAGGAATGCCTAATACGTGGAATGTGTCTGCATGTCCAACGAGGGAGACGAATCCATTCTGAGGAAAGGCAGAACTATTCATTCATAAATTTCACTAACTGGAAGTATTTGTTAAATTTCAGAGTGCAATGACATTTGTAAACTTATTGAGCACTTTACCATTTACAATAATATACACCAAGATGATGACCAGGTAGACATATAGATATGTAAAACTAGGCTCACACTAGGAAAAGTTCATTGTCATAGCTATTCTGGCAAACCTTCCTAGTGCAGACAAATTTTATTCCAGGAAAAAAGGGCTTTGGCCAGTATAGGTTATACCACTTCCCTTAGAAAAATAAGCTATACCAGCAAAGGTGCTTCTATAATGGTTTAATGGTGTCTACCTTAGGTTGTTTGGTGGCATAGAGATGTTGTAAAAAATCACAACCCTAAGCCACATTACTGCACTGATAAAAGTTTCCAGCATAAATCTGAATTCAGTACTTTATTATTATAAGCTGTATTTCTTTCTTCTTCCCTGTGACTTTAGTTCTGATTAACCTATTGTTCAGGAAAGTATAGTCTCTTTTTTTCCCTCTAGTTTCACCTTTTTAAACTACTTTGTCTTGTTCCCCACTGCCACACACAATTCCTTTGCTATTTGAGAGAGAATCCAGTTCTAAGATGGATTTTCAAAAACAATTGAAGGTACAACATATAAACAGTCTTCCAAGTCATAATGGGCAGACAGCCCTGCTAAAAATCAAGTCACTACTCTTTTCCTGGCAAAGAACACTTTCTTCTCCTTAACTTCTCTTCTCTCTTCCTCTTTAATCTCTTGTTTAATGTTTATTCTACTGATCTTCTCTCTCCTCCTTTCTCCTAGTTTACTTAACTGTGCAATATCTATTTTGTTTAGAGTTAAATTCCAATTTATGTATTATTTTCTTATGAAACTTGAGATGAGTGGTCTTCCCTGTAGAGGCCAGGATGAACACTGTTCACTTAGTTGTAATTTTTGCAGTGGGAAACCTGCCAAGAATGTTATACATGGTGTAAAGTAGTGACAGTATTACAATTCGCTTGAGTGAAATTTAAAACTATTCAATTTAACTGGACTTTTCTGTGCTGCTGTGTTTGGGGTAGGATGATAAGAGAGCTAGGGCTTGTCTACATGTGTATAGGAAGGGAAATAAGCTACACTAGTAGTAAAACATCTATACTTACGTACCTGTATTCACACTCAGGTTTATATCAGTAAAAAGTCACGTGCCTAACAAACATAACTATATCAGTACATAAACTGTGTGTAGACCAGGCTTAAAGAATTTCGATACAATAGCAATAAGTGCATCAAAGGAAGAGAGGGATTTTTAGCCCACTGGTATCCTTATCCATCACTGCTGATTTTCATGCAGAGTATTAGAGTGGGAGGGTAGTCTTGGTCACAGGCTACTAGGGTGGGGTACTGGGGTGCAAAGTACCTTCTCTCCTCCTTCCCTAAATAAGCCTTCTCAAGTCATTTTTTACCCCAATAGGGAAATGTAACCCCTCCTCATTGCCAATACCCTCAATAGCTTCCTTAGCGCTTACCACATATTCTGAAGTATCAGCAGCTGTCCCCTATCCAAAACCGCACACATCCAGCTTTCTCCTGCTATCTCTTGTAATGCAAATATGCATTGACAATACAAAATTCCACAGTGCATAAACAAAATTGGGAGAGAGCAAAAAAGTGAATGTCAAGATCAGTAACCTAAGAACAATGTATTGATTGTTCATAAATTTCCACATTTGGAAATCAGGGCAAATGAAAACAAATAGTCAACACTACCATCAGTGCCCACTAGTGCTTGCAGTTGGGTAAAAGGTGATCAGAGCAATGGGGTAATTTTCCCTTTAACTTTAATTTAAACGTCTTGAGCTTAAGATACCAGTTGAATACAAGGAGTGTGGTCCTGCTCTGCTCTTGTCAGACTCTGCTCTGCTGTTCTTCTCTATGGCTGTCCACATAATTATGGAATCATAGATCTAATTATAAGCATATAGGGAGTCCCAGACTTGTGCCAGTACTGATGATATGTCTCATTAAAAATCACTGAGTTGGCCAATAAGACTGAACAACACATTTAATTTCTATAACAAACTATGTACAGTTCTGGAGTCTTAACATTTCATGTATTATGTAGGAAGGGGATGTAATTTTTATGTTCTAGAACTCTATGCCTCACACCCAAATATGCATCATTTTGGCTTTCCTTGCCTACAGTATAATCCATGCACTTCTCAGAACTTCATTTAGTCACTATTACCTTCTACTTTCTGTTCCCAGCTCTGCAACTCATTCACTATGCGATACTGAGCAAGTTGGTTAGCCTCTCCATGCCTTAATTTCCCCATCTGTAAAATGAGAATAATAATTTTTTTTTACTGTAGCTCGCATGGGTGTTATTGGACTTGATTAATGTGATAAAGTGCTTTAAGATCTTCAGATGAATGGCAGATATTATTATAATCTTTGTACTGCATTTACACTTAGAGGCTTCGAATGAGATCAGGTTCCATTGTGTTAGGCACTGTACATACATGCACACTGGAAGAGAAAATCCCAGCTCCATAAAGGCTATACACTAAATAGACAAGACAGACAAAAGGTGAGAGAAAGGAAGTATTATTATCCTAATTTTGCAGATGAAGAACTGAGTCCCCGTTATTCAATATGACTCCAATTTTTTGGATGGTTGGAAAATTAGTAAAGGCTTCCAAAGAGAAGCCCATCTTGTTAATTAATCCAGAAATAATTATTTAATTTTTTTTTATGACATTAATACCAGAGGGCCCTATTCCAGTCTCAAGTAAGTACATTCAACTATTTATGACTCCAGCAGAAGTTGGGAGTGTTTATTTGAGGACAGAATTTAACTCCCACAACTCGACAGGATTTCAGATTAGGACCATTTCTCTCAGTCTGGCTCCTGAATATAACTGAATCCTACTGTATTTTTATCGTGTGCCAGAGTTTGGATTGTATTTTTTACCACTGATTAGTCCAGTCAGAGGTTAATGAAGTATAGGGTGTTTGCGCAGTGATCTTGCAAAGCAATTTTGTCCTATAGCACCACACACAAAACAGTCCTTTGTCGTTCGGAGTGAGTCATTAATTTTAGCTGACAGACCTGAAGGCAGCATAGGAATTAATGTGCAGCCTGCAAGCCACCTCTCTCAGCTGACTTAACCAATGAAATCACTCTAATTTCTACTGTCTTATCCCATTTGCCCTGCAGTTCTGAACAACTCAGACAAGTCCCCAGAGATATTTTTGGAAAATGACCTGAATCTTGGAGTAGCATTTTTGTTAAGGGCTCCCCAGCTGTCCAACCTGATAAATATGAGCAGCAGCTGATTAATATTTTACGTACTATATCAGCAATTACAGGGGGAAATATCAAACTGGTCATAATTTATTGAAGGGAAGATGGAGTTACTTCTGTACTTGGATCCCTTTTATTAACTTTGTGCCATTGTTTCTTCATGAGGAACCAGAAATTGGACAATGATTAAAGGTCTTTCACCACATGACCACAGTATATACAACTCTTATTTATTATAATTAGCCCTGATGACTTGTGTCCTGTTTCTTAGTGTCTACACCAGGTATCATATTTGTTCAAAGACTTTAATAAAATGATGACATTAGTATGCATGAGAGACACATCTGATAGCACTCACAGCTGCTAAGAGTAGCATACACTGATTAGGTTGCATGATTGATAGTTTTCTCCGTCCAAACAGGAATGAATCCAGGAGAGGATGAGTGGAGCTGGTTTCCCTCTGACAAGAAGATAAGCTCTTGCACACACACTGATAGGTGAAATGTCAGAAAAAAGGACATTTTGCTGTTTGCAGAGTCCAAATAGAAAAGTCAGTTTGGAAATATTACTTGCTCCCACTATGCTAAGCAATAAGTTCCAGAACAGGAATGCTTTGTGCTTTAACCATTAAACCATACCATACTCCTGTACTCATGTTTATAAAAATGTTTCTGTTTCTGCTATGTCATCTTCTCTCCCATATCTTCAAAATGAAGGCTACACTAGAAAGTTTTGCTATTTATACACTGTTATAGTTAAAGCAACATACCTCCTTTCCATGGATACAGTTATACCAGTATAACAGTGAACAGTTTATTCCAGTTCAAGAAGCAGAATGAGCTATACTGATATAAATTGCCTTTTTACCGGTATAACTGCATCCACACTACAGCTTTTTCTGGTCTATCTTAGTTAAAAAACAAACAAAAAAAAATCCCAGATGAAAATAGTGTTATCAATAAAACAAGTGTCGACCACTTACCTGTGGTCCACTTGGATTGGTTTAAAATCACTGCAACTGCTCTTCTTGATCCATTTATAGAAGTTCCTAACCTTCATAACATAGTTAAATGTTGACATTAAAACACACAGCCTGAACTAGAGAATCCTGACTTCTGTCTCAGTAGGTGAAAGTGAGGCCTTTTACCATGTGCGAACATGGTCTTATAGGGAGTGGGAGATAAGTGACAGGCTGTTTGTGGCTCACTCTGAGCTGGCGAGTGAAGGGGTTAAATGGGAAAGGAAACAAAACCTGCTCTGCTCCACAGAAACTGCCAGAGCTATACAGAGACTCAGTTCTTACACCTTCAAGTGGGTATTCATGTTGGTACCTAGATCCCGACTCATGCTGGAACAATGTTTATAGTGGGGGCCCTGAGAACCATTGAACCAAACTGCAAACCCTGTATGTAATGGAAGTCATCAAGTCATGGGGTGCTGCAGCACTCCCACATTCCTAGTTCCAGCACCTATGCCCTTGGGAGGTCTCAGTCTTGATTTCCTTCTTTTAGCATGGTTCCTGAACATCATCCAGCAATTCCTATGATCTTTATTAAAGGTAGGTTTATATGACACAGGAAATAAAGAGAAAATGAAAGTAAATAATTTAAAATTCAGTATGTCTACCATTGGTAATATGCAATGCCTACCCAGGACAGATAAGCCTTCAAATTACTATTAACTGGTTAATTGAGAGAATTATAAAAGGTTATATTTAAGGCCTTGCCTACACACAGACTTGCACTGGTTAAGTAATGTGGTTTAAATACACACTTTTTATTAAATTAGTGTGAGTTTGTGTGTCAACAAGTCTGCAATTTTGGTCTCACTTTCAGCACTTCAGCTGTCAGGTTTCCTTGTGTCTCATTTGGATAGTTTCCCTCCTGTCTCCAGGCATCTGAAAAAGTGGGTTTTTTACCCATGAAAGCTTATGCCCAAATAAATCTGTTAGTCTTTAAGGTGCTACTGGACTCCTTGTTATTTTTGTGGATACAGACTAACACAGCTACCCCTCTGATCATTGATTCTTATATGTCCTTATAAAGAGATTTGAATTTTAACTTGATCCATGAGCAAGTGGACTGAGGTGTCTGCTTCTGAAAGGAGAAAATAGAAGTGTGATTAATCAACAGCATGCCCGTTGTTTCATAACATGCAAATAAATTCCATTCCATACTTTCTGCAACAATAAACAATGGCTGAGTAGTCTAGGAATGAGCCAAACACCTATTTATTCAGAGTGAAGCCGTAGCATGTAATGCAATTTGTGTAGCAAGGACTTGTCAAGCAGTACACTTACTTAGTAATTAATCACATTAAGAGCCAGAACATGATTTCCACAGGTTAGGTTAATGCTCAAAGGTATGCATCCTGAGTCTTTTGCTGAAAGGAACCATACTGAAATACACTGAGAAAAATATTTTTGATTAGAAATTAAATGTAATTAAAGATATTCATTAATTACTGACAAAACTCATCTAGAGGCAAACAAATAACCTAGAATCATTGTGTCAATGTAAAGGAGCTAAGCATCTGGCCCACAGACTCTGATAATAAACAAATAATATTAACAAAAATACATAGGGCTATATTGATTTTTTTTTAACATGCTTTACAAAAATAGGTAAACACTATTCTCCCCATTTTGCAGCTGGGGCTATTGAGGTGCTGAAAGTTTAAGTGACTTACCCCAGGCCACACAGTAAGTCAAAGGCAGAGTTGGGAATAAACCCAAGATCACCTGGCTCTCAATCCTGTGCCCTATGCATCAGACCACACCACCTCTCATCTTCTTAGGCCAGTTAGTTCCTCTCCTTGCGTCATGTACATTAACTAGTGTTTCATCTATTTTTTTTAAATGTTCCATAAATAAATAGATGTCAATATCAGGAAATTTTCTCTTTCATTGTTGTTTAAGTCCATCAGATATTTGTAAATTACTATCGCAGCCCCCTTAGTCATTGCTTAGCCAAGCTACACATATTTGCTCTTTTAATCTTTCCTTAAAAATCCATCTCTTATGCTCTGAAACAATTTGTGCTATTTGTGAACTCTTCAGTTTGTCAATAACTTTCTGGTAATGATGAGCCCAAGTCAGCAGAGTAACCCAGAGGCAGGGGTAATACAACAGGCTTCACTTCCTTTTGCCTCAGCATATGCAACTCAACATTGGATTGGTCTGAGCAGCCTGATCCACAAAACATGTAGTCAGATCTATTTGTACCCAAATCTAGTACATGTTCAACTACTATGGAAATTTGGGGGAGGGGGTTGTACTGTTTTAAATCTTTCTTTGAAAGTAGCCTTACAGAGAGTTAAGCAGGTGAATATAAAATGGGGAAATCAGTTAACAGTGACTTAACAAGCAGGCTGATTGGGAGCCTCTCTGTGAGGGATAATGATTAGTACCCTCAAAATTATGAAGTCTCTGGCTAGCATTCTCACTTAGATAAATCACCATACTGGAAGGTGTTTTGGGATATGGTACCTTTAGGTTATAAGGAAGATGGTATGGCCAACCAGATCCAGCACTGAGGTAAAACAGAGGAAATCTAGGTTCTAGTCCCAATTCACCCCCTTACTTGCTAGATGACCTTTGGCAAGTTGCTTTTCCTCCCTATGACTCAGTTTCCTCATCTATAACATGGGAATAATGATAGTGACCTGCTCTGCAATCTCATGGAAAGAGTTAGTGAATGAGGTCGTATTTAAAAGAAAACAGCCCTAGAAATGTTCAGCTAGTCTATTTCAAGCATATAGTTTATGGCACAGGGATGAGAATACTCTTCAATTTTTATCATCATCACAAGGTAATTCTTTTCTAAGTCAAGATTTTAAAAATGTTATGATTGGTAACTCTAGTATAAGGGAGCGTCAGGGAAACTAAAGACAACGTGATGTTTGTCAAGGGATCTCTGTCCCAGCAGGCGCAGGAATGCCATACATGAAAGATTTTAAGAGTTTTGCTTTCTTTGTGGGTGGGATATAGATTAAATGGGTGGGTTAATTTTTTCACCCATTTGCTGGATTTGTCTGAGAATTTGCTGTGGTCCAGCTACTGGGGACTAGTTTCTCAATAAATGGGAGCAGTCCCTGAAGAATTTATCCTTGCTTTTAATTATCATACACATTACTTTATCCTTCACCATCCCATGTTTTAGTTCAGCAAAACAACAAATTCAAGATGATGATTTTTTTCTCAAAATGCTCCTATTTTGGACCTCTCAAATAGCAAAAAATGGGAAGCCAGCTTAGAGTTTAAGACTCTTCGGCTATATGCAGATCCATGGTTTTCCACTGACTGCTTGCAGGTGTTGCAGGGAATAGAATGAACATAGAGTTCAATCACAAAGGGCTCTGTCCAGTGAGTTAAGATAACAGCTCTGCTACTTAGAGCCAAATCTGGAGATGTGCTGAGAATCCACAGCTCCTATTGATTTCAGTGGGGATTGTGGGAGTTCAGCAAGTACTCAGCCCCTCTCAGGGTTTTGTCCTTACCCTGGAGATGGAACTTAGGAGATGCATCTATACTGCACACTCCTTATGGCGGTGTGTACATAAGAACGGCCATATTGGTTCAACCCAAAGGTCCATCAAGCCCAGCAGCCGTCCTCCAACAGTGGCCAATGCCAGGTGCTTCAGAGGGAATGAACAGAACAGGTAATCATCAAGTGATCCACCCCCTGTCACCCATTCCCAGCCTCTTGCGAACAGAGGCTAGGGACACCATCCCTGCACATACATACACTACACGGCCCCCAGCATAGAAAAAATACCTGTGTGGAAGGCAAGTTGCTGCTTTAGTCAGTAAAGACACTCCTGAATCCAGTGGGCATGTGCCCTAGATACCTCTACACACACTCAAGCAGTGCCGCCCCTGAGCACACTGCTATTTTAGCAGTGTAGTGTCCCACTGTCTCCCCGCTGCTGGAGAAAGGCTCTGGCAGGGGGAGGAGTGAGGAAAGTCTCTGGCTCTCTGCTGCTTCTCTCTCACAAATGTAGCTAAACACCACAGCATAGATGCAGCCTGCATTTCACTGCGGCACGTAGCTATGCATACCCTACTGACATCACCAGTGGTGTAGACATAGCCATAGACACATGCACAGCTTGGATGTACCTCCAAAGGGAAGGACAGACACCTTCACTGTCTGGATGATATTCCCCCTTAACACGCAGAGTTTTACTGAAGAGGAGGGAATTGTGAACTGCATTCATTTAAAAATGAGTGGAAAATCTCTGTAAATTAAGCTATGGAAAAATAACCTGTATATTGAAACAAACAATCAGTACTGGTGGCAAACTCCACAAGTGAGGCATTTATTCTGAGCTTAACAAAGCTAGATGAAAAATGATCAATTTAAATCAAATGGTAGATTGGAGACAATCTGCACATTGAGTCCATTACTTTCCCAACCAATTTTCTACTCATTCTCTTTTCATTGTATGAATAATCGCTTCATTTACACACAAACTGTCAACTGAAAAATGTATACATAGATTCTCTCCTATTTGCAATTGACATTAGCTTTTATAAATCCACTCACCAATCCAGCTAGCTATAGACCTGTCTTTCAAATCTTATTTAAAGAAATAATCAGTACATTGTATGATTATGGACTTGATTTTCAATGCCCCACTGCTATAAGTGCAGGTAATAGACTTTAGCCTTTGCATTCACGAATACTGGAATTTTCAATCGCATGTTAAGACAGATCTGAGCTGATGTACACTGGCTTAGCTCCATGAAAGTCAAAGTCAGTTTATGCCAGCTGAAGATCTGGCCCAGTATGTGCAAATTCTATTTGAATAAATGGTTTATGCAGGTGAAAATTCTAACACATATACAAGGATGTGTTAGTGTTGGAAAACTGAATATGGTGTTGCATATACATTTAATGCTGTGCATGTCCAAGCAGACTGTGTACGTGTGTAAGGGGAGGGGCCCCTGAAAATTAGGCTAAATGGTAAATGTCTCTTCCCATGACAATATCACTTGCATGTTTAGCTTGTTAGACCATGAAGAGCATGGGCAAAGGATTTAGGGCAAGTGACAGTCACTTCCATATTTGTTTGTTGTATGTTGCTACTAAAAAACTCCCAACCTAACTAAAAGGAAGTCCTATGCTATTGTGATGGCCTCCATGTTGGCCCACACACCAATGACTGAGCCAGAATCTCCAGAGCTAAAAGCATAATGACTGGGCCCACAGAAGGATTTAGGAACCTAACTGACACTTCAAATGCCTAGGTCTGAAATTTAGATCCCCTTCCCATCCCGCTCAGCTACCCTCTAACCCAGTGGATTCTTTAGTTTCCACTGGTAAAGTCCTCTAGGTGCCTACACATCTACCAGAACATGCACAGCTACCTCAGCTGTCTAGATCATGCCAAAGTCTCAGTGGGATCCTCAGACTAAGGGTTCCCCCACCTATCAGACCTCCAGGGCTTGATCTGGTCGAATTTTTCAGAAGCCATCTGCCGGATTGGACCCTGACAAAGCACCACCAAATGAGAGGTGTGGTGGCCCTTATAATCTTTAGCCTAGTTGTTAAAGCACTCACCCAGAATGTGGGAGACCCAGATTCAGTTTTCCCATCTATTTTCTTCTTTCGTATGACTGGTGTAGAGCAATTTAACTGCAATTTAACCTGAATGATCAAGCCAAATGGCTACATCAGGAGTAGCAGAATTTATTGCAGTAATGCCTCCTTCATATTTATAAATTGGGCAGTAGGTAGTGATATGTTCGATGGTCTGTCGTAGGAAACCACACTCACACACCAAGGAGTCATTAATTTTCTAGTTGTGCATTAGATATCCGCATCTACCATGGTTGGTTTGAATTTGGTTCAGAGTTGATCAAGATGATCAAGGTGGAAGGTCAAACCCAGGAACCTTCTGTGTGGGATCTGGCATAAGGTGCTTATTTTTTAAGTCTTGTTTAGCCCAATCTTTCCAAGCCTCCTTCTGATCATAGCCTGATTGCATGAGGCTAAACAAATTTTCTCAGAAAGGCTTGCGGGACTTAAGATGTTGGGGGGCACATGGGGGAGGGCATTGTCAAGGTCTTGATGAATAGGAAGACATCTGTTTTCCTGGATTCACTGAGCTTTGTGGAATGTTGCAGTAGTTCAGCATGTTTACGAGGGAGTGATGTTAGACAGGACAGGTAGCCATGGTGTAAATCGACTTCCCTTCTACCTCATAGGTATCAACAACTTGAATCTAGCCTCACCTCCCCAGAAAGTGTCCTAACCACTGAGATATGAGGTATGCCTTAGTCTTTCCTGTTGAAGCTATTCCACTGTGTAGAAATCATTGAATATTCATTTAAGCAGGGGGACTAGCATCTGGATTTCCCACCTCCCAGGTGAGTGCCATAACCATTGGGCTATAGAGTTCTTCTCACTCTGTGTTTGCCCCAGTGACTATTTAACATGGTAGAACAGCTTTAACAGAAGGATTTAAGGGAGGACACCACCTTCTCATTTGTTGTGATAACTCCAGGAGAGGGTTCACAGCTGTGAATCTCGAGCAGAAGGAGATGCCTCCCTCTGGCCTGCAAATAGGCACCTCTATCCCTTTGTCCTACAGAATTTCCTATTGGCTAGCTTAGGCAGCTCCCCACTCTGTATGCTGGATTTTGTGGATCCAACTCTTCAGTGCCTCTCTCTCCCTGCTCATTGTATAGGGACCATAGGTGCCTACATCAGGACTGAGGATTCCATTACGTGGCAGGCCACCTAAATGTTAGGCATTGCAATGGTGACTCTAAGTTCCTTTTGTGGATCTAGCCCCAGGTCTTCAGAGCTTGAGTTAAGCACCATTCTATAACTGACAGACTACAGAGGGGACACACATATCTGCCATTGCCAAACATCTAGGACATCAAAAATGAACTCTTTCCAGTTTATAGACTCCTTTCATTTTTCTTTAGTGTTTTTCTCTACCCTTCTTTCTGTGCTTTTATCATACTCTCTCTTTCCCCCGCCCCTTTCTTCTGGTCTCTACCTTTTTCCTTTCTGTCTTTTGTGTGTTCCCGTTTTCAGTCTTTCTTTAAGTGTACAGAAAAACAAACACCATTCTGATCCAATTGGGACTTTCAAACCCACAACACTTAGATGAATTAGATATTAATCAAATTGAGTTTTCCTATCCCTAATTAAACAGAAAAACTGTCTTGGTTACGATTTAGTCCATATTTTGGGTCCCTGGTTAAATTCTTCAAAGAATATTGTACTGATTTTGATGGACATGATCTTTAATTATTTCCAGCACTTGCAGTGATATCTTTTATATACTGTACATCCTAAAACAAAGTGAAAGGCTTTAGACACCTAAGATAAAAGTCCAGAGTCTGATTTCTTTGACAGAAAAAAGAAATGAGTTCTTGAGGGATATGTTGCTTCAGGCAAATCGAAAAGAAGTGATCCTCCTAATCAAATAAATCGGTATACACAACAGCTGGGGGCAGTAAATCTTCACTATCTACAATTCTAATGCATGCTGCTGCTTCCCTAAGAGCAGATGCACTGGACCTGCAAAAAGGAAATGATATAACATTATTTGTAATCATTTTGCATACAGAGTAGACAGCACTGCAGGCTTTATTTCATATCTAAACCATACACAACAGCCCCATTATGTGTAATAATAATATATTCACATAAACATCTCATATTTATGTTGAATATTTTTCTTTGCATTTGAATTGCTTCAAGGATTTAAATGCATTATGTCAGTATAATCAGATTCACAGTAAATGTCTTCCTGGAACTTTAAATGTTATGTGGCAGATGCTTAACTTTAATTAACTTCTCCTATTACCATAGTACAGTACATATCTGCCATGCCACATTTTAATAAACAAATTTTGTCCTAAATGCAATGAATTTTCTTCCAGGTAGCTATGGGCTCAATCTTGCCATGTGATATGTAAGTGGCTCTATAGAATGTAGCACACATTCTATGCTTGATTGCATTGAGGACACTCAACACCTTATAGGATAGGGCTCTTAGAGAGTTTTTAAAATGTTTCCTGGTATTATATATGTCACACCCTTCTCTCTGTAAGGCCAGACTGCATAATACCAGTAGTGCAACCATATGGACCTCATAGTGAAAAGAAAAAAAATATTAATTTTAGGCATCTTTAAAATCAAAATTCTACATGTGTTTAAATTTTAGGTCTGGTATCTTGAGATCTACCATATCGAGAAACAAGTCCTTGGACTGTAAACCTATCACTTAACCAGCCCAGAAGATTTTCAGTTCCTGAACACTGCTTTCATGTAATTTAGAGGGTAAAATCTACATTATACAGCTCTTCTTCTGTGGAATCTTCATTACTGTAGGTTTGCCACCGTTCTATATGGTTCTCTGCTAATCTGTACAAATATCCACGCTATACAGATGGCCTTACTTTAACCATAACAAACACAAAGATATGGTGAAGAATGTGGGAATTATGTATTCAATTTTATGAAAGTCATATCTATACCTATTTCTATGAATCTGTGGGCTCGGGTGATTATGGTATTACTGGCTAAAAGGTAGTTAAGGGCTGAATTCTGGAGGAACTCAAAAACAATGGTTGTAGACATCAATTGCCTGATGCTCAGAAAGATAACACCAGAAATCCATTGTGTGAAGAGTACTACTAAAACCTGCTGGAAATACTCAGACAACAGTCAGGACAAGTTCATGTGTCCTGTTCAAAACACCAAGGGATCTTCAGGTGGGAACTCTGAACAAAGGAAGTTTGGAATAGATAAATAGAATATTAGTGTTGGAAGGGAACTCAGGAGATCATCTAGTCCAAACCTCTGCTCAAAGCAGGATCAATCCCTAGTGTTTTACACCAGTTCCCCCAAATGGCCATCTCAAGGACTGAACTCACAACTGTGGGTTTAAGCAGGCCAATGCTCAAACCACTGAGCTAGTCCTCCCCCTAGCCTATGTGTTGAGGGAGGGAGGAGATACTGACTAGTGTGTTAGAATGTTTAAGAGTTAACCAGTCTCATTCAGTCTATTGGCTGGGGGTGACTGGGCTGAGCATGAGGGTTTATATCCCTTCCAAACATGAGGGTTTATATCCCTTCCAAAACACTTGGGTTTTTTGGTTTTGTTTATTTATTTGTAATCCTCAGTATTATGACTCATCCAGTCACTGCAGTACTTGGGGGAGTGGGGAGAGGCACACAAATGCTAAAGACAGGAATGAGACGTGATTCATAGATTCTAAGGGCAGACGGGACCACTTGATCATCTTGTCTGACCTTCTGCATAACACAGGCCACAAACTTCCCTGAAATAATGCCTGTTTGAACTGTGAAGGGAGCAAGTTACTTTGATGCTCAAACACAAATCTTAGAACTTTAGCTGATAGAAGCTGGTTGCTCAAGTTAAATCTGTCTCTAGTTCTTACAGGTCTTACTGAACATGACAAATTTTAAGATAGCCGTTTCTGAGGGAGAATTGCTTTGGCATAAATGTACCTGCCATAAGCTGTCCTCGCCTTCTGCAGGGACAAATTCAGGCATGTTTATACAGCTTAACAATGCTCTTGCCCCAGACAGAAACAAGCAAGTATTATGAAATACTCATGAGGACTAGTGAACAGAAATATTACTGTGACCACTGCAAAGAAAACCTTGCATACTCATTGTATTCCACCATACTTCTCCAGCCTTACAACATGCCTGTAAAAGTAGAATTCCTCTTGAAGATCTCAGTGTTATCTATATTCTATAGTATAGAATTAAAAGTATTTGGGCTAGACATTCTTTGCTGACTTTCACATAGTGGAACCCCGTTACAGCAATGGTATTGCCAAGCATGTAAGTCCACACAAATTGTGGTCCCCTTAAACCTTTTGAGGATTGACATTCAATTTGTCATCTAGAGGTGTAAAGATTCGGGCTACTGATGTTGTCTTATCATTCCAGAGTAAATAGAAGAACTAACAACTGGAAGTGTGTCAAAAGCAGTTTATCTGTAGGTCTGGTACAAAGAGACGGGCTAATTCTCCTACTTGCCTATTCAGTAGAAATCAAAACAGAAAACATTTAGTCAGTTAGCTCGAAAATGTGGTTGGATTTGATTGCTTTCAAATAAAAAACATGTTTCTTAAGGGAATATTTGCCATAAGCAATTGACAAGGAATGAATTCTCCTGTTCTAATAAATTCTCAGGCAAGCTCCCGAGGGCAGTAGATCTTTATTATCTTCAGCTGTAATTCACAATCCTAATTCCTTTAAAAACAGATGTTCTGGAACTGCTAAACAAAATATTCTTTCCTTATTTCCTCATACAGGGTGTACAGATCTACAGATATTTACATCACTGATAAATCGTGCACAAAAGGCTTTATTTACTAGTCTCTTCCATCATATTATGGATAAAAGTCATGCCTCCCCTCCCTGCCTTAGCCTACCACCTGCCCTAAATACCATGTTAAATCAGCATTAAGACTTGTACAGTTGTATTGTCAATAAAGACAAAATCACTGTAGCACTATTTGAAATAGTCATACAGTCAGAATACCCATGAAATAGTATTGGTGCACTGACAAAAAAAATCAAGAGTTAAGTGTGAGTCTGATGTTGTTACAGGCAGTGCAAATAGCACTACCCATTGTTAAGACTGGCTGAACATTTCCAATATTAAGGGTCATTTCAGTTGTTCATAACTTTCACAACATTTTGCCTTTCTGGTTGAAATCTGGTACATACCTGCTTTCAGTCTAGAGAGGATTTTTGCTGAGTTTTATAAAAGGGAAAAATGGCTGAATGTTTTCAAAAATGGAAGAAATGAAAAAAATGCACTTTTTTAGCTGAAGGATTAAAACACTCTGATCTTTTTTTAATTACTCTAGCACCTCAGTGGAATGGGGACAGTAGGTTTGACAGAGACAAAATCCATAAATAGTAGATGTGCCTCTTATTGCAAAGTTTGAATTGGCTGAGTTATAAGGAATTAAAAATGTACTCTGTATGTGTGCACTGGATTCTGATAAACAATTAAAAAGTAATGATCTCCTAAAATTCTGTTGTCACTGCACACTGACTAGATGATGCCTGGGGCTCCTTTGGTTGGTCTGCTTAACAAAGCAGAGTGGAATTTCAGATTTTATAGGTGATGTATTGCAGAACATCTTCTGTGAAGGTGAATTCAGAACGAGGCAGATCTGCTCATAGATTCACAGACTGTAAAGCCAGAAGAGATCATCATGATCATCTAGTCTGACTTTCTGCACATCACAGGTCGTGGAACCTCACCCACCCACTCCTTTAATAGGCCCATAACCTCTGGCTGAGTTAATGAAGTCCTCAAATCTTGATTTAAAGACTTAAAAAGAATCCACCATTTACTCTAGTTCAGATCAGCAAGTGATCCATGCCCCATGCTGCAGAAGAAGGCGAATCTCCCTCAGATTCTCTGCCATTCTGACCTGGAGGAAAAATTCCTTCCTGACCTCAACTAAGGCAATCAGTTAACCCTGAGCATGTGGTGAGACCCACCCAGCCAGACACCTGGGAAAAAAATCTCTGTAGTAACTCAGAGTTCTCCCCATCCAGTGCCTCATCTCTGGCCATTGGGGATATTTGATAATAGCAGATGTGGTTGGGTCATATGCCATTGTAGGCAACCTCAATATCTTATCCCCGCTGCTAAGGGATTCTCCTTCCTTCTGTACATTAGCTGGAGAAATGTATGTGAGGAAAAAGTTCTTTTAAAGGATTCCTGCCTTTGTTCATGTGACATAGAATGACACAAGGGGAATGTGTGATGGACTTCACACACCAGAGTGGCATCTCCTGCTGCCTGTCTCACGGATTAGCTCTCTCAGCCAGCGCACTCTGTCCTGGTGGTGCCTCAACCACTGTCTTCTCCACCTGTAGACCTGTCTTAGCCCAGGAACTGCAGCATCCTTTTCATAACTCAGCCCTCCAGCCATGCCACCATCTGTGTTTTTTCCCTTCTGGGGGGAAGTATCTCCCAGTTTTATAATCCGGCAACTTCCCCAGTGGTGAGCGGAGGGGTGGGGGGCCCTGGGTCCACCCACTACTCTGTAGATAGCAGCCTCCTGCTGCCTCTCCTCAACTTTTCTGCCAATACTGCTTCAGTTCTCTGGGCCACTTCCCTGTAATCCGCACTTTCTTTACCTTCTTCTCAGAGTCGTGATCCTGCAAGTCCCAGCAGGCCATGAGCTCCCTCTTGCTCCTCCAGTCCCTGCAGGCAGCTGCTCTTCTTGGAGCCCACTAGGGACATAGTCCTCTCTCTTTGGGCTTCCTGCAGCAACTGACTGTCTCTGGCCCAGAAGCTCCTTTTATGTAAACCTGCTCAGCCCTGATTTGTTGCTTCATGCAGCTTCTCTTCTATTGGCTGCTCCCTCCACAGCCTCCCTAGGCTGCTTTTAAACCCTTTCTTTCTGGTGTGGGGTAAACACCCCATCACAGAATGATACAAGTGTTCCATATTGTACAATACATATTGTACATCCTACTTCTGCTTAGAAAGTAGTAACATGTGATGGAATTTCTTTGTTTCTTCATTTTTTTATCTTAAAAAAGGAAACTCCATCTAACATACTTTAAAAGAATCTAAGGATCCAAAATGAAACTCGAAAAGGCTAAGAAATAACTGTGCTTTAGGTGCATGTAGTATAATACAATCTTTAATTACACGATTACTATGTATTTAGCACAGAACCCCATTCTCATTCGGTGTGCATGAGGGATAATTTACAAAGCAAAGTTGTGTAGTGAATTAGTCTGAGATCCAGACCATCCCTGTATTAGTTGCGTGGTGCATCAATAATAAGGCAACATCTCTGTGTCCTTTGCCTGCAACATGTCTGTGTCCTTTACTGCAGAAACTGTAGCAAAATAAGCAGGAATCCACTGTAAGAGGTAAAATGGTCTTATAAAGTAAAACACAGAATTAGACTCAGGAGATCTGTTATTCATCTACTACAGATTTCCTGTGTGAGGTTATCTCAGAAGGACAGGTCCATCAGTGGCTATTAGCCAAGATAGTCGGATACAAACACCGTGCTTCAGGTATCCCTAAACCGCCAAATGCCAGAAGCTGGGACTGGACAGCAAGGGAAGGATTACTCAGAAATGTTTTGTTCATTCCCACTGAAGCATCTGGCACTGGTCTTTGTCAGAGAAAGGATACTGGACTAGATGGACCATTGGTCTGACCCAGTATGGTTGAGTTGTCTGAACAAAAGAACAATCTATTTATTCCTGGTTCTGAATCTGAAATGGAGATAAATAACACTTTCCAACCTCTCAGAGGTGTCATGAGGATATATTTGTTAACTTTTATGAGGCACTCAGATGGTATTGCTGATGAATGCTATAGAAAAGCCTGTTAAGAAAGAAAGAAAAAAATCTTATTGACTGCACTGTAAATAAGACATGGAGCTCAACACTGAACGATGAGAGATAAAAAGAAATATTGATCAGGTGCCTTGTTCACTGAGTTCTGTCCATCTTGCATATTGAATAAGGTAAGAGTTCTGCAGAAATAATATTATCTAAAAACATGACTAAATGTGATATTGTAGTGCCTACACAATGGGGCAGAGTTTGCACAATGCTATAAATAAAAGAGTTTACCTGACAAAGCACATAAAGAAGATACCTTTTACTCAATCTCATGCAGAGCACATGTTCTGTATCATAGGTTACAATGGGGTGATTGGCTTGAATCTGAATTTCCCATACACATGTACACACAAATTTTGAGGAAGTTCTTCTGATCCAGCTCTGGGTCAGAAATTCATATCTTGAAGCTAGAAGTGAAAATTTTAGTTACAATCTAGTATGTTAAGCAGGTGTCTGAAACCATGTGATTTAGTGGATTCCTAGAGCTTCACCATGGATTATTAGCATTAGTTAGCTATATTATAATCATACCTATATGGCCCAAGAATTCTAAGTACCTCAATGTTTCTCTTCTTTATGGAGAAGAGATTTGATTTTGGGTAATGTATTCTCATTAAAGCACACTGCATTTTTTTCCCTTCTGCTTTTGCCCATTAATGAATTTCTTCTCTCAAAGGTATGTATATTTGAAAGATGCACTTTATGAAATAAAAATGTAGTACAATGACATGAAGAAATATACATTTTATGTTTTGTTTTCTACCAGTAAGACATTTAATATTTGGTAATAATCTAAACCTCTGAATAATATATTGATAGTAATAACAAATAAATATAAATCTTAGTATGTATAGCATTTAGTTAAAGACCAGAAGAGATCACCAGATCATTTAGTCTGACCTCCTATATACCATAGGGCACCAATAACACCCAGCACCTCCACAATAAACCCATCAAAATTAGACCACAATATTATATCTCACAGGAGATTAAACTGTTATATGCCACAGGCAGAGAGTGGGAGGTACAGTGGTGCACCAATGCCTTAGGCCTCTGCAATGGCAAATAATTGATTAATTGAGATATACCCAGGTAATCCCAGCAAGTGCCCCACTTTCCATGCTGCAGATGAAGGCGAAAAAACCCCAAGGTCACTGCCAATCTGACCTGGGGAAAAATTCCCTCTAGAACCCACATATGCCAATCAGTTACACCCTGAGAATGTGAACAAGAACCAGCCAGCTAAGCATATGAGAGAGAGAATGCTCAGTGCCACCACAAGAGCACTGGCCCGTCCTGTCCAGTGTCCCATCTCCAGCTGTGGCCATCTCTAATTCTTCAGAGGAAGAAGAAAAAAAAATCCCAGAATACACTGGGGAGACCCCTTCCTGATGCTTACAAGTGACCGGATGAAGCCCTGAAGCATGAGCTTTAGGAACCTAAAACATAAACCTGAAGAGTCCCACAGGGCTGCTGATCCCTGTCCCATGCCATCACAAGCAACCACATCACACAATCTCACTCATAAAGTTGTTCAGCTCCCTCTTAAAATTAATTAAGTTGTTGGCACCACAATGCCTGTTGGAAGGCATTTCTAGAACCTAGCCCGTCTGATAGCTAGAAACCTTTTTTTCATTTCCAGTCTGAATTTGCTCATGGCCAATCTATACCCATTTGTTCTTGTGCCAACATTGTTCTAGAGTTTAAATAGTTCTTCACCCTCACTGGTGTTTACCCCCCAATATATTTATAGAGAGTAATCATGTCCCCTCTCCGCCTTCTTTTTACTGAGAAAGCCAAGTTCTTCCAGTCTCTTCTCATAACATAGGCCCTTCATTTCCCTGGTCATCTTGGTAACTCTTCTTTGCATCTGTTCCAGTTTAAATTCATCTTTCTTTAACTTGGGTGACTAGAATTGTACACAGTATTCCAGATGAGGTCTTCCCAGCACCTTGTACAATGGCATTAATACATCTCTATCCCTACTGCAAATGCCTTGCCTAACACATCCTAGGATGACATTTGCCTTTTTCACAGATATATCACACTGGTGGCTCATTGTCAGCCTGTGATCAACCAACACGCTCGGATCTCTCTTCCTCTGTCACATCCAGCTGATGATGCCCTGGCTTGTAGAAGATATTCTTATTATTAGACCGTAAGAGCATGACCTTACACTTTGCACGATTATATTTCATCTCATTTTTGTTACTTCAATCATCAAGGTCATCCAGATCTTCCTGTGTAATATTCTGATCCTCCTCTGTACTGATGATGCCCCCCCCCAACTGTGTATCATCAGAAAATTTCATTAGCACACTCCTACTTTTTGGGTCAAGGTCATTAATAAAAATATTGAATAAGCTTGGTCCCAAGGCCAATCCTTGAGGAACTCCACTAGTAATCTCCCTCCAGTCCAATAGTTCAGTTTTCAGCACAACCCATTGCCTTCTCCCCTTTATCCTTATCCATCTTACAATTATTGAACTAATCCCCATTTTCTCTAATTTAACTAATGTTTTCTCATTTGGGAAATTACTTTGCTGAAGTCCAAGTATACATTTACTACATTTACTGTATCTAAAAAATCAATTACTTTCTCAAGAAAATAAATTGAGTTAGTCTGGCATGATCTACCTTTGACAAATCTACATTGCATTACATCCCTTTTTCCATCCACCATAAATGTAATTATTCTTTCTTTCACAATTTGTTCTAAAGTTTTGCATACCAATGAGGTTAGATAAATGTCTTAACTGCCTGGATCGCTTTTTCCCCTTTCTTAAATGTAGGTACAGTTTTAGATCTTTTTGTTTTCATAACTCTGTAAAACATCAACTAATTAATGTTCACTGTTTACATACTGTAAACAGATTCTTCATTGTGATAGCAAACATAGGACAAATAACTAAGAACAAATGTTCATTTTCTCATTTTACCAGTCCTGTTAATAACAGCTTAACCATTTCTCAGCTTTTTATAGTTACCTGCAAAAATTCAGAGAACATATGCTATTGCAAATAAACAGGTTCAAATTTTAGAGAAAGCTCTAGGTTAAAGCTAAATATATAAACAGGATTTTTTCACTTTCGATATTTGACATCTGCAATGCTTTACACTAACTATAGAAATGTTGCTTGGAAAATTTCCACTAAGACGAGTGGTACATTTTATCAGTTTAGAAATATATCTTTAATGTGTACCATTCAGGATTTATTAGTTTGGGGTTTTTTTTGCCTGTTCACTCAATGCTCCCTTATAATTGTTCTGTTTGATTTCTGTCATCCTCTGTAAATTAATATATATCATCAGGAATTATCCTTATATTAAGAGACTGCTATCTTCTGAAAGGAATGTGTGAGAAAACTACAAAACAAAAGAAACAACCTGTAAGCAGGTAGAGTTCCCACCTTGCTCTGGACATGATCTACACTCAACAAAACAGACCCTCAGCTGGCGTAAAACAGTGTAGTTCTATTGATTCAGTGATGCCAATTTGTCTCTGCTGACTTACTATGTTTTGTGCAAACTTTCTGGGATATGAATATTGATAACTCCAGTAACAAAAGCATAACCTTCAGCCTAAGAGCTATGTCCAAAACTTAGATCACTCCAGTCAAAAAGCTACTGCCACTTACCTTAGACAGGAAAGGAATGAACAAGCCACACCTGCCACAATGAGGAATCAGTCAGGCACCATCCCCCAGCTCCCATTGGCTGGGAACCAACCATAAAAAGAATTAAAAAAGAAGGCTTTTAATTAAAGAAAGAAAGGTAAAAATCATCTCTGTAAAATCAGGATGGAAAATAACTTTACAGGGTAATCAGATTCACAGAGCCCAGAGTAACCCCCTCAGCCTTAGGTTCAAAGTTACAGCAAACAGAGGTAAAACCTCTTAGCAAAAAGGAACATTTACAAGTCGAGAAAACAAAGATAAAACTAACACACTTTGCCTGGCTGTTACTTACAAGTTTGAAATATGAGACTGGTTCAGAAAGATTTGGAGAGCCTGGGTTGATATCCTTGTCCCTCTTAGTCCCAAGAGCGAACAACCCCCAAAACAAAGAGCACACAGACAAAAGCCTTCCCCCGCAAGATTTGAAAGTATCTTGTCCCCTTATTGGTCCTTTTGGGTCAGGTGTCAATCAGGTTACCTGAGCTTCTTAACCCTTTACAGGTAAAAGGATTTTGGTGTCTCTGGCCAGGAGGGATTTTATAGTATTGTACGCAGGAGGGCTGTTCCATTCCCTTTATAGTTATGACACCACAGTTCCTGTAAAAATATCACTAGATGGTTTCCTAAAGCCTCATTTTTTCTCCTTGTTTAGAATTATTGAGATTAAGGATTGGAGTAATTAAAAGGAATCATTTAACCATTTCTTTTAAGAATATTTCTCTAGCTGCTTTTGTTAATTTAAAAAGGAATCCATGAATCACTTGGATACTATCAGAAATTAAAAATAAGCGCAGTTACATTGACATGCACTCATTAACAATATCATGCCAGCCACTGATCATTTTTTATGTTTAATCTCTGCCAGCAAATGGGTTCCTATAGGCACTGTCTAACCAGTTCATTGGAAAGAATCCCATATTGAAAAATTCGTTGGAAAACAATATGTTTCAGATCTACATTGCCGCACATGTATGCACAGAAAGCTCTCTGTACATACTTTGGAAACAAACAAAAAAACACCCAGAGTTTCTTTAGTTATATATTTTACGTACTGAAGTGGCAAACAATGACTGAAATACTGGTGAATTGGATTATTTATGGAACTTCATGAATCACTTAAAGCTCCATGCTAACAAAGGCTCATTGGTATTTTACAAAATGTGAAAAATTCACAGTGATTTGCAACAAAGGCGCTCCCGCAAGCAGTTTAGGTCCAGTTGTGACCAACCCTAAATCTGAAACAAACTGGTATTCTACATATGTACATTACCAATTTACAGCAAGTAACCAAATAACCATATACTTATAAACTTGTCTTCACTTCCAGCTACCCCCTTGTTACCCACACAACATTCTCTGTTACTCATACACTCTAGGGGGACCCACCATTACTCTGTTCCTAGGGCTCGTGCATAACCCTGTTAATTTAGGCACTCTCATCCTAACTCTTCCATGGGTGCACACTGCAGGTTTGTGGGGTTTTTACCAGTGAAAGAGCCTTACACAGTAATATCCTACTTAACCTCTATTTATTAACAATCACCAAAACAGAATGCATACACTACACATGCAATGTTCACCACTCCCAATGAGATGGATGAACTTTTCTTGATGCGCAATAAGGATCAGGTCATCTGGGGGACTCCAATTTCTGCACGGTGTCATTGGCAGAATGTTGAGGTCTGGCAGCTCTGTTCTTGGGGCTGTGTCCTGGAGTTGGTTCCCAAGAACTTCCTTTTGGACTCCAATTTATATAGTGAAACTTCAGTTCTGTTTAGCTATACCTTAACCAATCATTTTACTAAAATTTTACTAACCAGTCGTAACATACTGTAACAAAATTCTCTAACCAATTATACCCCACCAGCTTAATTAATTTACACTTAGAAAAATTATTTGCCTGTTACATAATTAATCAATGAACCAGACAGAGATCATACAGACAAACAATGGAGAAGTAGGGAACATATAAATAAAACAATAAAGTAATGAGTAATTTCTTGCCAGACAGAATACTATCAAACTAAGTTTTCTTAAACCATCTTCAGATCTGTTTCTTTATCTGGAGATAGTGGGTGCTATTAGGACAAGATCTCCTTCTTAACAGCCCGAAATTACATTATTTTAATGTAATTTAGATGGAACGTGAGGATGTGACTTCCTGCTTCTTAGCTCATGGCTACTACTCTGTAATATGGCTGCAGACAAAGGCCTTAGGCCTTACAACATGGCTACAGGAAGAGGCCTTATTCTTACACCCTTTCTGATTTTTTGTGACCATCACTCATGTCATGTTAGAATTTAGGTCCCAATCCTGCAAGGGCTTATCCATATGCTTAACTTTACACACTGAACAGTTTCTTTCGCTACGGTGGGGAACACTGTGGAAGTTCAGATTCAGAACCAAACTTTTCAGCTCAGATTTCTCTCTACTGAGAAGGGGGACAGTACTCTCTGGGGCTCTAGTACAACAGCAGTTGTACCAGACCTCCTCATAGTCAGTAAGTTTCTAATTCCAGCCATCAAAATATAAGGAAGGTGCGGGAAGTGTGGCCCCTAATTACAAAACAGAGAAGCCATTCTGACTAAATTCCACACACACAGGGGAGAGGAAGCAGGGGGAGAAATCAGTCGTCCCTTAATGTTAAAGGCAAAAATCAATAGGGAAAGGCATGTTATTTTCAAGTTCCCAATTGGATGGTGCTTCTGGCATAAATGTCTGTTGTTATCAAGTCAGTTCTATAATTATTGAATCTGAGTGGATTTCTTGTTGAAATGAGGACATTCAGAAAGCATGGTGGTCACTATTTTGAGAGGTGGCCAGTCAGATAAAATATCTGACCTTTTCACTAGCTTCATAACACCTCTGAGTTCAGAAAGTTCCCAAATTTCACATTAATGATTTGGTCCATCTTTACCTATGATTTCTTTCTTTCTTTCTTTCTTTCTTTCTTTCTTTCTTTCTTTCTTTCTTACTTATAAATAGATCCTTAAACAAACACAACAGCAGAACTATTTGTAGAACACGTTTCTGCTAGTCCTGCTGCTGAACTGTGCCATATAAGGATATAGCCATATTTTCCAAATATTGCCTCTGCTGTCTTAATGTTTCTAGATTTCCAGGCAGGTAGGAGGTGTCTGTCTGCAGTTTCCTTTCATCCCTTACACTTGTCTGTTTGGTGACATCATTCCTATGCTTTCAGTTACCACTGAAGCATAGGAATGATGCTTCCTATCCAAAGGGCGGGCAGAGAGGTAGATTGACAGTTATCTACCTATTGCAAACTGTCAATCTACCTCTCTGCCCGCCCTTCGGATGTCTCATTTGGGATCTCCACAGTTGAGTCCATAAGCTTAATTTATAACAATCAAAGCTGTCTTTTTTTCTTTCTTGTTCCTTCCAGTATCCATCACTGTTTACAATTCCTATCCTCATAGTCAGTTGAGCCTACAACCTTAGGGTCTCCAAAATCTTTCCCCATCATATCCAGGCATTTACCAAATCCTGCCACTTCTTCTTGGATCATATTTCTAAAACCCACTCCTTCCTCTCAGTCCTTCCTCAGACAGCTGTAATTAGCGTCATAGTCTTTTCTCAAATAGACTACTATAATTTTTCTCTTCTCCAGCCTTCCCATTATCTGCAGTTGCATTGCCTGGTGTGATGTCTAATTTATACTGGTCAGGAACTTTCTCTTATATTTCTGTGCAGTACCATGTACATGTATGGTATGTTGTTATACAAATAATTCCATATTGAAAAAGAGTGTGTTAAAAGAATTATAAAGTTGCAAACTGAGGCACTCCAAAGGTAGAAAAAGCCAGAATTAATTCATCTCCATACATTCCATCATGCTCATTCATTCCCTGTGAATGTTCACAGTACAACTTTGGCTGAACTAAGTTTTCTATGACTCACTAGATCTGATGCGTGTGATCCTGCTGCTCCTGTACCTACCACATATGTATTAATTAAAAGGTTTCTTGTAGCTCCATCACCAAAATGTCTAACTGCTTCCAATTTAAATGAAATCTGCATTTGGGAGCACTAGATTACAGGTGGCTTTCTGCTGTTTTCTCTTCTCTGGATAAGGAATAATTATTTTAGCTTGATATCATCAATGTGAAAATGCTTTCTCAAAAAGGAAGGTCTTGCAGCATACTGACAAAGTGGCCAGACTTTGGATTAGTCTGATTTTCTCTAGCAATTCGTTCCTGAACTGAATCCCCTTGATCAAAGCTTGATCTACACACAACATTGTACCAGTTTAACTAAAGATGTGTTTTTAAACTAACTTCATCAAACTAGTGCAACTACTCTTCTTTGGATAGCCCTGAGAGAGTGAGGATTACACAAAGCCATTTCTTCTGCTAAGTTCTTCTCTCTATGTACTTCTTGGTCCTGTGGCAGAGAACATAAAGTTTTCCTGCCACACTTTATTAGTTGGTTTATGCCTACTCCCATTATTTGTCCCAGTCTTTCCTGGAGATTTACTGTGCCTACTCCAAAAGCACATTCATTGTGCTTCCCCTTATCACAGGATGGGCACACCAGGGCTTTATACCAACACCTCTTATTGAAAGATCCATCCACCTTAACACATCAGTAACATTCTCAAGTATCTGACAGTTTGTTTGAAAGGTCCATTCTTTATCTGGACCACTTTTCTGACTGTGTTCTGTGCCTGAGATTCCCTTTCAGCATTTTCCACAGAAAACATTTCCATAGCCTTCTAGCATGCCAGGCCTGGGTCAAACAACAGGCATTTTCCCATTGCCTCCCTAAATAGACAACAGACAAGTTGGCCATGGGAGGTGTCATGTAACATATCTATCAGGTTCACAATGTTAACTGAGCCTATTTAGATTCCGATAGGATGTTTTTCCCTCATTCTTTTTTATTTATTTATTTTTAATGCAACAGGAATCTCTCAGCCAAATGTGACAGAAGTAGTTCAGCAATCAGTGTATATGATTTTATTCCTGGACTATCTAGTTGTATCAAACTATGTAATAAGGTGAAAGCTCATGGTAGAGAAGCCATTATAGTAATTTGCTTGAAGATGTTATCTTGGGGTGCCCCAGAAGCACTTGTCCCCAGTGTCGCAACCCTAAAGTGCACATTTAAACACGTCTCTTTATGGCAATTGTCGGCCCATAGCCAGTTTGTTTTAGTAAAAGAACAAGGTGGTCTCCATTTTGGGTCAAATTCTTGTTCCTTAAAGGACAGGAAAGCCCCAAGGTGACATGTGCATAACCCTAGCATGTTGGATGCACCCTGTGAGCCATATACAGACATGTAAGCATGTCTCTAACAAAGAAGTAGCATGCTTGCCAAGTACAGCTTCTGCTACGTAGGCGGCTCCTGCTCGGAACCTGGAAAGCGAAGGAGCTAGGGGTCCAATCCAGTATCAACATAGGTAAAAAGGAACCAATCTGAAACTGACATGAGTAAAAGCCCTCAGACAAAACTATGTCTCACGCCAGAATCGGAAGGAGCTCCCGCGTGTCAGCTGAAAGGTCTGATCACCCTTATAGCCAGGGAACATCCTCCGGATTTTGCCGGCTCGGGTCGTGTCGTATTAAACAAGACCACCTCCCCTAATTCGCTATGCAATCAGTGTTTATGCTGCTGGTCAGCTGTTTCTGAAGTGCGATATGTATTTTGTATTTTCTGCAAATATTTCTGCTCTTGCCTACCTCCTTCCCCGCCTCTACCCTCTCTTCTGTTTCTTGCATTCACTTCATTCTGTGCATAAGAAAAGCAGTTGTTTTTTTCCCCTTTTTTCTCTTTTGTAGTTTATCTTTTGGCCTTGCTTCTTCTGTTTTATGTGAAGCAGTGTAGATAAGAGTTAACACGTTGCTCTCCCTAGCCAAAGTGTAATCTATTCCCATTGTTAAAATAAACACAGCCATTTAGCTTTAAACCAACTCTGTTGTGTTTATTGGTCCTCCCCCATTAAAACACTACTAGAACCTTACGTGTCACAGACACCCAGCAACAATCCTTCAACTCTCAAGATTCCATTCATTCTGCTACTGATACCGTTATCTTTTTCTTTCAAGGTGTAGCTCTTTATCAGTTATTTGAATAGTGTCCATAATCCCTTACCCTTTATGATGGGGACTTTCCTTTTCATCGGGGAAGTTTCCCTCTTACAAGCCTTCAGAGGCTTTGAAAATACATAGAGCTCAAAAGTTGACTGTGTTATTATTGTCAGGTAAAACCAGTCATTACATTGTTCTTTCTCTCTCTCTTTTTATAAACACTGCCCAGTTATTCCCCCCCGTCCCTTAGAGGAGTCATAGTGGAATAATAATCGTTTCTACAGTGAGCTTCCAAACGCAAAATAAATGAGAGAAAACCAGCGTCCAACTCAGCAAACTCTCCGTTTTGAAGCTGCTTTTGTGCAAAGCAGAAAGAGATAAGATGTCTGTGGCTATCTCATTGTTTTTTAAGTCAGCTGTTAAAAGTAAGGTGGGCTATTCCTGTACTGTAAAGCCACATATAGCAATAACCTTCTGTCATAAACAGATAGCTAAGGGTTAATGTCTCTTTCACCTATAAAGGGTTAACAAACAGTGACCTGAAACACCTGACCAGAGGACCAATCAGGAAACAAGACTTTTTCAGATCTGGGTGGAGGGAAGTTTGGGTGTAAGTTCTTTGTTTTTTGTCTTGGTTCGGTGACCCTCTCGGCTATGAGAGTGATCTCTCTATCTCCAGGCTTTCTAATCTTCTGTTTCCAAGTTGTAAGTACAAGGATAGTAAGACAATAGGTTTATATTGTTTTTGTGTATTTACATGTGTGTAGTTGCTGGAATGTGTTAAATTGTATTCTTTTTGGATAAGGCTGTTTATTCATTTTTTCTTTTAAGCAATTAACCCTGTATATTGTCACCTTGATACAGAGACCATTTTTATGTCTTTTTCTTCCTTTTTATATAAAGCTTTCTTTTTAAGACCTGTTGGATTTTTTTTTTGGTGGGGGCTCAAGGGGATTGAGTCTGCAGCTCACCAGGGAATTGGAGGGAGGAAGAAGACAGGGGGGAAGAGAGAATCTCTTTGTGTTAGATTTACTAAGTCTGAATTTGCATAACCTCTGGGTGAGGGGAGAGAAATATTTGATTTCTCGGTGCGGTGTTTCAAGGACTTGAAGCAGGGAATCTCCTAGAGTACCCAGGGCTTGGAAATCTGGGAGGAGGTAAAGAGGGGGAAAGGAAGTGGGTTATTTCCCTTTGTGGTGAGACTCAGGGCATCTGAGTCTTGGGGTCCCCCCAGGGAAGGTTCTGGGGAGACCAGAGTGAGCCAGACACTGGAATCTTCTGGCTGGTGGCAGTGATATCAGATCCAAGCTGGTAATTAAGTTTGGAGGTTTCATGCTAGCTTCTCATGTTCTGAACTCTAAGGTTCAGAGTCATTGTTTTTAAAGTCAGCTGTTAAAAGTAAGGTGGGCTATTCCTGTGCTGTAAAGCCACATATAGCAATAACCTTCACACAGAAAAGAGATCCTATCATTAATTAGAACAGAAAGCACTCCACTCTACCTTCAGTAAAAGGCAGACACTTGTTAAGCTCATGTCTTCTCTGTGGAACAAGAAGAACTGGGTAGTTGAGGACTTGGCACATTCTACTTAACCCTTCAGTTCTATGGCAGTGACTCTCGCGTGGTTCCTGAATTCTCAGATTATTAGTGAGCTTCCATCCTCTCACACCTGAGCCTTGAGAACCCAAGAATGGGTATCGACTATAACACTTACCTTTGGAGAATAATGAGAATGGCTGTTACTGTTTTGGGCTGCAAGTGAGCCAGTGACTTACAGGGAAAAAGTCACTCACACACTCCTTTCTCCCCTGCCTTGGTTTAGGAAGCCAAGTGGAAATACCACAGTAGATCACACAAGTGGAAATTGTTAGCGGTTTGCTCTCCAATTCAGCAAATAGCCAGATTATCAGAGGCTCTGAGAACTCATTTCACCTCTGAAAATCAGATATAAGTGGTTAGAATGAGAAAAATAAGATGAACTCAAACTATGCTCTCTGTTAAGCTATTGAAATCCTATTTAAAATAATGGGATTGCAATAGCATAAATCATGGAGGTACTCCCGCCATTAACCATAATGAATACAAAGATCTCTCTTGGTAAATAAATAAAAAATCCCCTCAAACTTCTTTGCCATGACTGGTTTCTCTTTCCTCTTTACATAAACTAATCTTCTCACGTCAGCCTCTGAACACAAGAACACATTTATTCGGAATTGTTCCTTTTGAGATCTGCTACAACCAGTTGTTCACAAACAATTGTCTTCAGAGTTCTAACTGGTCAAATTGTGCTGGCTTTGTTGCTTGCCTCTCCCTGCTAAATTACATTAAAAACATATAAAAATGCATTAATTGCTTTCCTATGGTACTTTTCCATGTAGACGATTGCTGTATCTGTCAGAAGGATGTTATGCAGTGGAGGGAGGTGGTTTTCACAATCATGAATGAGAGGGAAATTGGTCCATAAGACAATATTTCTCTATAAATGTAGTGCACACAACGAAAAAGTTTGAGAACCCTTGTGTTACTGGTATTTCAACATGTGCTGCTAGACAGCAATATCAATAACCCGAGGAGGTTCAGGAAAAGAGAATAGAGGGATATCAGGTGGCCAAGTTTCTCATTTATGCCAGGAGATGCAAAAAGAGTAATGGTAATATCAGGTGGCCAGGATCGTGTGAGCCTCAGCCACATGAGATTGGTTTCAAGTCAATCCTCATATATTCAGGCTGAAGAGAATGGCTATGCATACAGATAAGGAGGAGCATAAGTTCAGAAAAAATGTTTTATCAAACTGGACACTGATACTGCTCTTCTTAATCAACAGTGCAGAATTTACACTGCTTCATTTCAGTATGACTGAATATAAGTGAGCTGTGTGTAAATCAAAAGCCATACGGCAAACATAGGTAAAGCGGATAAATTATAAGGTTGTTGATACAAATAAAGAAGGCCTGACTCTGTTCACATTCACTGCAGTTTCACACTGGAGTAGCTCTGTTGACTTCAGCACAGTGACTGCTGTTTTACTGCTTTAAGGCAGAATAGAATCAGGTTAACACTTGCTAGTAGTGATTATAATGTCACAGCAGTAGATTTACATGGCTATTCATCAATCAGAATGAATAGATTTATTTTGTGTCTTAATGAAATTAAAATATTCCATCCCGTAAGTATAACAAACACATTTGGGTCAGATTCTGATCTCATTTATTTGAGTGAAGTTCTGGAGCAGCTTCCGTTAGTGGAGTTGCTCTGAGTTGACACTAGTTTAATGGAGATTAGAATCTTACCATCTGTATTCAAAAGCTAGCAAGATTTAACTAACTACTTGATTCAAGGTCAGATCATTTCCTACCCCAAGGAAAAATCCATTGGAGGGAAAAACACTATGCAGATGAGCATGGAGCCTGGGATCTAACCATGTGGATCTTGAGACTTGAAAGGAATCTTGTCCCCTTGTCAACCTAGTGGATCTCAGGGCATCCAACTAGAAGGTCTGTTGTTCAGACTAATCCCCAGGAGCCTACCTCATGCCAAAAAGGAATGGCTCTCTCAGGAGCCATGCTGCCATGGGCTATATCCACCAGCACCTCCACTCCAGCCTCCTTCCAATGGTCATGCATGTGCTCATGGAAGAGTGAAATTCTACTGGATTACCAGGCGACAGCAGTCCTACACTTTCCTCTTCTAGTTCTACACTTCCATTATTCTTCTGATTCAATAACTCAGGCTCATTTTGTTGAGCATGTATGTTATGTATACTGGGGCTAGATCCTTAGCCACTGGATATATACATCGCTCTACTAACTTCTCTTTGATCTAAGGAAAGAAGAAGAAAGATAATCAGTAATTGATTTATTTGGCTAGGAGCACTATTGAGAAAAAAAGGAGTAGGCTAGGGGTTTTAGCTTACTATTTAAATAGGTATTGTGAAAATGAGCAATGCTGATGTAACTTACTTCTCCCAGATGCTTCCTAAAGAGTAAAGACAATTCTTTATATTTAAATAGCTAAATACTACAGATAAGCTCTCAAGTGTGAACTTCCAGATGTCATTTGTAATAGCACCATTGAAACTCTCAGACAAGTGTTTGGACTTAAACAACTTTTATTGAAATAAACACGGTATTGAGATTAGCTGGCACCTCCTAGTGCCTGTGGTCACTACTAGTGTATCTTACAGTGAAGGCCCCATATCCCACAAACAGAAGGAACAGACTGTATATCTGACTTGCATGTGGATTTAACATGATGGCATTGGACATGGGCTAACAGTATACATAAGGGATGCACGGATCGCCAGTTATGATTATTTTGTGGGCAATTGTCCAATCAGAATGCATAACTGCAGTAATTATGTGAACAAATTGGGCATATGATTGCATGTGTATTTTGCTCCTAATTTATTTTAAGATCAAGCCCTTTCCTTTCTTCTATTGTGAGGCAGAAAGAGAATATCTGAGCATTGTAATGAATGTAATAATGTATGTTGAGGTCTGCTACTCAAGTGCTGAGTTATCATCTTTAGAATACTCAGAATGCAGATGCCTACATATTTTCTGAACTTGAAAGGTCATCATAATTACAGCTGCTGCAAGCTGCTGCAAGAAATGTAATCTCTGAGTAATCAACCTCATCTAAACTAAGAAGTTTCTGTTCCTTCATTCATGCCTGAGTGTGTTAGTGAAGGAAGAACCTAAATTGTGCCACTGAACATCATGGGTGTAGTCTGCATTTCCTGTGAATATCCCAAATATCTGGTTGATCCTAACTAGCTGAAAAATGCAAGATCAGAAAAATGTGTGATGGACCCTGAAATCAATTTGGATTGGTTCTGTAATAATTTATGAATAATTATGTTGGTCTGCTTATTGGGTTGCTTACTATATGACTAATTGGTTTAACTCAACAAGACTGTCTGGAAAAACAGGCAGGAAGGAAAAGGATGGCTTAAGAGAAAACATCCCTCATCAAACTCTCAAGAGTTTTTAATGGACAATGTCAGAGCCAATGGCTCTCAGGACTCTGGCTCAATCTCTGGCTGAGACTAGAGGACTTGGTTTGACCAGAAGACCCAAAGCCTGGAAAAACAGAAGAACCAAAGAACTATAGCAAGATTTAAAAGGGACCCACTCTCTCTCGAGAGAAGAGATAGTTTTTTGGGGGAACCAGAAAAACACAAGGACCCATTACGGTTGTCGGGAGAAGCAAAGCTTGCCATCAACAATGGTAGGGCTTTAGGTAAGAGAGATATGTGTTCCCTGTTGTTTTAAAAATCATTTTTCTCTAACTGCTTTTTTCCTACTGCTAAATAAACAATATTTTTATTTTTAAAAAGCCTGTCTGATAGCTGTACACTACTGGTCACAGAGTATACTAGAGGGGCCTGAAGTCAGAACTGATGGATAAACACAGTTGATAAACAGGGTACTGTAATACAGGGCCCAGTCTAGGAATTGGACAATTTTGATATTCCACCTTGGCACAGGTAAAGGCACGAGGACTGAGACCTGAGATGGTACACAGAGAGATCATAGAATATCAGGGTTGGAAGGGATCTCAGGAGGTCATCCAGTCCAACCCCCTGCTCAAAGCAGGACCAATCCTCAACTAAATCATTCCAGCCAGGGCTTTGTCAAGCCTGACCTTAAAAACCTCTAAGGAAGGAGATTCCTTCACCTCCTTAGGTAACCCATATTTCATGGCCCAAACTATAATTTAAAGAGAATCCAGCTGCCTTGAGGCTGCTCTACATAAGATGTGGGACCATCTGGCCCCCAGTTCAAGCCAAGATCAGGGAGTCACATGTGGGGAAGGCAGATTCAAGAATAGGTAAGAGTACAAAGCCCAGAGGAGGCTTCCATCTTCCTCTTTAAATGATGTCGTGAGGTTTTACAAGGAAAAGGTGGTTCTAGGGTGAGATAAATCTGGAAAGGTATTAGATGCGGTCTCAGTCCTCTTCAGGGCAAAGCAAACAGAATCTACATGTTCCTTCCATAGTTATGTATCCTCTGCAGTACAGATATCAATGAAGTTAATGTAAAGAAGTAAGACTGATCTGAAAGAGATAGATATATGCAGCAATAAATTTTATTTAAATATGAAAATTCAGAGAGTATTCTCATCTTGCATATTTGGCTCTTCTCAAATTCAGCAGAGTCTTTGGTGAGACAGACAACCTAATTCATAACATTAATGCAATGAATTTAGAAACTATATCCTGGAGAGATATCACAGAAATTCATTGTACATCAAAAAATAAGATATCTGGGAAATCATGATTTCCCAGGGAAGTTGCTGCTCTTCATACTTTTTAATTTGTATATTAATCCTTCCGCCTCCTTTACAAGTAAATTTGCAATTAACATGAAGGTGCTGAGTAAACAAAAATCCTTTGAAGTTCTGCAGAATATATCTAAAGCAGTTACAAAAGACAGGAAAAGCTCTATTTGTGATAAGCATTCAAAAGTCAGTCTCTTCTCACTTATATATGGTTCTAATGCATAGTTTTAAAGTTTTTTTTTTCATTGATTGTAAGAATAGTGGAAAATTTATCTGAAATCTACAGTACATACTAACAAGCACCGCATTCACTTGATATAAAAGACTAATTCCAGAGTGACACGTTTCCAATATAAATATGATATTTATAAAATTATGCTTTATTGTGAAAGAAGATTTTAAAACACATAAGTTAGGATAAAGTGTGGTCTTAAATGGAAATCAATAATGTATACTGTCAACAGTTTGAAGTTAGCATTTCATCTTAGAACAAACGTAGTACTAGTTTACATCTGATATGATCTATCCCCTTTATGGGAAATACAACTGGCACTTGCAAGTGGGTGGACTAGGGGACTGATCCTGGGAGGGGCCAAGTTTCTTCAACTCTGAGTGATTTCACATACTGACTTTACAGCACATAGGAAATTCAGTGGAAAATGAGGATGCTGAACATCCTTCAAATGGTGATCAGCGTTTTGCTGGGTCAGATCCTAGATAATCCAATGGATCTCCTCCAGCTCTGACTTCTGTTAACCAGATTCCAGAGTGGTCATGGCCTAGTCTGGACTGCTGTTTGCTGCTATACAAGAAGCCCAGATTAGACAGGGTTGCACACCTTGACAACAGGCCTCTCTTATAGACTTGCCCTTCCCTCTTGGAGTGTTTATGATAAAGGGCCCCCTTACCTTCCAAAGAGATGGGTAGTGTCATGGGACTTCCTTGTGCCCCCAGAAATGATAGCAGGGCTGCTTCCCCTCAGAAGCAGATGGGAATTCTTCTAGAAAAACCAGGGTGACAGCAAAGCCTCTCCACTACTTAGCTGAGATGTACCTGCATGGGTGGGCTGGCTGATTCCATTCCACTCTTCTCCTGCCACACACACAGTTCTACTCTGGAGTGATGCTGGTGGGCCCCCCAGACCAATGGGTCTTGGAGTTAACACCCCATTCAGATGCATGGGGATGCTCACACCTCCCTGGGTTTTTGGTTCATGCTGTCAGGTAAAAAATCATTGCATTTGTCACACTTGGGTTATATTTTCAAGTTTTACTTCACAACCAGGAGGACTTTATTTCTATCTTTTTAAAAATTAAAGCTGAAATTCTGGTGTAATCATATGGCTCCAGGAGTCTATAGTCCCTATGCCTTAATCTGGCCCTGAGGTTAGATGTCCTTATCCAGGGCTGCAAATCAATCAGTCTATCGTACTACTGCCACAGAGGTCACATGAATGTGGTACAGAGTCAGATGGATCCTGTGGATCCTATATTCACTCTAACCAAAACAGCAGGAAAACTCACAAAGCTGTATTACTCACATTTTTTGACCACAATTTGAGCCTCAAGTTTTCAGCTGATTAACATCTGCCAGCTAATTCAGTTTCCTTTTGTTTTCCTTTTTAATTCTTCTACTGAAGATGTGTATACACACACACACACGCACACACACACACACACACACACACACACAACTTGCACTTCTATGGTAACTGGGTTGATTTTATATTGTTTGAGAGAAGAATTAGAAGCATTTTTGATGGCAAGAAGCTGTTCGCAAATTAAAGCCTAGTCACATGAAATGCAAGGAATTCTGCAGTGGCCTGTCAAAGATGAAATGTAATATTAATGTGCACCACAAAGTCTGTCTCAGAAGCTAGCAAAGAAATGTGAAAGTGAGAAAATTAAAAATAAGAACCGTGCTTGCTGAGAAGAGTATAGGCACATAAAAAGGTTTTAAGCAGACTGGAGTTCTGAGGCTGTCAGCTTTTCTGTTTTAGTAAAACAAACTGGAGACAGACTCTGTTCTTTATTTTGACAGCAGAGAAAGATGTTAAAGCAATGAAATAACTATCATCACAATCTAAGTGGAGAGGATCAATATTTGAAGAGTTTGTGTGAGTGATAGTTCAGAAACTTCTAGTTTTGTTATAATTATGCAATGCGAGTTATATAATTCCCATAGACCTTACTTTGCACTGTAATTATTTGTATATGTAAAAATGGATCCATTCAAATATAGACAGCTGGCCAAAGTTCTCTAATGCTGATGTTTAAAGTTAAGCACCTAATTCTGCATTTAGCAGGCTAATCTTCTGAAGTGCAAGCATGGACTGGAGCATCCAACTTTACACAATGTGTTGAAAAAATTTGGCCACAGTATATCATACAAATAGTCAATGACAACAGCTTCCTGAGGCCACACAGCCACAAAAGTTGGTCACAACTTCAAGGCTAATTTCCCCTTGGATAGAGGCTATGGAATGCTACTCGAGGCATTCTGTTGCTTCTTGCTATTAACCACATCTTCCCTGCAAATAATCTGTGGCTATGCCTACACTTGGAACAGAGAATGTGATTCCCAAGTTGAGTAGACATACTCACACTAGCTCTCATTTAGCTAGCACTCTAAAAAGAATAGTGTAACTTCATTAGCATGAGTAGTGGTAAGGAGATGCACAGCTAGCCTCCGTGAGTACGTTACCACAGGGTCCAGCTGGGTTTGTACTCAAGGCCACTGCTTGTGCCACTGCTCACAGCTGCCCATGCTACTGCAGCTACATTACTATTTTGAGTGCATTACCTCAATGAAAACAAGTGTGAGTACGTCTATGCTAGCTGGTAAATTTAACTTTGGACAGATCCATCATTTTTTCAATCTCCTATCCTGTTTCTTTGATTAGTTTAATCAAATACTTGTTATTAATGTAGAATAAAGTTGGTGACATTATACAATATTGTCTCACTCCTCTCTTGATTTCTATTAGATTTTCATTTACATCTCCCGTTATAATCAAGTGTTTGATTAAAGTAACTGAAGAAACAGAAGAAGATATTAAAAGGAATGAAAAATGGGTGACAGTGACACAGTGCTGTTGGCTGATTCAGAAGGTCTGATGAAATTAGTGGTGTTTATATGAATATGGCAAAAAATATGGTGTAGAGTTGAATGTGGACAAGGCAACAACTATGGAGGTATGAAGGGAACATGAGAAACCATGTGATTCCAGAGAATGGCACAGCTGTAAGGCAAATGAAAATTTATTGCTACTTAGGAAGCATCATTACAGAAGATAGAAGATCAGAGCCTAAAATCAGCACCAGATTAGCAAGAGTGAAAGAGACATTTGGAAAGAATAAGCCTCTGATGAGAAGGGACTTGAATCTGAAGACTGAATTCTGATTCTTAAAATTTTACATTTGGTTTATGTTACATTATGTCTGTGAAACATGGTCACCAAACAATTGCTAGTAAATAAACTACTATCTTTTGAATTATTGTTATGGAAGAATTCTGAAAACATCGTGGATAGAGTGCGTAACCAACGAAACAGTTTTGGAGATTATTGGAACTCTGCAAACACTATTTAGAGATCTTATGAAAAGAGAGATTCACTTTGCAGGATACATTTTAAGAGATTCAGTGGGCAACCCATGTTTACGGGCAAGAAAAGTTGGTGGCAGAAAAATACAAGGCAGACAAAAGGTCTTGGATGGAAATTTAGTATCCTGGGTGGATCAAAAGGACTATTCACCCACAAAGAGATTAGCAAAGGATAGTATAAAATGAGCTACCATGGTTGCAAACTTCCATTAATGGAGATGCCGCATAAGACGAAGAATGCAGAGTCAAGCCAGAGACCATGCATTTCATAGGCAATAGCCCTCAGCCAAGGCAAGTACTTAAGCAGTGCTTAATTTTAAGCATGTAAGTAGTCCCATTTAAATCAATGGAATTACTTACATGCTTAAAGTTCAGCATGTGCTTTGGTGCTTAATTGGACTAGGACCACAGGCCAGGTAAAGAGATACAGGATCAAATTTTGCACTGGTTTGCACCTCATGAAATTCCATTGAAGACTATTTGGTTGCATAGGATTTTAAATGGGACAGAATATAGCCTTTGGGACAAAAGAAGGGTGGTAGAATTTGGTTCTCTCTCTCTTTTCTTATTTACTGTAAGGTCTTGATTTACACATATTTTCTTAATATGCCATAATTATGAACGTCTTATGTGCTTGACTGAAAAGTGGCATATGGTAGAAAGAGAAGAGAGAGAGAAAAAAATTGTATTTTCTTCTGCATTCATGAAATCATAGAAATTAGACATGGAAAAGACTAATTAAGTCATCCAGTCATTCCCCTACTGACAGTTCAGAATAATTCCCTATATTTTCAAGTCTTGAAAATGCAGTATTTACATACAGATGATAAAATACATTTTAATGAGCCAGGTTCTTTTCCTGTGCAATCTGAGCAGAATTTTTCAGATGAAGGGATCTCTGTGTCACAGTAGAATACTTATAAGAGATATATACACTGCGTCTGAGAAGAGTATATTACCGTATTAAAAGGTGTATTAAAACAGATAATTAAACATTCTTTCAGGTCAACGGTATTGCCATACCACATAGAAAAACAACACATGGGATTTTAGATGAATCAATAAGGCTTCCAAATGTCAATATGGCTATTAAGAGGTTAAATATTACCTTAGATATTATGCAAGTTGTTCCAGTGGCTAAGATTAGGTAACCTTAGATAAACTCTATTCAGTGTCATTCAATTAAGTAAAGATTAGGGGTTCCTTCATTAGTTAGTCTTACAAAGTGCCATGTGGTCAAGGATTGTAACCTAAGAATATCTAGCTATCAATGAATAATAAGGTCACAGTGTATTTATAGTTCAGAAGAAGGCCCCAAGCGGCCCTGGTAACATAACGTGACTCCTTTTTAAGACGTTATGATCAATATTTTGATCTTCAATGCAGTCCCAATTAGACTGTTGAAAATGCTTCTGAAAAAAAATTACAGTAGATGAGATAAAGTAGAATTCAGAGATGCTTTTTCATCTTTTGGTGGATACTAAAAATTGCCTTTCATATGTTTTTAAATTAGATTTTATTTTTAGACACAGAGTTTTGCATCACAATTCAGAAGAATGTCCAGACCCTGAATATTATACTATTTTATTTTGGGATCCTTTCCCTAAGCCATTCTTAGTGAATTTTTTATTATGTTATTTTATTAATAACACAAAGGACAACAAATATGTGCACAACATCCTTCACAAATATTGGAATATATATTCTTTGTCTGAAAGAGAGTCACTGGAGGCCAAATTTAAGTTGCTAGGAAAGAGATTAAAGTCCAGCACTTCCACAGTAGGATTCTCTGAAATGCTTCCAGTTCCATGTGCAGGACCAGTTAGACAGCAGAACTGCGGGGTCTCAATGCACGGGTAAGATATTGGTGTTCGGAGAAGGGATTTAGCTTTATTAGGAACTGGGGAACCTTTGGAGAAAGGAGGAGCTGTGATGCGGTGGCCACCCCATACAAGGCCTGAAGGGTTTAAAGTGGCTATGGGGGCCAATTAACTATCTAGGCTGCACCTGGAGTAGGAGCCAAGGAGCAGTGAGAACTAATTAGAGATGAGGCTCAGCTGGACAGGAACTAGTAGCTGAGTGAAGAAGGGGGCTGCAGAGAGAGAAACTGCAGTCACTCTCAGAGAGAGAGAAGTTAAGGTAGGAAGTAGCCCAAGGACACAGCAGTTAGGGATAGGACTGTGCAGTCCTTAACTGCTCGTTGTAGGGTCCTTGGGCTTGAATCCAGTGTAGAGGGCAGACCTGGGTTCCCCTAGTAGCTACTGGGAAAGTGGCACTGTTAAGGGGTAGTGTACGGGAAGATTGTCTGGGACAGTGGGTCCAAGCTGATAAAGTTCAGGTAGGAACTGAAGCATAACAGTCCAGTGAAAAAAAGTCCTATTCAATTACATCACATGAAGGCAGAAAACTAAATATTGACAAATTTTATAAGGACTTGTACAAAAATGAAAGAAGTCTAAATACTAAGATAGGTGAACTTGACTGTCTGATATTGAATAAGGACATACATAATAGGCATCACAGAAACTTGGTAGAATGAGGATAATCAGTGGGAAATGGTAATATCAGGATACAAAATATATAGGAATGGCAAAGTAAATTGTGCTGAGGGTGGGGGAATGGCACTAGATGCAAAAGAAAGAATAGAATTAAATAGAGCAAAAATCTTAAAATGAATAGAACTCTATCAGAGAATCTCTATGGATAGAAATTCCATGCTTGAATAATAAGAGTACAGCAGTAGGGATACACTACTGGCCACCTGACCAGGATGGTGATTGTGAATTGCTCAGGGAGATTAGAGATACTATAAAAATAGAAAACTCAATAATGTTGGGGGATTTCAACTACCTCCATATTGACTGGGAACAGATAACCTCAGGGTGGGATGCAGAAATAAAATGTCTTGACATGTCTTGGAGCAATTAGTCCTGGAACCCACAAGGGGAGAGGTAATTGATTTAGTCCAAAATAGTACACGTCTGGTTCAAGAGGTGGATATAGCCGAACCATTTGGTAACAATTAATATAATGAAATTTAACACCCTTGTAGGGGAGGGGAATACAAAGGGAACCCACCGTAGCTGCATTTAAATTAAAAAAGGGGACATGATGGCCTATCTCTTAAATTATTTGAGCACTCTCCCCTCCCCAGTGGGGATCATTTTCACTGCAGTTTTGCTGCAAAAACAGTGAAGCAAGTACAGCAGACAGCTAGGTTTCTATCAGTTGTCCCCGTGTCTATGTCAATCTCCTTCTCAACAGGGTCTGAAATATAACATTGGTGACACAGGATTTATATCCCATGAATTTCCAGATCTCCCATTGCCTGAACAATAAGAAGAGAAATGAAGCAACTAAAAATTTTATTAAGGCTAATATTAAAATGATCTAACACACAGGTTAAGGAAAGAGAGCATCTATATATCTGCTTATAATGCTTAAATTATCCCAAAGTACAAAGTTTGGTTTAAAAGTCATAACATACATATAGTATATAATCTGCCATAATCCAAATTAAGGTTAATACATTTAACAATACAGCTGAAGTATTAGTATTCAAATATTCAAGTATATAACAATGAGTGTAGATTGTCCCTCTGTACTTGAGAATTTGGGGTAGGTTGTCCCTCAGTAAATACAACCAGAGAAGTATTTCAGTTACTTTCCCAATGGCACCACAGCTCATCTCTGCTGGTATTGCTGATGTATGGAGATATGTTCTAAATAAATGTCCCTTGATGGCATCTGACACGAGTTGTCCCATCAGCCGAGCATAGCACTGACCAATTCCACATTCCCACAACACTTGCTCATTACTGGGATCATATGCGCACAGGGCTTCGATGATCAGCGCATGTGTCTGAACCTGGTAACCCTTAGCTCTCAAGGCATCAGCCAGAGGGGCGTATTTCTCCATCTTTTGAGTTCGGGCGTCACAGAAGGCTGGGATCCTGTTCTCAAAGGGAATTGTGACATCCACCATGATGATCTTCTGTTCCTCATTAGTACTGATGAAGTCTGGTCGCAGCTGAGTCTCTGTTCCTGAAATAGCAGAGTTCATGGCAACCTTACCCACAGGTAGCAGGATGGCTTTGACTTTCATACTACTGTGTAAAAGGAGACAAAGTTCAGCTAGAGGCACAGGGTGACAGACTGCTGTTTTTGTTCCTGGCTCAGCAGGAACCAGCCAGTTAGAGAAGGGGAGGCAGGCAAATAAAGACAGAACAATGGATAGGGATTCTGCAATTACAGCTGGAACTGTTCATACAGAAAAGTGAAGTGGAAGCAAGCACCCATCTTGATTGACCTCGTGCAGAGGCAGAGAAACAGGTTAGCCTGCACTGAGTGTTTATTGCCAGCAGAGGGAGCCCAAGTAAAACCAAAGGAAGAATTCTGTAGTTTGCAGTGTGAGTACACAACCAGCAGAAGGTGTTCAAGAGCAGATCGAGCAGTAACATAAACAGTTTTCTTGTGGCATGAGATGTCCAGGAGGCATGAAGTCCAACCAGAGAGCAGTGAAATGGGACCTTTTGTGGGCAATGTTGGTGAATTTGATGACAACTGTGAATCGTGGGTGGTGTATTGAATGTTTTGAGCAATTTGTACACTGCAGCATCATTCCAGATGGATGATGAATTTTGACCTTGCCAACAGTGATGGGTCCAAAGGCATATGGATTGTTGTGTTATCTATCTATGGGTCCAAAGACACATGGACTGTTGTATTATCTTTGTGTCCAACTGTGCTGGAATTGCCATGTACACTGCAATTACTTCAGCAATGAAGGAACAGCTTTCTCCTATCTCGATGATAGCAGAATGATAACAGTTTAATCAATAACAACATAGAAATGGAGAGTCAGTAGCAGTTAGCAGAATGATAACAGTTTAATCAATAACAACATAGAAATGGAGAGTCAGTAGCAGTTTGTGGCTCTAACCAAGTTGTCAGAGCATGGACAAACATTAAGTGATGCCCTGCATGACAAATTAGTCTCTGGATTACACAATGCCAGGTCCAAGAGAAGTTATAGATTGTATCATGCTTACATTCAGACGCTATGGAAGTGGCGGTTGCAATGGAAGTCACAGAGAAGGTTTCTCTGGAATTAATGTAACCAAAAAGTTCATCTCATGAAACAGCAGGACAGAGGACCACAGGAATGTAAGGAATTTCCATGTGGCTGTTGTGCACAAACAGTGCATGCTGAGAAGGATTGCTGGGCATGCCAGATTACTTGCAGAAAGTGTCAGAAGAAAGGACACATTGCTGAGGCACAGTTCAATGGCCAGCAACATAGAGTAACAGTACACGCAAGAAGACACCTATGAATACTAAACCAAAGAAAGGACAGAAGTCAGGAAATCATACTGTGGAAAAAGAGAAGAACTCTAGTGACATTGATCAAGACCTAGCATTGCACATGTTATCAAAAGCTGGAGACAAAAATGGCGCCTAGATCATACTGTTGATCAAAGGTGTACCGACAAGAATTGAGCTTGATACTGGAGTTTCTATATCACTGATTTCTGCATTTAGCTATCACCAGACTTTGTCCCAACTTCCTCTGAAAGAAACCTCCACAGTTTTGAAGATTTATACCAGGTGAAAGTTCAGCTAGATAGACAATTAGTTGTTTTGCCCTTTTATGTGACTGAAGGAAAGTATCCACCTTTATTTTGCAGAACTTGGCTTGAGAAGCTCAAGGTGAATTGGACCAAGATCAAGGTGATCATGAAAGCACCTCAAAATCTTCAAGAAATACTGGACATACACTCCAAAGGTTTTGAAAAACAGCTTGTACAGGTAAGCAACATATTAGTGAAGCTCACTTTTAAGTTTGACAGCAAGCCAAAATATTGCAAACTCAGCTTTGTGCCTTATGCTCTGAAGCCTCTGATAGAGGCTGATTTGGACCATTTATTGAACATCTGAGTTTTGTTACCAGTTTCACATAGTGATCAACAAGTTTTCACAGTACCAGTGATCAAGAAGGATAGCTTTGTCTGAATTTGTGGAGATTTCAAAGTAACACTGAATGTGGTTTTATGTGCAGACCAGTATCCACTACCTTGTATTGAAGATTTGTTTACTATTCTTAGCAGTGGACAGTGTTTCAGTAAATTGGATTTTCTCAATGCATACCTACAAATGTAGATTGATCTGGCATCTTGCAAATCTCTCACAATCAACACACAAAGAGGCTTATTTTGTAACAGTTGCCTCTTGGAATGACATCGACATCTGCTCTGGTCCAGAAAGCCATAAATGAGATTCTGAAGGGACTGAACAGAGTTCAGTGCTATTTGGATGACATCCTTGTTACAGAGAAGGATTATCTTTGACATTTGGAAACTGTTTTACAATGTTTGAAAGACCATGGGCAACATATGTTGAGACAAATATGAGTTTTTCAAACCTTCATTTGAATACCTTAAACATGTAATTGATGCCATGGACTTAAGGAAATCACTAGAGAAAGAGCAGGTCATTCTTGAAGTGTCAGCCCCAGAGAATATACAACAGTTACATTAATTCTTAGGACTGTTTAACTATGACAGTAAATTTCTGCCTAATCTGGTGACAGTATTGGCACCTTTACATGAACTGTTACAGATGAAGAACAAGTTGGAAATGGATTAATGAGTGTGATTGTGCATTTAAGGAAGCAAAGAAACTGAACATCAGCCGAAGTTCTTATGCATTTTGATGCCTTCCTAACATTAACATTTACTTGTGATGCTTTACTATATGGAATCAGTGCGGTTCTTTCCCACATTTCCCTAATGGCATGAAGAAACTAATTGCCTTCACTTCACAAACACTGTCTACTCCTGAGTACAATGAGCAAATAGAGTGAAAGGCTCTCAGCATTATCTTCAGAATTCAGAAGTTCCATGCCTACCTGTATGGTAGACATTTTACCCTGTTGCTGGATCATCACCCATTACTTTCAATTTTTGGACTGAAATATGGAATTCCATTATTAACCTGCTGCTTGAATTTAATGATGGGCATTGCTAATCTTAGCTCATTTCAATACTATTCAATTCCATAAAGGGACTCAGCACACAGTGCTGATGGGCTGTCATTCCTGCCATGCCCAGGCTCCTGTCAACTCAAAGAAACTTCAGATGAACTGTTCTATCTCAATTTGATGGATAGTTCCCAATAATTGGCGCAGACATCAGTAAAGAAATGGCTAAGAATCATGTGTTTTCTCTTGTGAAGGAAAATGGTACTACAAGGTACAGGATTGGATCAAATGAATCCCATTTACACAATTTGTGTCACATCAGCATGATTTATCTGTGACTTATGGTTGCATCTTATTGTGAATGCAAGTGATCATTCAAAAATCACTTCAATCTCAGGTTTTGGAAGCTCTTTGCAAAGGTCATTTTGGCATTTTACAGTTGAAGGCCATAGCCCAGAGTCATGTCTGGTGGCCAGGGATTGACAAAGATAGTGAAAGGAAGGCAATGTGCTGTGCTGTACTGTATGTCAGCAAATTCAGCATGATCCTGATCCAGCTTGTCTACACCCTTAGTTGTGGCCTCAGACTCCTTGGACACGTATTCATATGAGCTTTGCTGGACCTTTAGAAGGTTCTGTGTTTTTGGTCATAGTTGACACCCACTTGAAATGGCCAGAAGTTTTCAGAATGAATTCAATTACAGCTTCCAAGACAATCTTTGTACCTTGTTTACCGTTACAATTGGTGAGTGACACTGGATCTCAATTCTGCTCTGAAGAATTTCAGTGGTTCCTAGCTTCAAATAGAATTCCGCACATTTGCTCTGTTCCACACCATCCTGCTACAAATGGACTACCTGAATACTTTTTAAAAGTACTTAAGCATGCCTTAAAAGCTAACAAGTCTCTTTTGAGTCATCAACAGAAATTTCTTGCTTGTCTCCAGGAACACACCACATGCTACTACTCAAAAGTTACCTGCATCTCTTTTCTTGAAGTGATCTTTGCATACCTGTTGGGACTGCTACATCTTGATATTGCTTCACATGTGGCCAAATCCCACACTATGCAAATTGACTTATTTTTTTTTATGTAGGAGTTTTAGTGTGGACTTGCAACTATGGTTCTGGAGTGAAATGGTAAGTGAAGAACTTGTAAAATGCACATAACCTCTTTCATTCATGGTAAAGCTATCCAACAGTATTTTATGGAAACAATATATGGACCAGTTGTAGCCTCAAAAAATATGGGAGATCAGGGATGTTCCAGTAGGATTTTCTATTCCTCTGATCAAATCTCTTGTTATAACTCCTAATTTCAACAACTTGTTGGGAGAAACTTTGGTACCACATTCAGTAGATTCCTTACCATCAATTGTTCCTTTTATTGAGAACACTGCCCACTGCCATCATCATGTTATCCCAACAGAGTGTGAAAACTAGTTGTGTGTCTGAACTTTTACATTGTTTAGTAACTGAGTTGCTATTTCAGGGCAGAAAAATTCCTTGCAATTTAAGATTCTCTGGCAGTCCACTCACATATTTTAGTCATGTTATACAGTGTTTATTGTTAGCCAGGTAAACTGATAATATATAGGTGTTTGAAACGTTTTTTAAAGTATGGTGGAGGAATGTGATGTCCTGCCCCTTTTAAATGTTTGAGTACTCTCCCCTCTCCTATGCAAAGCCTGACATTTGTGTTAGTTTGTTTTACTGCAAGAACAATAAAACAAGCACAACTGTATTTCTATCAGCTCCCTCTGTGTCACTCTCCTTCTTTGCTGGGTCCAAATATAATAGAGGAACTTTACAAAAATGAGAAGGCTAGTTAAACAGAAATTAAAAGAACTGTCAAAAGAACGAAATGCCTGCAAGCTTTGTGGAAACTTTTTAGAAACATCATAAAAGAGGCTCAAACTGTAGGTATACCCCAAATAATAATAATAGGACAAAAACACCCATCATACCACCATAATTAAAGAACAGAGTAAAAGAGGAGGTTTGAGACAAAAAGACATCCTTTCAAAACTGTAAATCAAATTCTACTGAGGAAAATAGAAAGGAACATAAACTCTGGCAAGTCAAATGTAGACTATTATTAGGAAGGCCAAGAAAGAATTTGAAGAGCACCTACGAAAATACACAAAAACTAACAACAATTTTTTTAACTGCATCAGAAGCAGGAAGCCTGCCAAACTACAAGGGAGGCTACTGCACAACTGATGTGCTAAAGGCGCATTCAAGGAACACAAGGCCATTGCAGAGAAGCAAAAATGAATTTGTTGAATCAATCTTCACTGCAGATGATATAAAGGAGATTCCCACACCTAAGCCGTTCCTTTTAGGTGACAAATCTGAAGAACTATCCCAGACTGAAGTGTTAATGGAGGAGGTTTTGGAACAAATTGATAAATTAAACAGTAATAATAAGTCACCAGGACCAGATGGTATTCACCCAAGAGTTCTGAAGGAACTTAAAGAAGAAATTGCAGAACTACTAACTGTGTTATGTAGGTTATCACTTAAATCAGCCTCTGTACCAGATGACCGGAGAATAGCTAATGTGATATCAATTTTTTTCAAAAGGCTCTAGAGGTAATCCTGCCAGGCCAGTATGCATAAATTCAGTACTAGGCAAATTGTTTGAAACTATAGCAAAGAACCGAATTATCAGATACACAGATGAACATGATTTCTTGGGGAAGAGCCAACAGGGCTTTTCTGAAAGGAAATCATACCTCACCAATCTGTTAGAATTCTTTAAGAGGTCAACAAACATATGGAGAAGGGTGATCCAGCTGATATAGTGTACTTTGACTTTCAGAAAGCCTTTGGCAAGATTCTTTACCAAAGGCTCTTAAGCAAAGTATTGAGTCATGGCACAAGAGTAAGGTCCTTTCATGGATCAGTAACTGGTTAAAAGATAGGAAACAAAGGGTAGGAATAAACAGTCAATTTTCACAATGGAGAGAGGTAAATAGTGGGGTCCCCCAAGGATCTGTACTGGGACCAGTGATGTTCAATATATTCATAAATGATCTGGAGAAGGGAGTAATCAGTGTGGTGGCAAAGTTTGCAGATGATACAAAATTACTCAAGATAGTTAAGTCCAAAACTGATTGTGAAGAGTTACAAAGGGATCTCCCAAAGCTGGGTAACTGGGCAACAAAATGGCAGATGAAATTCTGTGCTGATAAGTGCTAAGTAATGCACATTGGAAAACATAATCCCAACTACACATGTAAAATGATAAAGTCTGAATTAGCTGTCACCACTCAAGAAAGAGATCTTGGAGTCATTGTGGATAGTTCTCTGAAAACATCTGCTCAATGTTCAGGGGCTGCTCCAGACATTTCACCACCCCAAGCACGGTGTCATGTGTGGGGGATGCTTTGCCAGTCGCCGGTCCCGTGGCTCAGGTGGACCTCCCGCAGGCACACCTGCAGGAGGTCCACCAAAGCTGCGGGACCAGCAGACCCTCCGCAGGCATGCCGCCGAAGGCACCCTGCCTGCCGCCCTCCCTGCGACCGACAGAGCGCCCCCTGTCAATGTTCAGAAACAATCAAAAAAGCTTAACAGAATGTTAGGAACTATTAGAAAAGGGATAGATAATAAAACCGAAAATATCATAATGCCATTGTATTAAATCCATGGAACGCCCACATCTTGAATACTATGTGCAGTTTTGGCTGTCCCATTTCAAAAAAGAAACATTAGGGTTAGAAAAAGTACAGAAGAGGACAACAAAAATTATTAAGGGTACAGAACAGCTTCCATATGAGGAAAGACTGGGACTGTTCAGCTTAGAAAAGAGATAACTAAGGGGGGATATGATAGAAGACTATAAAATCATGAATGGTGCAGAAAAAATGAATAAGGATGTTTTTATTTACTGGCTTCATAGAACACAAGAAGCAGGGGTCACCCAATGAAATTAATAGGCAGCAGGTTTAAAACACACATAAGGAAATACTTTTCGCAATACACAACCAATCTGTGGATCTCATTGCCTGGGAATGTTGTGAAGGCCAAAAATATGACTGGGTTCAAAAAGAAATAAATACGTTCATAGAGGATAGGTCCATCACTGGCTTTTCTACTCTGGACTCTGCAGAGAAATGATACTTCGATAAATATCTGAAAAACAGACCATTTTGAGCTTTTTTTTTACATCTGCATAAACAGATAACACAAATTATCTGTAAAAGCTAAAAAACATCATTTTTAACCTTTGAGCATCTGGCTGACTAAACATAATATGAAATGGCTGATCAAAGGAAAACCAATATCTTTATTCTTTTTTCTTTTCATCATAGAGCTGCAAACGTAAGCTTGGCATACATTTAATAAGACTTGATACTCTACCACTTTTAGGAACTACAGAGTGAATTCTCACTGAGATAGTTGGCTCAGATTCAAAATGATAAACATGTCAAGATAGGAAAATCATGTTTCCTTAAAAATTAAATAAAAACATAATTTAAGATGTCATGCTTTGGCTGCATAAGCGATTTTTCCCAAAGCAATAATCCAGAATAAGCTTTTTTATTAGTAGTGTGGTGTCTGAAGGCACACAAGCTAAACGTATGTATTTAACATGCCAAACATGCTTGGAGTAACTCACTAGGATCACTTTATCTCTTCATGCATATATGGCAATTTTTCATATTTAGAATTTGGTATTTATCATGTCTTATATGAAAGTTGTGATCTGACTGGCTGAAGACAGTTCCAAATTCATGAGATTATCTCTAAATCCATAAAGTTGTCTCTAAACAAACATATTTAAGGGCCCTTCATCATTGCATGTGGTGAGTGGTTTGCAGCAGATAGAAAAAGTACTCCAGCATCTTTGGGCACATAGACTTATCTGATCACCTTGACCCATCTCTATTTTATTGTCAGTCTGGTCTGCCTTACTTTCTGACTTAACTCACTTTATGTGACTTCCCAAGCAGTCACCAACAAGGCCTGACCCACCTACCTGTTATTCAGTTGATAACTTTTCCTTGGAAACGTTTTATTGTGTTGCTCTTTCAGGGTTCCACTCACTACAGAATAATGAGCCATAGGCTATTTAGAAGTCACAGTCCTAATTTTCAAGGCTCCCCATGGAATTGGGCCAAAAGATGACAATCTCCATTAGCAGCTTCACTCATCGAGAACTAGAAACGTGTCCACTTGGTGGTAAAATTTGTGGCAGCAGGAAACAAGGCATTCTCAATAATAAGGCCAAGGCTTTGGCATTTACTACTGGAAGAATCAGAATAACCACTAATCTCATGGTCTTCAGAATCTCTCCTTTTTGATGTTGCTTTCCCATAAGTGCAACAGGAAAGGTTGAGAGAGGGATGAATGAGGGGTAAAATGAGGTGAAGGCAAGAAGGAAGTGAAAGAAAATGAAGAACAGTAGAATGAAGACGAGAGAAAAGGAAATAAAAACTCCTCCAAAATTGCCTGTATCAGGAGAAGAGGGGAGGAAACTTAGTATAGTATATTTGGGGACAGATCCATAATGTATATAACTTGTCATCACTCCATTCAAGTCAATGGAGTGATGACAATTATCTGTTCCTTGGTTTGTAACTTTGGGAGATGCTCAGATACTACAGGGGCTGTTATAGAAACTGAATGACAGACAGATTGATCCATTTCAAACTGGCAAGTTTCACACAGCTCTACTCTAGATTACTTGAGGCAGCTGGGGGATCAGCTATTTTTGGCAACCATACAGTACTAAAGCTTCTCTTTTTTTAAGTTACTAGGCAAGGTTACAGAATGCATCTTTTATTCATGATACACTGAAGTCATATGAATAAAGCTTAATTTCACTGCTTCAGAGACTGAGGTGCATATTGTTTATGCAAAACAGTTATGAACAGTATTGCTGCATGTTGATGGTGAAGTAACCATTACCTGCAGACTTTACCAGCATACACCATGAGCAGTGTTACTAGTCTTTCATATGATATAGAAAAAAAAAGAATGTAATGTGTGCATATTAAGTAGAGAATTAGAGGACAAGTATTCCCACAATTGATCTTAAAAGGCATGTCACATGGGCTAGAAAGTCATGCTTTTTCTTGTGTATTTTATCTTGTTTTTCCATGGAGCCCAAAAGAATTTTCGTGGAGAAAAAACTCTATTTAGTTGAAAAACTGGATACCCCAGAGGATACATCACTCACAAAAATAATTCTGTCTATCCAAACTGTAACTGATGAACAAATGAATCAGTAAATTACATTCCATATTTCCACTCACTGCCGTCTGTTATTGGCAAGAAATTTTCTGTTTGTTCCCACCTACAAACCTCAACGAAGCTGATTACCAGCAATTTAGGAGAGAGAACAACATTGAGTGCTGCAAAAATGGAGTGCTTTAACACTTCTAGAGATTCAGTACCTCTGCACTTCGGTGGCTGGTAAAAGTCAGCAGTTATGAAAACAGGTGCAATACATTTTTTTGATCTTATGGTTACTTTTTATTTAAAAATTGCAAGGGCAGACTGAACTGCATTACATCGTTATAGACTTTACTGCAGGGAGCAATTCTTCATAGATGCATTGAGAAACAAAATGGTCAGATCCTTTCCATTTTTATTTCCCATGCACACCATAACACTGTGATCCCATCACATCTCACAAGTTAAGAAAATTGGGCTGCAAGATATGCAAGGCTCTCTCCCTAGTGTTACAGAAAGTGGTGTTGCTGATTCCATAGTACTGTGCTGCTGGAGGTGCTCTCTTTCACAAGGATGTAAAACAAAGGTTTGGACTAGATCTGGGCAACACTGGTGAAACTTTTTTTTTTGCACTTAGAGTGACTTTTTTGTCAATTTATTCTTCATGGTTTTCACACCCTTCAAATTCTGGGGAAATGAAAATTATTCACAGTGAAGCAAGTGTGAGAAAACTCACATCAGTGTTTGGATCAAAGCTATGTAATGAAGAATATGTCACATAACAGCATTTTGTTGAATATTTTTGAAGCTTCATAAAATTGATGCAGTTTTGTATTAGTTTGTGAGCTCAGGGAAATTTCTAAAACAGCAACAAAAGTAATTTCACTTGTTTTAGCCCTGATTGCTTCTAAAATCATTAAAGATCCTATGGTGTTCTTCGTAAGAGTCAAGATTATTTCCAGTGTCCTCCTGTCCAGCCTGGTGAAGTTATTAACAGGGTTTGTTATTTTTATTCAGAATAAAAATGGACTTTGTTGGCTAATTTCATGGAGACATAATGACAGTAGTGAATCTCTAAGGAAGGATTTGAAGCAGAAGAGAATAATGGCTTTGCAGATCATCTCAGAAAGGCTGTGTCACATTGTCACAGGTTTGAGTAAGTGCTGCCACCACCAAGTGTCACACTTGGAAATTTTACCTTTTGTCACTCCATGCTTGGCTCCCTGATTCCAAAGGCCCTGTCCCCAGAAGGAGTGTGTTCACTGACAAATATGGTAGGTGCTCTTTAAAGGTCACTGAAGGAAAACTAAGCCTCCACAGATCCACTCTGGACTTGTTTAATGAACACTCACTTTCTAATTACAAGTAAAGTCATGAATAAATTAATTTAGAGTCCTTCCCTGGCACCTTGAGTGTTGTTCTGGAAAAACCCAGCTCCAGCTGGCAAACCTCAAATCTACCTTCCACTGGTCCTCATGTAACTGCTCCAGGGTGGCTTCTAGCAACAAAATGGGTCTTTGCTTCTCACAACTCCACACACAAAACAACATTAACTTAACACACTATCTAACGTGCAGGCAGTGCTGTGGAAGATAATACAGATTTGGCTATCAGAGAAGAGGACAAATAGGGTCATGAGGCTGGTGTCAGAAGAACAGAGGAAATAAGAAGTAACATAAGCTACAATAAGTAGTTTAGACTCATTTTATTTAAAAAGCATGGCTGTGTCCTAAAACTGAGATGCTGTTAAGTGACATATTAAGTTGGAAGCCAGAGGCTGTGAAGGGACACACACACAGCAGGTTACCTAGGGAAAAAGAAACCTGCCAGCACCACTTTACCTGTTTCACTTAGATGGCTTCAGGTGCTTCACCTGTCTGTGTGAGCCACAAATCCGAACATCAAAAAAGGGAATTTAAGGAGAGTTGGGATCAACCAGTTTGCAAACTTTGAGCAAAAGGAAGGTTATTTAGAAGCCCAAAGTAAGGCTGGTTTGAGAAAGAGCCACGGGAATATCATCTCAGCTACTATTTACTCATTACGTAATTGACCCATCTCTAAAATCATTGTAGGGCTCCTTGCATGTTATCAGGTGATCAGAAGCAGGATACTCTTTTAAAAACTGTCATGAACCCAAGTAAAAGCAGCAAAGAATCCTGTGGCACCTTATAGACTAACAGACGTTTTGGAGCATGAGCTTTCGTGGGTGAATACCCACTTCCTCAGATGCATCTGAGGAAGTGGGTATTCACCCACGAAAGCTCATGCTCCAAAACGTCTGTTAGTCTATAAGGTGCCACAGGATTCTTTGCTGCTTTTACAGATCCAGACTAACACGGCTACCCTCTGATACATGAACCCAAGTGCTGAACAAGGTAAATGTAGGAAACACACTTTACTTTGTGAAAGATAGTTACATTTGTATTATATTTAGATGGCAGATTAATTTGAATTAAACCATGGAGATGGACTAAAAATCTTTTCCACACTTAAGATAGTCAAATGTTTGAAATCTGCCCCCTGCTATCTCTGCCCAAAGGAGCAACTAACTTCATTCCAAAAATGGTGGCCATTAAGCTGGTCTGCACACATTGATCAGATAAATTAAGATCCATACTCTATTTATTCTGCATATGGAAAGTGGTAGCAGGGTACCAATCAAAGAGACACCTTTAAAATCTAAAATAAGGTGGTTGGATAAGAATCTTCTGCTTTGAAATAAAGTATCTGAAAATGTATTGTGCACATTTTTAACAAATCCCCCTGACTCACTACTGTGGCTCAGAAGGGAAGTATTCACAGTTAATAACATCGTGTATGTTACAACATCTCAACTCCTCTTCTTCTCTATAGTCCCTAGTCCTGCTTTGAAGCCTTTCTACCAGAGAAGGAAAGTAGCACATCTATTGCACTGGTTGCAAAGTTTAGTAATTGGGGTACTGCTGCTGCCTATCACCTCTTAGCAGCACTACAAATAACACCCTTTTTTCTAGAGAAATGAATGACATTTACCACTGAATCCCTTCCAAATATTCTGTAAGAGTGCCTGCGAATTCAGTAAACTAAGCTGAGAACCAAATATAAATGTTAAGTGATATTGTTTTAAATGGTGGCTGGTTGGCCATTCTCTGTTAGGGCTCTAAGACTTTGGAACATGGTCTGAAATAGCACATTTGGTGGCCTTCCAGGCAAAAGACACCTGTTTGGCAGGTGGTGTGGACAGGGCTGGCTCTAGGTTTTTTGCCACCCCAAGCAAAAAAAATTAAAAAAAAAAAAAATTCCAAGAGCACAATGGCAAGAAGCAAAAAAAAAAAAAAAAAAAAAAGAGCAGAATGCGGCCCCTGAAATTGTGCCACCCCAAGCACATACTTGGTTTGCTGGTGCCTAGAGCCAGTCCTGTGTGAGAATGGTTGAGGGTATTCTCACGATGATGGAGGGATGGGAAGGAGTTCCTATGGTGTCTGGCTGGCTGAGTTCCCATTGGAATTAACCTTAAATATAGTCCATAAGGAAAATATTCTCTAAAGTCTCCATTGCACTGTGAAATCAGTATGAATTTTAATTTTAACTAAAAAATGTGTTTTAATGTATATTGCTGTAAACAATTTATGTAGACATAATGCATCATAAATTATACAGAGACAGTTTTGAATGTGGGTAGGTTGTGGGGTGGAAGGAGGGCTTTCCTGTATGGATAGTAAAAGAAAGGAACTGAAGTGATTAATTCTTCTATAAAATGTGGTAGCAGTTTAACTACTCTGTATGTTTGTCCTATTTCCATTCAAGCTATTCTTAATGGCTTATGTGATGGATCTGATTCCCTCTTTTGGAATCTCTTGTTATCTAAAGGTATGTACACAACTCCCTCCTCCCCATTACCGTAGTATCTGAGTGCCTCACAACACCCTTGTGAGGTAGAGAAATGCTATCACCCCATTTTTTTAGATGGAAAATTGACACACAGACTTGCCCACGATCAGGAAGTCTCAGAGAGCAGGGACTTGAAGTCAGGTCTCTCCCAAGTCTCAGGCTAGTAGCCTTGTCCCTCTATCCTTCTTCACCTAGATTTCTGAGCTTGGAGACAGGCAGCAATTTAAATCAAGGGTGGCATGGGGTAAGTATTCTCTATTAGTTCTGACCAATTTGCCAAATGTTACTTGTTTTATAGCATGCCATTAGACAGTATGGTTTCCTTAAAAAGCAGCTTTACCCGTGGTGGATCACCTATGAGGCACAGCCCAAAAGTTCACTTTTTGAGGTATAGTTTGAATAATTTGGGTTGGATTCAGCCTTAAAACAGCTGCGAAAGCCAGTTTGAGATTCCCGCTGTGCAAGGAATCTCTCCATTGTCTTAAAGTAGTTATAGGCACCTCTGCTGCTTCCTGCACTCCACTGGCATAAGGAGAAGTAAGAGGGGGTCTTTTGGAGATGGGGTGTGAGTGGGAGAGGAAAGGGAGTGGTTGTGGCAGAGTCATGCTCTGCTATCCTACTCCTCCTCTGGCATAAAGTAGGACTTCAACCATGCAGCCCTAATTTGTGCTGGGGTGAGCTGATCCTGACTCTCTTCAAGTGGCTCTCTTCATCTCCACTCCTCCACTCTGTCTAAGCCCCACTGAGATTAGCCCTTTATTCTCTAGGCAAAAAGCAATAGAGAATTGATAACCCTTGTCCATTCTGTAGAATTTAATAGAGAATTACATACATTCCTGATTTTGAATCCTATATGTACATTTAGGATATAACCAATAGGATATATTTCATCCATTAACTCAATAGGTTTTACAGTAATCTCTATACACCTCAATTGGTTATATCCCTATTAAGTTCTAGAGGGCATGTCCATAAAGGGTAAGTTCAGTGCACTCAATATTAGGGCCAGATTCTACCACCTTTACTCATATTGACTTCAGTGGAGCTACTCCTAGAGTAAGTTACTATTTAACATGAGTAAGAAGACAGGGGGCAGAATCTGGGCCTTTTTCAGTCATTCAAATATTGGTCCAGCATTTTGACTTATATAAGCAAACCAATTACAATAAAAGAACACAAATTGGTGGGGGGAGGGGAAGAGAAAGGGATGTTTGTTTCCTGAGTTTCCCACACAAGCCATAACACTATGTTTCATGTACAGTTTAAACATGTTAGTTTATGGTGTATGTTAATATGATATATTATTAAATGTAAATATGTTATTAAATCTACTGGGAATATGTATTTCAGAGAAAAAATTCAAAAGCTAATAAGTGACAATTCAAAAACAAATATTTATCAAGATACACTGCATGCAACTTTCATTTTCTTTTGGGGCTGTGAATTGAAGGAGATATGGTGAGAAATACCTTTAGAAAAATATGTATAGTTACTTATATAAAATATATTAACTAACACCTATAACATAGTATAAATAATTAATTGCATGCTAATCCGATCAGTTGCATCATGTGAGTCTATGTGAGTACTCTGCATATCTATGTTAATATTTAAATACAAACATATTAAGACTGATGCTTAAAGTTGTCACAAGAAATCTTTAACAGTCATTAAATATTTATGAGGATTATTTATAGTATGAAAGGTTTTTATTTTACTACTTTGCATTCAGAACAACAGCGATCTAATTTATACTAGTGAGTTATGATAAACAACAATCATATATGCAAAATCTGCAATTCAAATAGGAGATTGGAGTCCAGTCCAGTAAGAGTGGAGGGCATTTCAATGCCACTTGTCTCATTACTTTATATCCATCTGCCCTTCCCTTTTACTTTCATGAGCCTCTATTTGTTGCATAATAGTTCAGCTAAAGTGGTCCAGTGATGAAGATATAAAATCTAAAGGAACCAGGTCAGCAGTTTAATTAGAGAATTTTCAATTCTTCAGGAGCACCCACTCTAAAGAGCAATTAAGAGCTCTCTGACATATACAACATTACTATTTAGATCACTACCAACTATATCTTCTCATTCCGATCAGGTGGAGAGATAGAGAAATGGTTTAATTGAGATCATTATGAAAAATCTTGATTGCTTCCGTTTCATTACGATTCCATAAATTTTCATTCGTCCCACAGTTTTCTAAATTGTTTAGAGTCCGTGTGATTTAACAAATGACATGCAGTGTGAATGCTTATAGAAGTATTTGAAGTATCAATTGTTATGTAAAAGCAATCCATTTTATAAAGTGGGTCCAGCTCTATTTAAGAGAATGAGACTTAAGATTTGCTGATGCAAATATAACCTTTTTTTGCCTCAAAAAGCTGTGTAAATCCATTACATTCATTTTTAGGTCTGATTCTGCTTTCACTAGAGTAGGTTCTCAGAGGCATAAGAACTTTTTGAGCAAGGCAACAGGAGCCTTTCTATTGACTTCAGTAGGGAAAAGGTCAGATCCTATTGTGTACAAAAGCCAAGTTATTGAAAAAAAATGTGAGATGAATAAAGCCATGGAGTGACAAGTTCTGTTCTTGGGTGGAAAATCCTCTCTCTCATGCTCAGCTCAGGGAATATAGCTGAAATTATGGGCTCAAATATCTGCTCTGGGAAGTTTGCTTTGTGCAAATTCCCAGCAGATCTAGCCAGTTAAAGATTCTCTCTGTGTACAGGTATCATCTGATGACACTGGGCTGATATAAAAGCTCCTCTGCCATTCCTGCTTCCCAGAGTAGAGAAGTGTTCAGAAAAGAGGGAGTGTGGTTAGAATATCCCCACCCCAACCCCCATGATCCTGGGCTAGCAGAACAGCCCCACTGGTTGCTGAGATACTTTAGAAGAGCCATGGAGGCTTCTCTAAACTATGCCAGGAACTGGGCTGATAGACAACCAGCTCCAAGGAAGATGATTTTTTGTGTATCACTCTCTGTAGTTGCTCTCAGTCCTCTTTGGCACAGCTGAGAATCTGGCACTAAATGAGGAGAAACAATGCAAAGCTTCCACGGACACAGATATAAATACATTCTTAAGCTGTGAGAAAATGAAGATAAGACACACAGCTTCTTTTTGCCCTAGCACTGCTTTGTTGATCTATCAAAAGTTATAATAAAGTCAGATGTCTGCATGGCGTCTCCTCCTAGCAGTTGTCATTTGATGGGATTGGGTGGTTTGAGTTAAAACAAGTTTCCTATATATGTACTTCCAAGTTGTTTGAAGGAAGGGTAATCTAATTGGAAGTCCAATTAATAATGTTGGGCCAGGAAAACTTGACGGGGGGTGAGCTACTCTCTTTGACCATTTACAGTTCTGCAACTTTCTTGCTCAGGGGTGTGAAAAACACCCCCCTGAGTGCAGCAAGTTTCAGCACCGTAAAGCGCCAGTATAGACATTATATATGGCTAATTAAGGCCAGTATATATGCCTAATTAAGGCAATTTAAGATAATGTGTAAAACAACTTGAGGACATCTGAATGTGGCATTTGGCAGCCTGCTGGTAGGATTGTTGCTCTTTTCTTACCAAGGCCACTTCTTGCACACAGTAGGCAAGGAGTATTGAACATGTAAGTCACATCTCCTAGAAAGTAATTGCAAATGTTTTTAGCTCTCTAATATGTATAGCACTACGATCACTTTATTTTGACATTTGTGACTTTTTAAGCATGAGTGAAAATAATTTGTCTTTACAACTAAACAAGACGTTGAATCATTGCAATGATTCAGCAAGTACACTGTAGGTGATGTTTTTAATATTCTATGTATGAGGTGGCATAGTAACAAGCTATCAGCTACAGCAGATTTGAAAACAATATTTTCATTTTTAAGAGAATTTACTGTTTATTAATACCCCTGCAGCCTGAAATCATGCCTCTATAAAACAGTGCTTCAGCCTGGACCTAAAAGACCATTTCCAGCACAGAGAGGGTAATCGACTCTTAGAATATCAAGGTTGGAAAGGACCTCTGGAGGTCATCTAGTCCAACCCCCTACTCAAAGCAGGACCAATCCCCAGATGGATTTTTACCCCAGTTCCCTAAATGGCCCCCTCAAGGATTGAGCTCACAACCCTGGGTTTAGCAGGCTAATGCTCAAACCACTGAGCTATCTCTCACCCTTCCTCTTGATACCCTGAACTGAAACCAACTCATTTAATAGGTCATGATTTGTCACTATCTATGAAGGCTAGATTTGAATTGGTGACTTGCAGGAGAAAGGGTCTATAGCACATTATTTCATATAATCTACTACTAGGTCTACCAGTAAGTAGCCTGTCCCAATTATATAGATGAGGTAGCTATAGATACACTAAAGAAAAAACACAATGAAAAGGCCAACTTGGAAAATTACCTTCTTAATCTACCCAGAGGGGCTCTCACTCCCTTAATCAGCAGGAACTGGGAGTGATGCATAGACAACAAACTCAACAGGACACGGGAAGGAACTAATCTCGGTTCAGTCCTCCAAAATAGAGGCTAGGAATGCTGACATAATGAATCTATGCAAGGAAGGAAAAGTCACCAAAGTTCCATACATGTTCTATGACAAGAGATGCTGCCATTTTCTGATTTTAAACAAATTTTCATATCAGAAATAAAGCAGCTTAGCTAGTAAAAACAAAAAAACCCTAAAGAATGCTTAATGTTGCAACCTATTTTAGACTGATTGCATTCTTTATGTTGCATGTATGGCACTGAAGTAAGCAGCTATAAGACTGCATGACTGCTGCCCCCTGGAATCATCATAAAATGGGGATCTCCTGGTGCTATCTCGAAGAGGAAAAGTTTGCCTAAATAACTTACAGCCTAGGTCCTTATTTCATGACCTTCTCTCATTTCCTCCCTCAAGTTTACAATAGATAATGAGGCAAAATAAATGAATAAAATTAATCAAATTTTATGCTGCATGACATAACCCTTCTTTTGTAAAACCTCCCAGCAGTGAGCTCTCCAATAAAGTCTCCATATTTTCTTCTATTTAAGACATTAACCTATGTATCCAAATTCTCTCTGATGGAATGTAAGATCTTAGAAGTAGGAACTTTTCTTTCTATATACTGTGTAAGGCTCTTTGAATATTTATGATGCTATAATAACAATAATTAATACAGTAGCTCTTCAGTATATTATTCTAACACTAGAAGATGCGTTGCAAAGTACTGAATTCTGCAGATTAGCAAATAAGTGAATTTTGCAGACTAATAAATGAACCAATTTTACAAATGTATTCATTGTTTGCAATTTCTTAATGACAAGTTTGTGCAAATATATTTTAGATTATGGATTGTTTGCCAAATGAATACTGAACATTTGCCATTTGTTATTCATGATTTGACCCAAGTTCACCTAAATCACATGGCATTGTTACTTTTTCCTTAATGGATAACCTGACCATTATATTGTAGAAGCAGCTAGAGGCCCAACAAATAAGAATCCCATTACACTAGGTGCTGTACAAATATAGAGAAAATGATAGGTCTTGTATTTAGGTTGTAAGCTCTTCTCTAAGAGCTGAGGGGAAACAAGCATTCTTAATCAATCAATAAATTCAACTCACCACTTGCCTTCATGTTATACATGAAATAAAACTAATGGAGAATTTATAAAAGAAGAGTCAATGTCACATTCAATGTTTAAGAGATACATTTTGTATCACACTAAAAAGAAAAATTACAATGAAGTAATAATCATATTGGAGTGGTAGTATGATGTAAGAGTCCATTAAACCGCCCAAATATAATATTCATGTCTAGGAATGATAAATCTTTCATGGTGAAGTCAACAAAGACAATTGTAATTTGATGTTTAGATCTAGTGAAATGTGGTAAATAATGCAGTGTGTTAATCTGAACAATGTAATAAAAAAGTAAAATTTGCCTGGTTGATTTTCTCTCATTCCATCTAGGCTCTGCCATTGTAGCCTGACTGTTTATGCTTCATTTAGTCTGTAAATATGTGGAATTATGCAGGTGTTCTGCTGTACTCAGCTATATGAAGGTTAACTAGAGGTCAAAGCTGTGCATTCATTAGTTATTTATAGCAATGATTTGTAGAATGACTGATATCATAACAATTAGATACTACTTACAGAGATTTAAAAACACAGGGCTATATCATCCCTTCTAGTTCCGTGGATGATAGGAACAAAAATCAGATCCAGGTGGATGTGCAGGGGATTACTGTCTTTATGGTATACTCTTCCCTTCTTTTGTAGAGGTCCCTGTGAGAGAACCCACAGGATTTTGTTTGTACAGTATTGGTAAAAGAAAGAGGGGACAGGGCCTTGTGGAATGGGTGCTATCCGTACCACCTTCCCCCAAATCTTATGGGACTATGTTTCCTATTAATTCATATTCAGTTTCCTCCTCTCCCGTTCACTAATTTACTGTAAAACTGCATGACTCTTGTTTCTATTGCCTGCTCAAAATGTCTGAAAACTACCACAGGTGAACACTTATGTTCTTTTGCTTCCTGATTGTTTCATTCACATGGTGGAAATGAAGGAGCAGATCATACTAGAGTCACTGCTAGATTAGCTAACTGATTTGCAAAGTCTGCTTTAAGCAATTGTAGTAAATAACTTATAAATGTTGATAGCCATTTTGCATCCTTTTTTACTGTGTAACTATACTGAACTATCCTGCAGCATTTTTTTCATCTGTTGCTGAACATCTTGCAATTATCCTAAGTTTTAAGAAAATTAATTGCTATTAGAATTTGATCTTCTTTTGTAACAGGACTAGCGATGCCTGAAATATTTGCATAAACCCCATGCAAAACTGGTATGGTTGTGAGTTCATTACATTACATTACATACAACTCAACATTCAGACCAGATTTAATAATTAATGTAGATTAATCATGTTGCGATTTCATATGGAAGATACCATCACAGTGCAAAGCATCATGACACAAGTGCGTATTATTTATAAAACACCTCAATCTAAATATTTGCCTTTCACCAAACCCATTATTCTTTTTATACAATGATGAAATTATCTCTTATCCTATATATTTTCATTTTCTTCCAGCAGATAAGGATTTTATATTTGCTGATACATAGCCTCCTAAATACCCCTCAGAAATTGTGTATGTGTGTGTGTATGTGTATATTAAGGGAAACTTAACAAATTGCTCTGTAAAAGATGGCACCTTTAAGTTGTCATGTATTTAGTGGCATAATTTTTCTATCTAAAGTCTGCTATGATTTCCATAATACTAAGGATATAACCATCTTGTCATAATAGCAGACTCTCTACATGAAAGGAGGAAGGCTTCATAAGCACTGGGTGAGCTATATACAGACATAATCTCATAGGATAGTCATCTGAGGACATAGTATTTTCTTATGTCTCTTTTCTGTGCAGTAAGGGACCAAAGATAATATTCCATAACAAGTAATGTAATATAATTAAGGATAATCTGTAACTTTATATTTAGAACCACACCAGCAATGTTCTCTGTGCCTTAATTAGATATTATTAGATTAGATATTATGAAAAGCTTCCTAACAATAAGAATAGCTAAACACTGGAATAGGTTATGTAGGGAAACTGTAGAATCCCTTTTATCGGATAGACAGATATATGTCAGGGATGGTCAAGGTTTACTTAATCTGACCTCAGCACAAGAGGATGGACTAGATGACTTCTCAACGTCTCTTCTGGTCCTACCTTTTGTGGTTATCCATCTAAGTATACATATGTTTATATCTTATTGTCTAGCACCATCTCTCTCTCTATTTGTAGAACTCCAAAAAGCTTCACTTCTTTAAGGCAAGGTGAAATTGGGGTCTATTATAGGAGGCAGTTGCTGGCTGATGCCTCGGGGAGAGAGGAAGTTGTTTGGTCTCTAAAAATCAAAGTAAAGAGTGGGCAATATTCCTGTAGTATGTCAGGGGCACAGAGAAGTCTGCAATCTTCCTCTGGACTGCTTCCAAAGAGTAGCTCATAAAGGATGCTATACATAAAGAGAATCCAATTAACTTAATAAGAAAAAGACTCAGTTATGCATTGCAGGCCTGATTTTCTACTTCCCTATAGCCCCCTTCCACTGCTCCAGCTTGAAGCTACCTTTGTTCTCCCATTACAGCACTAACAAGGACATAGAGGGAAGTGACACTCAAGGCTTTCTGCCTCATGATTTCTGCAACTTGGGAGCTGAGATAAAACTCTGGAAATGTTTTTCAGGTAATTTATAATGAAGAAGGCATTATTGTACTTGATGCCTATCTCTCTCAGTATCAAAGTAAGTCTAGCATTTTCCAGCTGCTGTTTAGCTACTCTGAAAGTAGCTGAAAGTGAAGATAGATTCATAGTAACAGTGTTTATGTGCAGATCCTGACATACAGACGCTAGTCCCTTCCTAGATCTTTCACTTGTAAAACTCACAACAGGTCAGTCAAACAGATGCAAGGTACTTCGTATGCCTGAGGCTGAGCACCTGTGAGGTGCAATTTATTTAAAAATAGAATGCAATAACAGTACCACCTGCCCTTTTAAAGCCTCAGTCACAGAGACAGAGAAGGGTTCTTTCATCCAAAGACTAAAAGCTATAGAAAAAGGATTTCCTCAGTCACAATGTAAAGTAAAAATATAGTGGAAGAACAAAGTAAGAAGTTTTTTTCAGCCATAATGGAGATAAAAGGAACCCAGGGAACTCCCATTGTTCTCTAAAATCAAAGTGTGTGACTGTTTGCTTTTCCCCCTCCATTGCTTTCCCTCCTGATTTATATAACCTCCTTCCATTAAGCATGCAGAAACTTGATGCCAATGAAGCTAATTGACATTACCGAGAGGTGCACCTGGTTAGCTAAGTTCAAGAGTCAGATTCCTTTATCAGAGAGGTTAATATAAATGAGGAATACATAAAGATGTCACTTATTCTTCTAGATTTGTATTGAAAAGAAAGTTTTGTGTTAGTCCAGACCACACTTCCAGTATAGGAAAAGTCATGCAGGAAATTGAATCCCACATTACATCTATGAGTCACAAAATTTAGCATGATGCCAAGGAACTGCATACACAGTGAAGAGCAAAAGGAGTCTGTTTTTCCCTGTATGTGTATATATGACTCCCATTAGGATGAATGAGAAATGAGCATATGTGATATCAAAGAGAGATCGAATTGGTAAGTAAAATGACCTCCTTAACACTACTTTCAATACCTTAAGAAGGATAATCCTTAGAAACTATATAATAGAATGATGCAAGATAATTTTATTACTATGTATGACCTGTGCATCAATATTCTTTAATACCTATTTTCTATCTATTAACCTTGGACAGTTGCTTAAATGAGCAGAGCACTTTTTTCTGTGCAATAAAAGACAACACAGTACCCTAGGAAGTTAGCAATCAGGTAAACTTTACAAACTATCAGTAGTCTTCTGGTGAGATGAGCCAGCTACAGTCCTTGTATCATCCCCTACTCCCACCTCAAACCTAGAGGAAGTTCAGATCTGAAGCTAGACTTCGTAGCTCAGGCGCCTGTTCAGCCATCTGTGATTTTTTTGCTCTGCTAGTGCAGAATTAGGATAGGCAAACTGCAGCTCCATTAAAACCGTTCAGGCCTCTTTGATCTATATTCCTAGAGGCAAGGGCGAAAGGGTTCTTCCCAGGCACCAGCTAATGCAGCACCCCTAGAGATGGAGGTGAGGGGTGATACCCAGTGGGGGTCTTTAGGCTAGAGCAAGAGGGTGGCTTCTACCCCAGTGTCCCGTCACCTTCCACCACCTTTGACCTATATTCTTAGTCTAGCATGTAAATTGGATTATCACACAAATAAATGCTTTAGAGTAACTTACATCCTTTCAGTATTCCTGCTCACTTTTGTTTGAATTAGACTGGAAACACCTTGGGGCAGGGACTTGTCTTATTTCATATTTGTAAAGCCTTATGCATCTGAGGTGCAACCCTGCAATTTACAATTTGTAGCAAGGCTGCTGATTTCAGAGGAGCTCCGCAGGGGCACAGCAGTCTTCTGGTGTATTGGAAATTTCAGAATCCGGACTTAAAACACAAATAATATTAAAATGTGTGAATCACTGAACATACTGTATTGTTTTAAGACAAACTCTTCACTTACAAAAACATATTATTTGAACTCAGGCTATCATGTCACCTGCAGTAGGAATGAACAAAATCTGAACATTTTTCCCTTTCATGCATGTGATATTTTGCTTGTGAATGCTCGAATAGGGAAATTAAGGCTGTACTTTAACAAGTCAATTTGTTTTCTACGTATGATAGATGAAGTTGCACCGGCTAATTATTTTATTTCCGATGTGATATAAGATTAACAAAGGCTTTTCTATTTCAAGAAAAAACAATATAAAAGAATGGGAATGATTTGAAACTGTGCCTGGTGCAGATGGTAATCATGCCGAGATAATTGCTTTAGAGTTACCGAATAAATTGCCATCTTTGACTGTAATGTTTGATCAAAATGAAATTTGATCAAATGCTGAATTTAATTGGCAGTTGTGGCTCTGAGAATATTTATTCAAATTCTGATATGCCTTCAAGATGTTCCTAATTGTTCTGGGGACACTATGTCAGTCAAGCAAAGTTTCACAAATGTAAAGCAATATAAAATTATTTCCTCTCTCTAGAATATCAGCGACATCTATGAAGCTTAGCAACATTTTCACCTGAATGTGATGTATTAAATTATAGTGCAAACTACCATAAGACTAAAATGCATCTGTGTATGCAAATCGGAAAGTACAGTGATTAACTGGTGTTCAATTCTTTGTAAAAGGAAGGCGAAGGAGAGTGTATCCTGTGGTTGTGACAGATTACTGTTACCAATCTGCCTGAGGCATCAGGTGATTAGGCTGAGGCCACAGGATCGTTTGGGGAGAAGATGACAAAACACACCAAGTGTGTTTATTTATTAATATGTAAAGCTTTATTAATAAAATAATAAAATAACAGCGAAGAGTTCTGGGGATCCCACACATCACTCAAGGAAGAAAAAGCAAAGCATTAGTGTCCCAAGACCTAACCCACTTTCATACTCACACATGCACTACCCAAGGCTGGCCAAGCCTGGGTGTAACAGAAGAAGAGTGGGGGGGAAGGGTGGATGGGAGTTTTTGTTTTGGGCCCAGGTCGTCCAGGGTCCGCTGTGATCTCCGAGTTGCTCCGGCTATCAGGAGGGTTTTAAAGTCCTGGGTTTCTTTGGGGGTGTTCCATTCAGGGACCTCTGCTCCTGATGCTCTTTGTACCAGTCAAAATCAGCTCTTTGTGATCTTCTCAACTTTCCCAAAACACACTGGCTAGACTTAGTTGTCCTCTCTGTTTTCCTCCGTGCTGGCCTTCACTTGTTTTGCTCATTATGGACTGCCTCTGCAGGTCTGTTCAGCTGAAACTTCTTTTTTCATGGCTGGTCTGTGGATTCCGGGCCCCCGTCTTTCTCGGCAGGCAGCAAAGTGTCAGCTGTGAGCTGCAGCCTTGGGCTAGAGTCAGTGCCTTATCTTCTGCCTGAACGAGCTGGAGTGTTGAATGAACCCATTCCCTGCTTTCTTTTTCCTTCCCCCTCTGGCCTCTGCAGGCTGCAAAGAAATTTTCCATTTCACATTCACACCTTTAACCCTTCCCAAAAAATGCCTTGCAATGCTTGCAACATCCTTAGCAATATACAGTGCTAATCTGCCTCCCCAGGGGACCCCCTAAGGGAGGGGGCCACTGGGTTGTAATATGGTCAGTTACTGTGTGTTTGTCAGGGATATTTATTTTGGAGTCTGCTCAGACTCAGTAGCATTATGCACTCCATTTTTCAGCCAAAAGCCATCTACCTATAGAAGCTTGTTGAGGCTCAGGCCATGGCTACACTAGAGAGTTGCAGAGCTGGTGAGGGGGTTACAGCGCTGCTGTCATAAACAGATAGCTAAGGGTTAATGTCTCTTTCACCTGAAGCACCTGACCAGAGGACCAATCAGGAAACCGAATTTTTTTCAACTCTGGGTGGAGGGAAGTTTGTGTCTGAGTCTTTGTTTTCTGTCTGCCTGCTTTCTCTGAGCTTTGGAGAAGTAGTTTCTGTTTTCTAATCTTCTGTTTCTAAGTGTAAGGACAAAGAGATCAGATAGTAAGTTATATGGTTTCTTTTCTTTGGTATTTGCATGACTATAAGTGCTGGAGTGCTTTGATTTGTATTCTTTTTTAATAAGGCTGTTTATTCATATTTCTTTTAAGCAATTGACCCTGTATTTTGTCACCTTAATACAGAGAGACCATTTGTATGTATTTTTCTTTCTTTTTTATATAAAGCTTTCTTTTAAGACCTGTTGGAGTTTTTCTTTACTTCAGGGAAATTGAGTCTGTACTCACCAGGGAATTGGTGGGAGGAAGAAATCAGGGGGAGATCTGTGTGTGTTGGATTTGCTAGCCTGATTTTGCATTCCCTCTGGGTGAAGAGGAAAGTGCTTTTGTTTCCAGGACTGGGAACGGAGAGGGGGAGTCACTCTGTTTGGATTCACAGAGTTTGTGTCTGTGTATCTCTCCAGGAGCACCTGGAGGGGGGAAGGGAAAAAGGATTATTTCCCTTTGTTGTGAGACTCAAGGGATTTGGGTCTTGGGGTCCCCAGGGAAGGTTTTTCAGGGGCACCAGAGTGCCCCAAAACACTCTAATTTTTTGGGTGGTGGCAGCAAGTACCAGGTCCAAGCTGGTAACTAGGCTTGGAGGTTTTCATGCTAACCCCCATATTTTGGACGCTAAGGTCCAAATCTGGGACTAAAGTTATGATAGCTGCAATTTAGGATGTGGCCACACTTGCAAAGCACGGCCAGCGCTGCAACTCCCTGGTTGTAGCGCTGGCTGTACACCCGGTTGAGCCTCGGGTGTAGCGATTCCAGCGCCAGTGATCCAGGGCTGGTCAGCAAGTGTGGACCCCACCAGCGCTTTTATTGACCTCCGGGGTATAAGGAGGTATCCCAGAATTCCTGTCCACAACAAACTGGATGAAAGGGAGAGCTCGGAGTTCAGCCAAACTGCTTATTTAAAAAACAAACACAGCTCCTGTTTGCTGAGCGAGCGGAGGCAGGCAGGGGAATTACTTTGGAATGTTCACAGCTGTTTGCTTGAAGAGAGAAACAGCACTCTCACACGGCAGAGGGGGAGGGGGAAGTCCATGTTGAGCAGATGCTTATCTGGTCTGCTGGCTATTTAGGAGTACATAATTTGCATTTAGTGAATGAGAGAGGGGTGTGGGAAGGGGGTCAGAACTTTTAAAATGATTGAAGGTAGGCACTGTGTGTCTTCCAGTCCTTAGAACTTGCAAGGCAGGGAGCTGAGAACAGTGTCAACTCCAAAAATCCATTCTCTCTGTCTCTGTCCATGCTCCCTGTCACATTCCACCCCACCCCCCTCTTTTGAAAAGCACATTGCAGCCACTTGAATGCTGGGATAGCTGCCCACAATGCACCACTCCCAACAGTGCTGCAAATGTGGCCACACTGCAGCGCTGGTAGCTGTCAGTGTGGCCACACTGCAGTGCTGGCCCTACACAGCTGTATGAACACAGCTGTAACTACCAGCACTGCAGAACTGTAAGTGTAGCCATGGCCTCAGTCTTCCATGCTTCCATGCTTCCAAAGCTACAAATTGGAACTGAAAAAACACCTCTCTCTCCTGGCTCTAGGAGCCATAATTCCCTCTGAAACTGGGCACACACTCTTCTTCATCAAAAGGAAACTTTTAAACAGGATTGTTTAGATATTAAGGGGCTGACTCTTGTCCCTATATATTGGGATTTTTTTATAGAAGTATTTCCATGCTTCTAGTTAACTTTGTAGCCTGTTTCTGGACTGCGTCTATTTTTGCTATGTCTTTTTCACTGACTTTGTAAAATGAAAGCCAGGTCTTTTTCCTTAGTAGGTGCAATTAATTTAGAACCCACAAGGCAAATGAGTAGTTAGGACCATTCCTTCTAATGCCCATTACCTTGCATTTGTCAACATTTAATTTCATCTGACATCATGACGACCAGCCACCTAACTTTATTAGGTTCCTGTAGAGTTTCCCACAGTCCTTCTAACCCTAAGTAATTTGATATAATCTGCAACTATTGCCTTTATAAGTGCTAAATGTTATTAGTCTAAGGAACTCTTAATTTCTTTTCCTGTCTGTAGCTATATTTGTTAAAAACCAAACCAAACTATACTACACCATTTTTTCATGTTTCTTTTCCCACATTCATGAGCATATTACCAGAGTGCCACTAGCTGGTGTGGGTATGTATTTTGAGCTATTTTGGAGACTCTCCTTTAGATCAAGTGACAGAGCTCCGTGTTTTTGGAGAATGAGATGCTGAGTTATATTCTTATTGTTATTCTGAAGTTCTGAGTGATCATGATGTGCAGCACTGTGAGAAGCTGTGAAGTTCCAAGGTGGCTAGGGATTTGTTCCAGAATAATCAGCACATAGCAATGAACATCACAAGCTGCTTTGGCACCACACTGTAATTCATAGTGTAGGGGTGTATTGTAGCATAGAATAATCAAAACCATATTTGCTGTAAGATATAATGATTAATCAATTCAGCCTGCCACTTTAAAAAGGCATGAAGCAATTATGGACAGTGAACTCCAGGAGTTAGTTAACAGAGTTCAAAGGGTTGATGAAGCTTAGTTTATAGTCACAGCAGGTGGGATTAATACTCTTCAAAAATACTACTGATACAGCATTAAATACGGTTGTCTCAGCAGAATCTTGCTGCTCCTATTACTACTGTTCTTCCTACAGCTGTTGTTCAATAGGCAGCCTCTCATGAGCAGAAAACCTTGCACTGATGGTTACTCGGGAAGAAAATATTTGTCTTTCAGGATATTGGTAATTATTTTCTCATTCCACTCTAAACTGCTATGGAAAATTTGGGAAACTTTTTTAATACTGTGCATGTTTATACAAAGAAGAAGAGAAAGATGAAAAGTAGAAGGCTATTCATAATTTAAAACTGTTCCTTTACCTAGAAAACCACTCTCATTTGATGTATGAACAAACTAATCTTTGAGTTTCTCTTAAAAAACCAGGCACTCCTTTGACATGAGAAAATAATGGAAGAATCAAAAAGAAACTCTTGCTGGTCCCAAAATTGTCTAAAGCTTTAATGGACAAAATGCATTAGAGGAACGTTAGTCTGTTGAATTATTTATGTTGACTTTTAGTTGTTTTTGATATGGTGTCTGAGTGCCTCTGTTTCACTCTTTATGCTCCATCTAATATACTTCTTCAGAGGATAAGACTATAGCTGAGGGAGAATAAAAAGAAATTAATATCAAAACCTCTGCCCATACTACTCATTAGTAATCTTCATTTTTATCCCATTATAGTATGAAGTAGAGAAATCCCTATCTCTGAATCAGTGAAAAGCATATTTGCTCATTTTTATCCACTGTACTCTACTAATACAGGACTAGTTTATGCCTTTGGGCTATGCAGTCGTGGAAGGAATTGTGACTTCAGATAACGGTGGGAGACAAGGGGCTGAATACATGATATTCACCACTGTGAGGAAGTGGGAGATATGGGGAGTGAGCAAAGCCCACCTCCCAAACACATCAGCCACCAAAGCCAGTTGGAAGGGGTTGAGCAAGAGTCCAGGTTGCTCTTGGTGTTATGATAGCTTCCAATTCAGGGGTGTTAGAATATGCACAAGACAATGTTTAGGAACTGAGAGAACAATACTTTCAGAACGTTGCATAATTTTAGTTCTCTCTTCTTGTGCTTGAACAGAGAACATGGTGTCAGAAGTGAGTTAGCTTCTAGATTCATAGAGATTAAGGCCATAAGGGACCAGTAAATCATCTAGTCTGACCTCTTGCATATCTCATTACACCTCACCTAGTTACCCTTGTATTGAGTTCAATAACTTGTGCTTGATTAAAGCATAACTTGTGTTTGCCTAAAGTATATCTTCCAGAAAGGCACTCAGTACTGACTTAAAGGCAACAAGAGATGGAGACTCCACCCAGTGCTGGATTTAGGGGCAGGTGACCCAGGAGGTTACCTGGAGTGCCAGGCTTGGGGGACGCCAGGCTTGGGGTGCTGTAAGGTATACAAAATTTTAACAAATGGAGGGGGTTACCGAAGATGCTCCTTGCCTGGGCACCATTTGGTCTAGTGCTGGCCCTGACTCCACCACTTCTCTTGGTAGTTTGTTTCAGTGGTTAATCATCCTCACCATCAATAATTTTTGTCTAACTTCTAATTTGAATTTGTCTGGCTTCAGCTTCTGGCTACTGATTCTTGTTATGACTTTCTCTGCTCAACTAAAGAACCTTTTCCTAGCTAATATTTTCACCCCATGAAGATTGCTATACACTAATCAACTCAACTCTCTATCTTCTTTTTTATAAGCGAAACAGATTGAGCCCTTTGAACCTCTCAGTTTAAGACTTTTTCTCTAGTCCTTAAATGTGGACGCCATAACTAACTATACACAGTACTCCAGTATCAGTCTCACCAATGCCATATGACTTACTTAACTTATGCCTTTGTATCCCAGGTGGAACATAGAGCCTTCATCACTGCCTTCTATGGTGATCTCTTGCTGCGGTCTTAGCTTCTTCCCATGTCATTTTAATAGCATTCAGTTATGCATTTCCACAATGTTCTTGGTCTACCTCTTCACCTCTTGCCCTCTGGGGTCCAGTCCAGTGCCTGTTGTGTTATATTGTTCGGTTCTTTCCATCATATGTGTTCTAGCCATCTCCATTTTCTTTAATAATTTCCTGATCTATCAGTTTTTGTTTTCTTCTCCAAACAGTATTCATTTCTGATGTTTTTTCTGGCCCTCTTATATTCAGGATTTGTCTAAGGCAGGTGTTTATAAAAACTTGGAATTTAGGTAAGGCTTTGATAGGTCTCCAAGTTTCAGTCCCATATAGTAAAACAGACTTTACAATCATGTTAAATATTCAAAGTTTAGTTCGGAAGGCCAGGTTTCTGCTCCTCCAGATCAGCTTTGGCAATGTGAAGGGATGTCTGGCTGTCACTATTCTGGCTTTAACATCTTCATCTGTTCCACTTGTTTGGCTTATGATGCTGCCAAGATATGCCAAGTGTCAGACCTCTTCTATGTCTAACTCACAAAATGTTATTGATGTTTCTTGTTGTGCATTAATTCTCATTGTTTTAGATTCCTTTGTTGATTTTCAGCCCTACTAACTGTGCATTGGTATGAAGATGATTTATTTTACCTTGCCTTGAATATGGAACAGCAGGTTGATATCATCTGCAGAGATGACTTCTTCTTCTAGTTTCTGCCTGTAAGTCCATTGTATATCCCTGGGTTGTTCTGTGGTGTCTCGTTACCCAATCCATTACCAGTAGGAAGTCATGGGGGTGACATAAGACATCCCTGTTTGATGTGGATAGTTACCTCAAAGGCTAATCTGTTCACTGTTATGTATTTCTTGGCATGATATTTTTTTCATGGGAGCTCTGAATAATCATCACAGATTTCTGGGGATCCCATAATAGTATAGTAATTTCCATAAAACTGTTTTATCCATGTGTCAAAGGCTTTATGGAAATCACTTTTTAACTTATTGATTGCCTTCTCTTCTTCTTCTATTCTAATGATAAGTCCTAATTCAACATCCAGATATTGTCCTTCCTGTATGGCTGGGGATTGACTACTGGCTTGCCATTCAGTAGATGCTTAAATACTGCCTCCATATAATTGTTCTGATGTCTTCATGGTTAAAATTACCTTCATTGTCTTGGATGGTCAGCTGGTCTTTTTCCCCGACAGCTATCTAGTGATGTTGCACAGTCTCTTCATCTGTTGCCATTTTGTCTATAAAATCTTGTTTGCCTTTCGTGGCACTTTTTTTGACCTTTTTTTGTGGAATATTCCTCTTGGAGTCACTGCTTCTGTGTTCTTGCTTGAGTTAGTTTATTTAAGTATCAGAGGGGTAGCCATGTTAGTCTGGATCTGTAAAAGCAGCAAAGAATCCTATGGCATCTTATAGACAACAGACGTTTTGGAGCATGAGCTTTCCTGGGTGAATACCCACTTCGTTGGATGTGGAAATGTAGTAGAAATTTGCAGGGGCAGGTATATATATGCAAGCAAGAAGCAAGCTAGAGATAACAAGGTTAGTTGAATCAGGGAGGATGAGGCCCTGTTCTAGCAGTTGAGGTGTGAAAACCAAGGGAGGAGAAACTGGTTTTGTAGTTGGCAAGCCATTCACATTCTTTGTTTAATCCTGAGCTGATGGTGTCAAATTTACAGATGAACTGAAGCTCAGCAGTTTCTCTTTGAAGTCTGGTCCTGAAGTTTTTTTGCTGCAGGATGGCCACCTTAAGATCTGCTCTGTGTGGCCAGGGAGGTTGAAGTGTTCTCCTACAGGTTTTTGTATATTGCCATTCCTAATATCTGCTGAGTTTCAGTTTATCTGCAGATTTGACACCATCAGCTCAGGATTAAACAAAGACTGTGAATGGCTTGCCAACTACAAAACCAGTTTCTCCTCCCTTGGTTTTCACACCTCAACTGCTAGAACAGGGCCTCATCCTCCCTGATTCAACTAACCTCGTTATCTCTAGCTTGCTTCTTACTTGCATATATAAACCTGCCCCTGGAAATTTCCACGACATGCATCCGACAAAGTGGGTATTCACCCATGAAAGCTCATGTTCCAAAATGTCTCTTAGTCTATAAGGTGCCACAGGATTCTTTGCTTAGTTTATTTAATTTTACATCTTTCTTCTATTTTTGGTCATGTATCCTCAGACAAACCATTCTTCCTCAATCCCAGCACTTCTTTTGTAGGTTTTGTTGAAAATTTCCTTTCTGCATTTCCATTTGCCTTCTACAGTTGCATTATCTTCATCTCTAAGTGCCTGGTAACTGTTTGCTAATGCAACTCTATTTTTATTGTGTTATCTGTTTTAGCCTGGTGGTTTTATAATGTGGGCATCTCAGTTGTTTGGTTCCCATTTTTGTTCTTATTTTTATTCCCAATATAGTTACTATTAATGCATGGTCCATTCCTGCATCTGCACCATTCCTGATACATATATCCTCTAAAGTTAGTTTCCATTTGCACCTAACTGTAATGTGATTAGTTTGGTTCCCTGTCCTGAGGTCTAGTGACCTCCAATTTATCTTGTGCTAGGACAGTGAGGGAAAATAGTTCCTCTAATGAGCAGGAGGAGGGATAGCTCAGTGGTTTGAGCATTAGCCTGCTAAACCTCGTGTTGTGAGTTCAGTCCTGAAGGAGGCCACTTAGAGATCTGGGGCAAAAATCAGTGCTTGGTCCTACTAGTGAAGGCAGGGGGCTGGATCTGATGACTTCTCAAGGTCTCTTCCAGTTCTAGGAGATACATATGTCTCCTCTTATTATTCATTCTACAGAAATTACCAAGTCTTTCACAATTTTTGTTCATTTCACCAAGGCCCTGTTTCCTCATAATTAAGCTCCTGCCAGTATGTTTCTCCCCATATTAGCATTCATGTCTCCAGTTACTAACTGGACATCCCTTTCAGGGACCTTGTCAACTATTCTCTGTCCATTAAAGTTTTATTTTTTCCCTCTTGGATAGCTTGATTTGTTAGTGCATAGCATTGAATAATGGACACTTGTTGGAACTTCAGTGTAAATTGTGATGTTATAATTCTTTCTGAAATTGATACCAATTCTATCAGGCTTTTAGCTGCCATCCTTGAGAGCATCTGACCTAATTCCATGTCTATGTATGTCACTGGTGTTCAGTAGCCCAGAATATAGTAGGTTGTGTCCAGCTGACAAATTACTTGTTCAGATGTTAACCATCTCATTTCACTGTGACCTAGTATATCTAGGCCATTTCTTTGATTACTTTGCCCATTTGACCAGACTCATAGTGTATGCATGTTCCATGTATCAATTTTAGTTATAGATTTAGGAGACAATAATTGTATTCGTGGAGTAGTTTCCTTATGGGTTTAGCCACTTCCTATAATCTCTTTACTCTGTCTAACTGAGTTGAATTGAATCGAGTTGGAATTGTTGAGTTGAACAGTAGTTTAGGTTTCCCATGTACTGTCTTTTCATGTATTGGGAAGGCTTGTGTGATCCCATGACCCTGAGAGCTATGCTGACAGGAGTATAACTGGTAGGGCCACTCGTGCCAGAAGAGTAGGAGCCAGAACAAAGGTAGTCAACTGGCCTTCTGGTAGGAGGTTGGAAGTGGGCTAATGACCCAACTCCTGTACATAAGTAAGTAAATAAATAAAACAATAAATAAACAAAGGTGTTACAGGAACCTACCTATGTTATATACACAGGAACAATCACCCCCCTACTCCTACCATTAATACATCCAAAGATCACTGTAGCGAGGCAGTGTGGCTCCCCTCCCCCTCAGGGAGAGTCGAGCCCCATCAGTCATCCACGGGGGGGGGGGGCTGCTGAGCGGAAGTCCCACCCCTCAGACGGTCAGGCGGCGACCCGGAAGAATAAAAGCCGGGCCCCAGCCTTCAGTTGCAGGTCTGCCACCGGCAGGAGCAGACATGCCCGCCGATGTCTGTAACTGGGAGACGGCCCAAGCCAGAGGCCGAGACCAGGGGCTGCCAGAGCTGCCTCGCCCCTACTACGACGAGGAGCCGCTGGAGCATTCTCGAGGCCGCTACGACAAGGAGCTGCCGGAGCTGCCTCGCCCCTACTATGATGAGGAGCCACCGGAACATTCTCGAGGCCGCTACGACAAGGAGCTGCCGGAGCTGCCTCGCCCCTACTATGATGAGGAGCCGCCGGAGCATTCTCGAGGCCGCTACGACGAGGAGCTGCCAGAGCTACCTTGCCCCTACTATGGCCCCGAGGAGCCCCCAGGGCTGGCCTGCATTCCCCGAAACCCTACCGGACCTGCCGCCCAGCCCGGACTGGGAGGAACCGATGGTCCTGGACGTCCCCGGAACGGAGGCCCCGGACCAGGTAGAAGTAGAGAGGGAGTTAGGAAGTAGCCCGGGGGCACCTGACTCCAGTCAGGCTGCGGAGCTAACTTTGCCAATGTCAGTGTGTTTCGGTCAGGACCCCCAGTGACCACCGGCTGTGGTGATAGCCGCTACGAGGACCCCGGGCTGGAACGCAGAGGAGTGGGTGGGCCTGCGTTCCCCCTGCCACCTGTATCCAGGTGGCAGACTCTCCCTCTCCCCGGCCTAAGGGCCAGAGCTTATTGTACTGTGTGGTGCCCCACCCAAACCAAGGCCTGGGTCCCTTTTGACTTTGCCACTGCTCTGCCCTGCCCCAAAAGGCCAGAGCTGATTGTAACTGCAGGGATGACAGTGAGGCCGGTGTGGCTCCCCTCCCCCTCAGGGAGGGACGAGCCCCGGCGGAACCCGTCTACAATCACATTAACACTTTTTGCTACATCATCACACTGGAACTCATGTTCAGTTGCTTGTCCAGTACGGCTCCTTTAAAAAAAACAAAAACTTTCAGATTCGCTGTGTACGAGACCAGTCCCTAGTTCTGTAATTTTGGGGGTCATCCCACTTTCCCTTTTTAGATATTAGCACAACATTAGCACTCTTCTATTCTTATGGAATTTTACCTGTGTGACAAAGTGGGACTGTTCTTACTGTTTCCTCTGAATACTGTAGAAGGTGCCTCAGTTTCTCTTTTGCATTTCTTAAGTCTGTAGGTGGTGGGATAAGGGGGTGTAATTGTTGCAGAGCAAAGGGGCGACACTCTGTCTCCTGGCAACTAATGGCCTGGGCCCTTTCCCCCTGCAAGGTGATAGCTAAAGGTGTTGGAGAACAAAGGAATCAGGTGACCTCCTGGCTTGTGAAAGGGACAAAGCCCAGAGGAGGAGGGGCTGGAGGGTGAGTCACTTTGGAGCTGTCTGGGGACATGGAGTGAGTGCAGATGTGGGTATCTGTCTCACTGCCTCCCAAAATGGACCTAGCTGAGGGGTCCTGTTCTCTGTACCTACAAGCTCTGTTTTAGAACATGTTCCTGTCATCTAATAAACCTCTGTTTTACTGGCTGGCTGAGTCACGTCTGACTGTGAAGTTAGGATGCAGGACCCTCTGGCTTCCCCAGAACCCCGCTTGGGCTGACTTGCTCTGGGAAATGCACGGAAGGGCAGAGAATGCTCCATTGTCAGACCCAGGAAGGTGAAATCATGTGAGCTTCTTGCCCTGAAAGAGCAGCAAAGAATCCTGTGGCACCTTATAGACTAACAGACGTTTTGGAGCATGAGCTTTCGTGGGTGAATACCCACTTCCTCAGATGCATGTAATGGAAATATCCAGGGGCAGGTATATATATGTGTGCTAGCAAGCAAGCTAGAGATAACGAGGTCAGTTCAATCAGGGAGGATGAGGCCCTGTTCTAGCAGTTGAGGTGTGAAAACCAAGAGAGGAGAAACTGGTTCTGTAACTGGCAAGCCATTCACAGTCTTTGTTCAATCCTGAGCTGATGGTGTCAAATTTGCAGATGAACTGAAGCTCAGCAGTTTCTCTTTGAAGTCTGGTCCTGAAGTTTTTTTGCTGCAGGATGGCCACCTTAAGGTCTGCTATAGTGTGGCCAGGGAGGTTGAAGTGCTCTCCTACAGGTTTTTGTATATTGCCATTCCTAATGTCTGATTTGTGTCCATTTATCCTTTTCCGTAGAGACTGTCCAGTTTGGCCGATGTACATAGCAGAGGGGCATTGCTGGCATATGATGGCGTATATTACATTGGTGGATGTGCAGGTGAATGAACCAGTGATGGTGTGGCTGATCTGGTTAGGTCCTGTGATGGTGTCGCTGGTGTAGATATGTGGGCAGAGTTGGCATCGAGGTTTGTTGCATGGATTGGTTCCTGAGCTAGAGTTATTATGGTGTGGTGTGCAGTTACTGGTGAGAATATGTTTCAGGTTGGCAGGTTGTCTGTGGGCAAGGATTGGCCTGCCACCCAAGGCCTGTGAAAGTGTGGGATCATTGTCCAGGATGGGTTGTCCAGGAAGTGGGTATTCACCCACGAAAGCTCATGCTCCAAAACGTCTGTTAGTCTATAAGGTGCCACAGGATTCTTTGCTGCTTTTACAGATCCAGACTAACACGGCTACCCTCTGATACTTGACACCATGCAAGGCACTGCATTTAGCCGTATGGAATGGAAATCCATCAACCTCATGAAGAAACTTGCACAAATACAGACAGATATCATCTTCCTTTCCAAATGCAAACGGATGGACATCATACCAAATGGACTAAAGGTAAAAAATCCACTGCTATCTACATACTACACAGACCACAGTGAGAGATTATGTCATACTCTATCAAAAAAACTGAGGAACCACCTGATCAGCATCCTATACAGCAAACAGGAAAACATCAAAAAAGAGCTCTCCAACCTGGAGACTCTCATTAATAACCAAACTTCTATACAAACAGACTTCACTAGAATAAGACAGGAGATCTACATTACTCACTTCACCTCTCTTCAAAGGAAAAAGGACTGTAAGCTGTCTAAACTCCTACCTGCCACATGGGGCCACAACAGTGGTACCCCTAACCCACCCAGCAATATCGTCAATCTATCCAACTACACACTCAGCCCAGAAGAAAAGTCTGTCCTATCTCGGGGACTCTCTTTCTGCCCTGCCACCCCCACCAACATGATACAGTTCTGTGGCGATCTGGAAGCCTACTTTCGCCGTCTCCGACTCAAAGAATACTTCCAGGACAACACTGAACAGTGCACTGATACACGGGTGCCCTCCCACCAACAGCACAAGAAAAAGAACTTCACATGGACTCCTCCTGAGGGTCGAAATGACAGCTTGGACCTATACATTGAATGCTTCCACCGGCGTGCACAGGCAGAAATCGTGGAACAACAACATCCCTTGCCTCACAACCTAAGTCGTGCAGAACGCAATGCCATCCACAGCCTCAGAAACCACCCTGACATTATCATCAAAGAGGCTGATAAAGGAGGTGCCGTTGTCATCATGAACAGGTCTGACTATCAAAAGGAGGCAGCCAGACAACTCTCCAATACCAAATTCTACAGGCCACTTCCCTCAGATCCCACTGAGGAATACACTAAGAAACTACAGCATCTACTCAGGACACTCCCTACACTAACACCAGAAGAAATCAACATACCCCTAGAGCCCCGACCAGGGTTATTCTATCTACTACCCAAGATCCACAAACCCGGAAATCCTGGACGCCCCATCATCTCGGGCATTGGCACTCTCACTGAAGGACTGTCTGGATATATGGACTCTCTACTCAGACCCTATGCCACCAGCACTCCCAGCTATCTCCGCGACACCACTGATTTCCTGAGGAAACTACAATGCATTGGTGACCTCCCAGAAAACACCATCCTAGCCACCATAGATGTAGAGGCTCTCTACACAAACATCCCACACACAGATGGAATACAAGCTGTCAGGAACATTATCCCTGATGATGCCACAGCACAACTGGCTGCTGAGCTCTGTGCCTTTATACTTACACACAACTATTTCATATTTGATGACAATATATATCTCCAGATCAGTGGCACTGCTATGGGCACCCGCATGGCCCCACAATATGCCAATATCTTCATGGCCGACCTGGAACAACGCTTCCTCAGCTCTCGTCCACTCACACCCCTTCTCTATCTACGCTACATTGATGACATCTTCATCATCTGGACCCATGGGAAGGAGACTCTGGAAAAATTCCACCATGATTTCAACAGCTTCCACCCCACCATCAACCTCAGCCTGGACCAATCTACACGGGAGGTCCACTTTCTTGACCCCATGGTGCAAATAAGTGATGGTCACATTAACACCACCCTATATCGAAAACCCACCGACCGCTATGCCTACCTTCATGCCTCCAGCTTCCATCCCGGGCACATCACACGATCCATTGTCTACAGCCAAGCACTGAGGTACAACCGCATCTGCTCTAACCCCTCAGACAGAGACCAACACCTACAAAATCTCCACCAAGCATTCTCAAAACTACAATACCCGCATGAGGAAATAAGGAAACAGATCAACAGAGCCAGACGTGTACCCAGAAGCCTCCTACTGCAAGACAAACCGAAGAGAGAAACCAACAGGACTCCACTGGCCATCACATACAGCCCCCAGCTAAAACCCCTCCAACACATCATCAAGGATCTACAACCCATCCTGGACAATGATCCCACACTTTCACAGGCCTTGGGTGGCAGGCCAATCCTTGCCCACAGACAACCTGCCAACCTGAAACATATTCTCACCAGTAACTGCACACCACACCATAATAACTCTAGCTCAGGAACCAATCCATGCAACAAACCTCGATGCCAACTCTGCCCACATATCTACACCAGCGACACCATCACAGGACCTAACCAGATCAGCCACACCATCACTGGTTCATTCACTTGCACATCCACCAATGTAATATACGCCATCATATGCCAGCAATGCCCCTCTGCTATGTACATCGGCCAAACTGGACAGTCTCTACGGAAAAGGATAAATGGACACAAATCAGACATTAGGAATGGCAATATACAAAAACCTGTAGGAGAGCACTTCAACCTCCCTGGCCACACTATAGCAGACCTTAAGGTGGCCATCCTGCAGCAAAAAAACTTCAGGACCAGACTTCAAAGAGAAACTGCTGAGCTTCAGTTCATCTGCAAATTTGACACCATCAGCTCAGGATTGAACAAAGACTGTGAATGGCTTGCCAGTTACAGAACCAGTTTCTCCTCTCTTGGTTTTCACACCTCAGCTGCTAGAACAGGGCCTCATCCTCCCTGATTGAACTGATCTCGTTATCTCTAGCTTGCTTGCTAGCACACATATATATACCTGCCCCTGGATATTTCCATTACATGCATCTGAGGAAGTGGGTATTCACCCACGAATGCTCATGCTCCAAAACGTCTGTTAGTCTATAAGGTGCCACAGGATTCTTTGCTGCTTTTACAGATCCAGACTAACACGGCTACCCTCTGATTTTTGCCCTGAAGATAGTCTGCTCACAGGGAGGAGACTTCACCACAGTCCTGACTGGCTTCGTAGGGAGTGGTTCCAGAGCATCGCCCAGGGACTCCGTGACAACCTGTATTTCAAGTTTAATTAAAAAACATAAGTGGTCCAGAGATCTCCTTGACTAATTCTTTTAGGACTCTTGGGCACAAGTTGTCTAGGGTTCCTGATTTAAAATTGTTTATCCCTAGTAGATGTTGTCTAATATCCTCCTCAGTTACTAATGGACTGGAAAGTACTTCATTCTCATATGATATAAGTATATCTTCCTGCTTCTTTTCATATACACTACAGAAATATATACATGTAGTGGGGTAGACACCTGCTCCTGCCCTGAAGGGCTTAAGACAGCCCTAGGAAAGGGCTGTCGCAGGAGAAAGCAGCCACTGGGCTGATTGGGGGAAGCAGGCAGAGCTGCAGTTACGCCCCAAACAGAGTCCAGCTGGCCCCTATAAGAGGTTGCGAGCCAGGAGCCCAAACAATCTTTCTCTAGCTGTAAAAAGAGATGATCCTGGCTGCAGGGAGCTGGAGATAAGGTACTGGGAGTGGAGCAGGGCTGTGGAGCTCTTGCCCGGAAACCCCTCAGGCTGTGGCCTAGTATAAGGCCAAACAGATAGTGAGGTTTTAGGGGACAGCCCAAGGCTAGACAGAGGGAGCAGGTCCAAACTTCCCTTGCCAGTGATGTGTGGCATACACTGCAGTCTGCCCCAGGGAATGGGGGCTAGTTGGTGACTGGCAGTAGCCTTACAGTGAGGCAAGGTGGGGATAGGGGGTGGGAGTTCCCCTGAGACTGAGGGGTTATGGTCAGAGGGACAGCACCCCAGAGAAAGGGGCACCGAGGTCCTGGGAAGGAAATGGAGGCCAGTGGTAAGACAGATCACTGGCCTGCAGAGGGTGCTCTGGAAGCTGGATGAGCTAATTCCTGACAGAGACCAGCAGGAGGCACCGCAGGGGTGAGTCCTGCATCATTACAGTATGGAACACATCTCTGTTTTCTGAATCATTATTATCAATTTTATCATTTTCATCTAGTAATGGGCTTATAACAGTCTGAGGATTTATTCTGGTCCTAAAACATTTTTTTTAAAACTTTTGTCTTTACCCCTGCCACCCATAAATTTTTTTCCCCTGATGTATTTAGCATTCCTTATCAATTTTCTGTACTTCAGAAATTTGCTAATTTATATCAATTGCTTTAATTTCTCCCCTTTTTCCATTTGTTCTATATTGTTTTATTTTTAAACATCCAATTCATGCCCTCACTTCATCACGGAACCAGGATGGGCTTTTTGACAAAGCTGTCTTCTTATTTTCATAGAGTCAAATATAAGAAGGCACCATTGTGATCATCTTAAAATTTAGAAATTTTAAAATTTCTACTCACTACTTTTGTGGAATGTGCTCATAAATTGATGGGTTTGGTCAAAAAGTGGGTTATGGGAGCAAAAGCTTCTGGGAATCTTGATAAATTTCTAGACTTAATTACTTTGGAACAAGCATTAAACATAACTCCTGAAAATACTAAAGCAGCAATCTGTGCTAGAGCACTGGATTCTGTTTTGAGGGCTGCAGCAATTGCTGATGCTTATCTAGAAATCATGAAAAGTCTAACCTCAGATTAAAAGGAATGAAGGGTTTAAAAGTAGGTCTAGGTCCAGTTCTGTTAGAAAAGCTCATGGGATTACAGAACATAAAAACCCTTACCCTAAAGGGAAACAGGTTATATGTCATTTGTGTGGTACACCTGGCCATGTAAAGCCAGATTGTCTGTCTGAATCTGAAAAACTCTCCAAATACCACAATAATACTAATGCAATTACTTTAAGCATGGAAGGTTACCAAATAAACCACAGCACTGGTATCTTGGGTGCAAATATTGTTACTGTGATTTCAGGAAGAGTTAGCCTCATGACTCATATTAATGCTAAGTATGGGAATAATAATAAGGAATCCATTAGCAGTGCAACAATTAATGGGAAAAGATGTTTGGCATGGAGGGAGACCACAGCTGACAGTACTTTAGTTAAAGCAAGTCTTGTCAGGGAGTAGGACTATTTGCCAGATCAGAGTGTAGACATTGTGGCACTCTGAGCCTTTAATAAAGGGGAAAGGGATAGCTCAGTGGTTTGAGCTTTGGCCTGCTAAACCTAGGGTTGTGAGTTTAATCCTTGAAAGGGCCATTTAGGGAACTGGGATAGAAAACTGTCTGGGGGTTGGTCCTGCTTTGAGCAGGAGGCTGGACTAAATGACCTCCTGAGGTCCCTTCCAACCCTGATATTCTATGAAAGTGCCTTGGGCTAAAATCCACCTTAAGTGGAAGGGATTTGATTCCTGCCAATATTTTAATTGGAAATGATATTAAAGCTATGTTCAGTCAAGTTAATATCATTTTCCCATCAGTGCACCTGTGATACAACTCTACGTGACTGCACAGAGTTAGATCTAAAACAGGGATCGGCAACCTTTGCCACATGGCCCATCAGAGTAGTCTGCTGGCAGGCCTTGAGACATTTTGTTTACATTGACCATCTGCAGGCATGGCTCCCCACAGCTCCCAGTGGCTGTGGTTCACAATTGCCTGCCAATGGGAGCTGCGGGAAGTGGTGGCCAGCATGTCCCTGCAGCCTGCAGCACTTCCCGCAGCTCCCATTGGCCAGGAAAGGTGAATCGCAGCCACTGGGAGCTGGGGGGGGCCGTGCCTGAGGATGGTCGATGTCTCGCCGCCCTCCAGCAAATTATCCTGATGGGCTGTGTGCCAAAGATTGTTGATCCCTGATCTAAAGGGTTCTTTTAAAAGAAAGGGAGGAAATGTAAAACAATGGCCCATATAATGAGTATTACCCAAACAGCCACTAGGTTTGGCACCAGGGTTGCATGCCAGGCCTGACAACCTGAAGATCACAAGACCCTGTCAAAGGTTTGGTCCCACAGAGAGGAAGGGGAGAAACAGTCAGTCTGCCATGAGACTGACATCCAGATGGAAATTTAATGAAAGCCAGGGTCTGTGGCAAGCGAGCTGTAAGTTGATGCCAAGGGAAAACAGAGGACACTAAGGGCTAGTCTACACTGGCAATGCTACAGTGCTGCCACAGCACCGCTTTAACATGCCTTGTGTAGTCCCAGCGCAGTGCTGGGAGAGAGCTCTCCCAGCACTCTGTAAAAAAAACCTCCCCGAGGGGCATAGCTACCAGCTCTGGAAGTGCGGCTCCCAGCACTAGTGAACTGTCTACACTGGTGCTTTACAGCACTGCAACTTGCTGCACTCAGGGGTGTGAAAAAACACCCCCCCCCTTAATGCTTTAGCGTTGCCAGTGTAGACTAGCCCTTACGGCTAAGACATGTACCTTGGTGCTCAAAGAGGAATGCCAAGTGTTGATAGGACAATATACACATAGGTCTCTGTTGGTTTTAAATCCCCTTTAATAAGCATTATGTAAATCTAAGGCAAATTAGATAACTTAAGCCAAAATAAATAAATATACTGTTAATATTTTTAATTTAATTTATTTACAGAGATGAAACATTCCAACTAGGGGACTACTAATCAGTTCAGTTGGCGTTTCTCAGTGAACTAGTCCAGCGTGGTGAATATGCTTCTTTTAAATTTAAAATACAAAATATCAATACAAATTAATTACATCCTCAGAATATATTTCCTTTCTCCTAGCAGATGATTTCTACATTAACTTAAATTGTAGACTACTTATAGATTGAATCTTAATGTTAATACTTGTTCCTCTTTATTTTGTCTCCTGCACTTTCCACAACTGAAATATCTATGGCAGGGATCAGCAACCTTTGGCACAAGGCCTGTCAGGGAAATCAGATGGTGGGCTGGGCTGGGTTGTTTACCTGCAGTGTCCACAGGTTCGGCCAATCACAGCTCCCGCAGCCCCCATTGGCCTGGAATGGCAAACTGTGGCCAATGGGAGCTGCAATTGGCCAAACCTGTGGACACTGCAGGTAAACAAACCATCCCGGCCCGCCAGCGGATTTCCCTGACGGACCGTGTGCCAAAGGTTGCCAATCCCTGATCTATGAGCTAAGAAACATGGCATAATCAGATTTCATCTTATGCTGTTACTCATGTTATAACAATTTATTTATTTCTGAAAGAATACAATAGTTGCCTCACAAGAATATTTCATGTATGGTGTGTGTATGTAGTTGTGCATTTACCTGTATCCTTGATAGGTGCAGAACTGTATATTACAAGAAAAACAAATCTATTAAATAAATGGCTCTCAGACTTTAACACTAGATTTTTCTCATTTATGACAATTAAAAAATAGTCCATGAGAACACCTTCCAACTGTCTTATTTCTTATATTTGATGGTTGTAAGCTGGTTTAAAGGGTTAGAAAATATACTTAATAATGAATACCTATGCAATGGGATCATCATTTCTAATTATTTAAAATATTTGCATCTCATTACATTACTAATTTTTCATTAGTTCCACTTATAAAAATCACAGTATAAGACAACCGATCTAACCTACTCCATAAGAGGCACATGCTTTGTTTTCCAACTTCTGAGAATAGCTTTAATTTCCATCCAAAGTTTTTCTTTATAAAGATAATAGCAATACTTCAGATAACATCTGCATTTCTTTCTGTGTCAATGGGATACTATGACACACCCTCTATATTGCATTGGCTTCTAAAGTTGTCACTGACTTTAAAAAAAATAGTATCATCCAAATATTTAATTGATTCTCCTTTTTGGTATTAAGTTCTTTCATTATAGCTCTAAAACATGTTTATACCATTGTACTGTATGCATTATTTAATACTAAATTGGCAGAGTCTGTTATGTTCTTTTTCTGATATTATGTTGTGTTTGTTTGGTTTTTTTAAGACACAACAGGTTAGAATAAGATAGTGGCTGCATTTAAGAGTGTTCTAGGTTTTCAGAACCACATATATTGTATTGTCAGGTGTTAGCCTTTTCTTTGTTTTGGCAATCACACAGTATTCAGCTACTTTAAACTGCTCCGATTCATATGTGAACCTGAATCTTCTCTGGTAATTTTATGTTCCGTCAAAGGAGGTACCATGGGAATTGGTGAAATGTTTATGGAATTTCAGGCATGTGAAGCACACCAGCAAGTTCATAGAAGCAAAGGGTCTGTGTGAAACTAGAAACAGGGAATTGAAACTGGAAAACAGCCTCCTAAGCAATGGCTGGGGACCCTCATGGAGGTTGTGACCCAGTACCTGACAACTTCTATAAATTCGTGTATGTACATCAAATATATTTTAAAATGTAGGTTTTGTTAGTGATTAAATGCACCAACCCATTACATCTAATTTGTATTTAATTATAATAACCTGCTAATTACGGTGACAGGAATTCTCATTAGCTCCCAATAAATTCTCTTGCAACCATCTTGTTGGCTGGATTTTGAAGCAGGCCAGTTGTGGTCAAATGTTCTTTTTTGTCTTTTCTATACTACTAATAAAGAGAATTAATTTACCTAAAAATTGCCCTAAAAGGTTCCCCTTTTTGAAATATTGGGCTTTGATTTATAAGACTTTCTAATTTTAAAAGATGTGGATTGGATCCTCTGCTGGAGTAAATTGATGTAGCTCCATTGAAATCAATGGAAATGTACTGATTTACTTCAGTGCAGGGTCTGGCCCCTTATTTTTAGTCCCATCTGAGAGACATATTCAAAACTACTGACTATTCAATTACTTTGTCACCTCCCCTTCCCTCCTCCCCCGTGCTGAGCTTATTTATGCAAGAAATAATGATATTGCTGTGGTGAGGCTTTCATTTTAGATTGAAAAGATACTTTTATTAGAGCAGCTGTATAACTGCTCTCTACTATATTGCAAGCAGAAGCTAAAGTATCAACAAACTATGCTGGCATCAAGCTTTTTAATCACATTATTTGGACCAAACAGAACTTTGCATACAAGTTAAAATAAGTAGACTCAATTCTGTTTCTGGATTCCTTCTGAAGTTAATAGGGGTTGTTCCCATATACCTGACAGATCACTTGAGCCTAACATATCATAATATAAAGAACAGATCAGACCCTCATCTGGTGCAAATCCAGAAAACTCCATTGACTTCAGTGAAACTAAGCTGATTTGCAGCAGTTTAAATGTTAGAATTACACACACATCAATAAAATGGGCTTGAGTAAGCTCCAATGATTATGCTTAGAGCTAGGTTTTGTCACAGAAAATGTTACAAAAACATCTTATGTATGAGTCATGGCAAATTATGGTTAAAATCACAGATTTTGTGACTCATTGATTTTTACATTGTTTCGTCCCACTCACTGTTTTAGCTGGATCCTTTTCATCCTTCTACATGAGAACAGACGTGACAAGTGTCTTCCCCCCTATTGCAAAGGTGGCAGGAGCAGGAGCAGAGGGTCTATTCACCAACGTCCACCCCCTCAGAAGGGCCAAGGAGCAGAGCCGGCTCTGGCTTGTTTGCCATCCCAAACGCATGCAAAAAAACCCCTGCGGAGCAGCAAAGCAGAGGGTCAAAATAAATAAATAAATAAATAACAAACCTGTGGCGTGGCCGGAGTGGCAATCAGGGAAAAAAAGACAACCTGCGGGGCGGCTGGAGCCAGGGTGCAGCGGGACTCCCTGCACTGCATACGTGCCCTGGCTGCTTCAGGGGTTGGGGAGTGAGCGAAGGGGGGGAGAGAGAATGGGGGCAGCCAAGGCTTCAGCGGGGCGCTTGCCACACGGCCCCAACCGCTATGCCACTTGCCGGGAGGGCTCTGCGCCGCTCTGGTCGGCGGGGAGGGAAGGACTTGGGCTCCCGGGCTTGCGCAGACCTGGCGCCGGCTGGGGCAGACGGAGCACGCAGTCTGCTCCCAGCAGGGCACTCCCCTCCCCCATGCCACTGCCCCCTACAGGGCAGCCGGATTAGCAAACCAAAAAAACCAACCAACCACAAGAAAACGGCAGTGGTGCCCTAGCGTTGGGCGGAATGCCGCCCCGCAGAATCTGCTGCCCCAAGCACGAACTTTACTCCACTGGAGCTGGCCCTGCCAAGGAAGGGGCGTGGCCATATCCTTAGGGAGAAAAGATGTGGCCTTTTCTGGCACCTGCAGAGAATCAAAGGAGTGGGATGAAGCCCAGGATGTTCCAGAAAAGTAGAAAGCCACAGTGTGGAGGTGACAGAACAACCCTAATCATCGCATATTAGCTTTGCCATGATTTCTTTGGTAGGCCTTGGCTGAATTCAGCAATACCTCTGATTTAGCAAATAGTGTAGCTATACTAGTGCTGACTACCAAGTGAATACAAGGGCATGGAGTAGTAGGTTAACAGGTGTTAACCTCCTTTTTGAACCCTTTCCCTAATATGAAAAACTGGGCCCTCATATGATGGTGACTTATCTGTGCCCAGTAAGGCTTTCCCCTGCAACTGTTCTCTGTTCCTAATCCCTACCCTTTGTGGCTGAGTTTTGGGAGACCGAATCCTGTCTAATCATGGATAGAGGTTAATAATTGTGCTGTTAGTTTCCCTTCAACTCTGTCAGTACACAGCCCTTTAGTAATGTATGATGAGCATATTAAAAACACCTGCCCAACCATTCGAAAACCAGATTCCATCCACCAGATAGAGAACTGGACAATTGCAGTAAATCCTCTCACGCCTGACCACATTCCCTTTTGAATATAATTTTTCTCATCTTTGTTAATAATGTTCTCCCGTGACATATGATCTATCCTGATGGGCCTGTCAACTTCCCACTAAGCTTATCAAGGAAGCATTTCAGACCAAACTAACACTATACTTTGGTAACACTGCTTTGACTGTAAAGAAACCCTTTTTTTAATCCTGATGAGCAAATTTAATCTTAGTTTTAATTACCAAATCATCTCCTGCAAATGAATAATCAAAATCTGCAGTTGCCCTGAACATCATCTCATAGAGCAGTAGCAAACTGATGAGCAGATTTCACAGATCTGTTGTGCTCTTTGCTGGCACAAGATGGCTTAATGTACATCAGTTGAAGTGTATTCATTGAAAACATTATTCATTAGTATAAGATCATGGATACACACTGAGTTTTCTTCAAAAGCAAAAGGATAGAATATCCCAGAATATTTGAATCCAGTACAAAGCAGGACACTTCAAAAACAAACAGACCAAAAAACAAAAACAAAAACCCATAAGAAATTCACCATTTCAGTTTTTTATATTGACAAGACTTCTAAAAACACATTAAAAATTTCTTTAAATCCCAAATTCCTGTATGTCAGTGCCTTCCACCTGTTTAGAGGTATAGTTCCTAAAGTCTCTCTTGTAGACATACTTAGCTCTAAATTAATAAATAGGGGCTATATTGTACTACTGATTTTTTTTTGAAAGCACAACTCCATATTGATTTTAATTGGGAGTTGTGGTTTTAAAAAAAAGACACAATATGACCCCAAATAAATGCTCATTCTTCACATGCTAGTCTGCTTTTCCTCTGTCTCCTAAATCTGACCTAAGCTGATTTTTCAAATGAACAGAATGATTTTGGTTTTCTGTTGAAGTTTCTGGTTAATATTAATTTGGCAATAATTATGACACAGCAGGAGAAAAAAGAAGCCAAATTTGTGAGTTAATTGTCCATAGAGATTAACTGCACCCAAACTATGATAACCCAAATGTTCTTGAAAGTTATCTTAAGTAAAAAGAACAGGAGTACTTGTGGCACCTTAGAGACTAACAAATTTATTTCAGTATGAGCTTTCGTGAGCTACAGCTCACTTCTTCGGATGCAAAGAATGGAACACACAGACAGGAGATATTTATATATACAGAGAACATGAAAAGGTGGAAGTATGCACACCAACAGGAAGAGTCTAATCAATTGAGATGAGCGGGAGAAAAAAAACTTTTGAAGTGATAATTAAGATGACCCATAGAAGGTGTGAGGAGAACTTAACATAGGGAAATAGATTCAATTAGTGTAATGACCCAACCATTCCCAGTCTCTGTTTAGGCCTGAGTTAATTGGAATTCAGCAGTCTCTCTTTGGAGTCTGTTTTTAAAGTTTTTGTTGTTGTTGTTGTTGCAAAATTGCCACCTTCAAGTCTGTCACTGAGTGGTTAGAGAGGTTTTGTTATGATTCCTGATGTCAGATTTGTGTCCATTTATTCTTTTGCATAGAGACTGTCCGGTTTGGCCAATGTACATGGCAGAGGGGCATTGCTAGCACATGATGACATACATCACATTGCTAGATGTGCAGGTGAATGAGCCGCTGATGACAAAGTCAGGATACTGGGATAGATAGGCCTGACCCAGTAGGGCCATTCTTATGTTCTTATCTGGTACTGGATCAGAGAGCTTTTAGAGAAATAGACGTTTTGCTGTTATACAGAGGCAGTTAGTATGTCCTGCTAGACAAGAAGAAACCTTTAACAGCAAAAAACCCTTATTTTCATAGTTCTGCCGCTTGAAAAATATATATGAAAAGTCTGGCTTTAAGACAAATGTCAAATCAGAATTAGAAGCCAAACTCTATGGTTCAGTGTGGCACACTTACTAGAGCAGGTTAGGAATATTTGGATTTTTTTTCCCCATTAGAAAATGCCAATTCTTTGAAACTAAAACAATTCATGGGAAAATATAGCTTTTAACAAATTTCTCATTTGGAAAAATTAAAATTATTATTTTGAAGTTGTCCAAAATGCCCTGTTTTGACTTTTTAAAAAAATGAGAGTTCCATTTTGGGGATTGAAATGATACTTAATTTAGAAATTTAATTTTTTAGCAAAATTGAAACAAAATATTTTGAAATCAAAACAAAACATTTGAGGGCTACTATATGATTTATTTCAGTTTTCAAAAAAAAAAAGATTAAAACTTAAAATCTTGATTTTTGTGACAGGAAAAATTTTTGAAATCTTGAAAATTCTCATAGGAGAGGATAAGGATTTTCTACTCTGCTCTAATATATGCCTGATTTTCCTCACTATCAGACACACACACATGCAATGGTGCTGGAGCCTTGTTGTAAGAACATATATGGGGGTGGGGGGGATCCATCTCATCTTTATTGCATCTTTCCTAATAGCAGTTAACTCACATTTACATAAATAGCTCCTCTGTGCTTCCTCATCACCTTAATTTTATAATCTAGGGATGTTACCCGTGCCTCAGTAGGTGCTGCTGCTGATCAATATATCAATGCTTGTAAAACATTCACAGACCCAGCCATGCAAGGAATTGGGTCAGTGGGTCTAAGAATTTAACTCCGCAACTAGGCTTTTTACATAGGTGAGTGGAATGCCACCACCACTGAAAGCAAGCATGTCAGGCCCTGATACTGAATTGTGTATTCAGAGTATTTGTAGAGTAGAATTGCAGGTACAGTAGAGTTATAGGTGTAGTAAAACCTTGTTCATTTGCATGAATGACTGGGAGACCAACTGCAGATCACCATGTTTGTAAAATAGTTAGCAAGCAAACCAACACGATTTTAAAAAATGAAGAACAGTGAATCACACAATGTACTTAATTATTTATTTTGATCAGTTCAGTTTGGCTTTAAGTATTAGTGATGATGCCACATTTTATTAATAGATCCATCGCATTTTACTTGGCACCATTAGGTCCCAATTCATCAAAATACGTAAGAATACACATAAATTGCAGAATTTGGTGCCTAATTAGGCTAAATATAATTACAAGTGGGTGGGAAATGGTTTTCCCATTCCACAAGAAGTTTTGGGATTTAAAAACACCAGAAAACACTCCCATCTCAAGCTGGAACAAAAAGTTGAAATCTGGAATTTTTTGTGAACGAAAATCCAAGGAAAAAGTATGGATCATGCTGACTGAAATGTTGTTTCAATTTTTATTTCTTAAATTACAGTATAGTAACAAACATGAGTTTGAAAATAAAAAGTTGTTTCAACCCCAAACTTTTTCATCTTGAAAATGATGAAAATTTTGAAACTTTAAAAAAAAAATTGAAATTCATCAAAGCCAGCTCTCTTGTGAACAGTTTCATGTTGGTGAACTGGCATTTTCTGATGAAAAATATTTAGTTAAAAGATTCCTGACCAGCTCTAAATATAACACATCATAACAGATTTCCTATAAATATGTGGCATCTTCATGAAGTCAATAGGACTAGTCACTTGTTTTAAAGTCTAACATGCTCTTAAGAGCTTTGTTGGCCTTAATGAAATCTTAGTAATCTGAGATCCTCTCAACAGCATTTGTTTACAAAATCTTTGCTGAGGAAAATGCGAGACTTTTGAGGAGACTGTGAGTACTACTGGGTTTAAGGATTACTGGAGTGAATTATCAACAGGTATGTTGTAAACAAGACACAAGAAGTCATTCTTCCGCTCTACTCTGCGCTGGTTAGGCCTCAACTGGAGTATTGTGTCCAGTTCTGGGCACTGCATTTCAAGAAAGATGTGGAGAAACTGGAGAGGGTCCAGAGAAGAGCAACGAGAATGATTAAAGGTCTTGAGAACATGACCTTTGAAGGAAGGCTGAAAGAATTGGGTTTATTTAGTTTGGAAAAGAGAAGACTGAGAGGGGACATGATAGCAGTTTTCAGGTATCTAAAAGGGTGTCATCAGGAGGAGGGAGAAAACTTGTTCACCTTAGCCTCTAATGATAGAACAAGAAGCAATGGGCTTAAACTGCAGCAAGGGAGATTTAGGTTGGACATTAGGAAAAAGTTCCTAACTGTCAGGGTAGTTAAACACTGGAATAAATTGCCGAGGGAGGTTGTGGAATCTCCATCTCTGAAGATATTTAAGAGTAGGTTAGATAAATGTCTATCAGGGATGGTCTAGACAGTATTTGGTCCTGCCATGAGGGCAGGGGACTGGACTCGATGACCTCTCGAGGTCCCTTCCAGTCCTAGAGTCTATGAATCTATGAATCAAGTTTCTATTGCATTTTTTCCTCTTTGGGTAGCATATTGCAGTGTGTTTGGAATTAAAAAAAATAAAAACCCATTCTTTCTTTATCTTTAAATAAAATGATTTGTCACACCAAACATAAACCCTCAGTAAAACAAATACTCTTTACACTGCATAATTCTCAGGGTGCAATACGGTGGAATGTTTGATCTGAGATATTAATCAAAAAGAATATTATAGCAGGCTCTTTTTGTTTAATGTGTCACTGGAAGTACTTTATTATTCAGACAAAATATAGGAAAACAATTAAAATTTAAACCAAGCTAAAATGAAGAGAGATGTGTTCTAGAATTGAGCTCATATAATGCTACTGTTCCTTCAAATCGATGCTTGAGTAGAAGGGGGAAGTCGTGTTTAATTTTGCAAACGTTCATAATTTGTAACATTAGGAATTCCCAAAATTTGGAAGTACCAAACCCATGAACTCAAATAATATTGAAAGCTGTCATTCTTTAAACTGAAAGAAAAAAAATCCATTTTAACAATGTATTTGAAAAAAGTGCATTTGGGACAGTTTTGGTGGTGGTACATATCATTTGCTTTTTTGCAGTCATGGCCCAGTTTGTGAACTAGCACCACTGAAAAAGTAGGCCAGCTGTTTACTTATGAATGCTGTTCCTGCAGCCATCCAAATAATGTATAGATGCTGTTCCTGGTACTCTCAGAAAATAACCTAGCACAAGAAAAGAAGATGCACCCTTCACATAGTAGACTACTGCTTTACTTCTTAAATGATCTGTTGATTTTGTGATTTCCCATAGTGCATATCACATAGCATCTAAGATGCTTAATAGACTTCATGAAGTTTTCACCATTCTTCCCTTTATATAATATAGTTTATAAATAAATAAATAAAAATATATAATAAAATATAGTTTATTATTTTTTCAGTCCACTTTTGGTGGGAATGTTTTTAAATCAAAGAGGAGGACCTTGCAGTATGCCCTAAACAGCTCTTGAGATCTGACAGAAAGCCCACTGAAATAAAGGGACAGACTTCCCTTGCCTTCACTGGGCTTTGGATCAAGCCCTCAAGTAATATCATTTTCTCTGGGACTTATTCCACAGCCCAACTCCCTTGACCAAGCATGATTTGTCACATGCTTCAGATCCTAGGCTTTGTGAGATGCATTGCCCTAGAGGAGTACCACTGTCTTGCTGGATCATGGAGGAAAAACAGCTGCTGGGTCTTGATCTGGTGATGGCTGTGATGATCAGGAACAACATCTGGGATCCAGAGAAGGGTTCACTAAGTGGATCAGAAATGTGTTCATGGTGGGCTTCCATATTCTGTACATGCTGGAGCCCTCACATTTCTACCTTTAACCCCAGTTAGTGACTGTCATAAACAGATAGCTAAGGGTTAACGTCTCTTTCACCTGGAAAGAAGTAATCTGAACCACCTGACCAGAGGACTAATCAGGAAACAGGATTTTTTCAACTCTGGGTGGAGGGTTTGTTGTGTGGGTGTCCTAAGTTCTTTGTCTTCTGCCTGTCCCTCTCAGCTATGAGGAGGATTTTTCTTTTTCCTGCTTTCTAATCTTCTGTTTCCAAGTTGTGAGTACAAAGTTGGTTTTTTCTTTTGTATTTACATGTCTGTAGTGGCTGGAGTGCTTTAAATTGTATTCTTTTTGAATAAGGCAGTTTATTCATATTTCTTTTAAGCAATTGACTCTGTATTTATAGACTCATAGACTCATATGATGCATTTGTCACCTTAATACAGAGAGACCATTTGTATATATTTTTCTTTCTTTTTTATATAAAACTTTCTTTTAAGACCTGTTGGAGTTTTTCTTTAGTGAGGAACTCCAGGGAATTGGGTCTGCAGATCACCAGGGAATTGGTGAGAGGAAGAAGTCAGAGGGAGATCTGTGTGTGCTAGATTTATCCGCCTGACTTTGCATTCCCTCTGGGTGAAGAGGGAAGTAATTCTGTTTTCCAGGACTGGGAACAGGGAGGGTGGAGTCCCTCTGCTTAGATTCACGGAGGTTGCTTCTGTGTAGCTCTCCAGGAGCACCTGGAGGGGGAAAGGGAAAAAGGATTATTTCCCTTTGTTGTGAGACTCAAGGGATTTGGGTCTTGGGGTCCCCAGGGAAGGTTTTTGGGGGGACCAGAGTGCCCCAAAACACTCTAATTTTTTGGGTGGTGGCAGCAGTACCAGGTCCAAGCTGGTAACTAAGCTTGGAGGTTTTCATGCTAACCCCCATATTTTGGACGCTAAGGTCCAAATCTGGGACTAGGTTATTGACAGTGACTTTTACAGTAATAGTGTGCAGATGACATGAACAGATCACATCAGCCAGATGATAATTTGAAAGGTAGGGGTAAAGGACAACAAGAGTAGTGTGGAGCAAAAATTATTAAAAATAAACATCAGAGGAAGCGTGTTACGGGTTGCCCCAGGAGAGAGTGTGTCTACCCAGTTATCCTCAGTTCCTCCCCATGGTCTGTTGCTGCATAAAGATGTCTAATCCTTTTAGGAATTTGTTTTATTCATTTTAGCTAAACAGATATGATGTTTTTAAAAGGCAGCACATATTTGCCATGTTGTTCATAAGTAGAAAAATTTTTTTCTAGATAGCTTCAGTAGTGTTTTACTACATTCTGAACATCATGAGTTATTTTCACCCATGTAAATACAGAGTAACTCTACTGACATCAATGAAGTTGTTTCTGATGCAATGGAGAGCAGAATATGGCCTTATAAAGTAAATCTGAGGAAGATCTTCACTAAGTTTCAGGAGCCTTCCTTCCCTTCCCATAATCAAACATAATACTATATCTACAGCTAAAAGAAAACACAAACAGCAGAGGTGGCAATTAGAAGAAGACCATTACATTTTGTAAGATATTAAAAATTTGATTCAGAAAGTTCTTGTCATCTTGTTTTTCCTATTTATAAATCCTCTTAGCTGTTTGTTTATTTATAAGTATTGACCTAAAAAGTAGGATAAATACAGACCAAAAAAGTGTGCATCGCAATTATAAGAATTCAATGATGTGGAAAAAAAGGAATCTCTGGTGTAATTCAACCAGGGGTGGCTCTAGCTTTTTTGCTGCCCCAAGCTCGGCAGGCAGGCTGCCTTTGGTGGCTTGCCTGCGGGAGGTCCCCGGTCCTGTGAATTTGGCGGCATGCCTGCGAGAGATCCATCGGTCCCGCAGCTTCGGTGTACCCACCGCCAAATTGTTGCCCTCGCAGGGACCAGCAGGGGGTCCCTCACAGCTTGCCACCTCAGGCATGTGCTTGGAGCACTGGTGCCTGGAGCTGCCACTGAACTCAACTGAATTCAGATTACTGTTTGTATTTTTTAAGTGGACTTTTCCTTCTGATATTTAAAATCTGCATAGCTATGTATAGCAATGATGGAACATCAGAAGCCATGTACAGTAGAACTCAAAATATGCTGAAAGAAATGTTCTTATTCTGACACTGCACTGGTATTTATTATAGTCATAGCTGGTAGTGCCTTCTCTAATTAAGATTGCCCACTGCTTTTCATTACAAGAAGCAATTTTCATTTGCTTATAACTTTTACCAACCTTTAACTGTTCAAGCTGAATTTTTCCAGGTGTGTGCCTCAGGCTGATTTTTTTGGAGGAAAATTTCAGGAAAAAATGCTTCAGCCAATTCTGAGAACAAAGTTTTTTGGGAAAAATACATTTTTAACATGTTAAATTCTGTACAACCATTTCACTGATGAGCTCTCGAGCCACCATGCTTTGATGCAGGGACTTGAAATTAAGCAGTCGTGTTGCTCTAGTGTCAGGGATGTGCTTTCTTTTGCTGTTCTTGTGAAAGTCTATCAATTTTTTTCCAAGTTATAAGCCTCTGAAAAAAATCTTAGTTCAGACATGCTCAATAGTCTTGTACACTTTGGCAGCCATATGTTCTGAATATTCTATCTCTGAGCATGCTTCAGCCCAGAGTTGCTTGGGTTGACCAGGATTTTCCCTGCAAGTGTTTTTCCTGGGAGCCAGGGACTGCTGTGGTGAAAGTTACAGGTAATGAGATCAGGGAGATTCTTTCCTGCACTCTCAATGCTTTCCCTGATGGCACCCAGGCTGCCTGGAGGAGGAGGAGGAAGCTACATGACTGGAATGCATGGAGGTGAGGATTTAGGCCTGGGGGTGGTAATGGAAGAGGCTGGGGCAAGGAGTCAAAGAAGCAGAAGGATTGGGTGAAGAGTTGGTGAGGAAGGGACTGGGATGAGGTGTCAAGGAGGAATAGGGAACTGGAATTGTGATATGGAGCTCCATCTCCTCCTCTCCAGCCATGGATCTTCCACTAGGCTGTTAATGGTGCCCTTTGCCAAACTCTGGGAGGCATGATGCCAAGCTTGGGTAGACATACATGTGCTAACTCTGCTCTAGCTAGGGCCTGTAAATAGCAATCACTTAGCAGCATCAACCAGCTGTCAAAAAACCAAAACAACCCCCCTAAGAATGTGTATTTGGTCAGAGATCTTCAGAGCTATTACCCACATATCTCAGACTATACTGAAAATCACGGTGCAGCCCAAGATTTTGACTGCTAGTCTGACAGCTCCAGGGGGATTGTGTGAGCAGAGGGGTATAGCCTTGGCCCTTTTCTGCCCAGTAACATGATGGCTCTCTCAAAGCAAGTTGTCTTAACACTAAGTAGCCTGCATTCACACTGCAAGTTGAGCGGGTTAGAGACCTTGTTGAAGTGGAATCCATGCTCTAACTTATGTCCTTAATTGGGTCAGCTAGCCCAGGTTTACAGCACCTTCAAAGCTGGTGCATGTATTTGTATAAATGATATATGGGTTTTTCCCCAAATCCCCTCAAGAGCACAGGTTAATTCTGAAGTGGAAACATACCCTAAAGTTTAGTCTTAAACTCTGTTGCTTGGTTACTCTCCTTCACCCTGTATGAATGTGCTAAGAGATCTGATCCAAAATAGTTGTAAAAGGTAGCAAGAAATTTATTAGGAGCTATGTTCAACTCATTGTCTTTCCTGAGACAAGACTCAACAACTCACATCCAATTACAATTCCACCCACATTTACTGTTTTCAGGCTGCTGCTTTCACAGGTGAGAACTGGTTGCTATGGAGGACATATAGAATACCAACCTGAGATGCAGTTCACTGCTTCTGTTGTGCCAGATCGTGTCTACGAGGCACAGACCCATATTGAGGGTATTGCAGAGCCACCCCAAAGGGAGCTCTGTGAGTCATTATGTTCTTTGTGCCACTCTTCAAGGGCATACAGCACATAGTCTCCCTCATGGAGGGTCAGTATTTCTGGCCAGAGCAGAGAGGAGGCAAAGCCAGTTGTCTGCTTCCTCCAAAGCCTTCTCCCTTTGGAATGTCTGTTGCCAGCATGGTTTGCCTCTGTGAGGAGGCTGTCAGCAAAGGGCAGATGAATGCCTGGCACCCTCCAAACTGCAGGGCTATGGAAGGCCCATCTCCAGTCTGATCCTTAGTCCATGCAGGATATAATCTCATATTGCATCATACTTCTCAGCATCCATAACATTTCTAATAGACTATTTCTGATATAACTAATGGCCCATATGAAAGGTGAGACTGGAACAGGTTTGTGTTAATTTGACTAAAATAAGAGAAAGTTTTGAGACAGGGAAACATTATACTAACATCATGTCACAGGCACTTAGGGCTCCTACCATAAAAAAAAATTGTTAAGTGGTTTTTACCCTTCCCGGGACCATATTTTCCAACAGCTTCTTACCTGTGGGCCAAATTCATTTCTCATTTACACTGTTTTAAATCTGCATTAACTCCACTGAAGTGACTGAGTGTCACGGATGTCAATGAGATCAAAATTTGGACCAACATGTTCACAGCTTAATTGCTTATCTTTTCAAATCAGAGGCAACAGACTTCTAAGATGTGTGGCCTTAGTATGATACATGCAGACAGGCTTTCGGGAGATGTGGCTTCATTCACAAGCAACTAATTCTGTATTTTCCAAGAGCATATCTGACTTTGTATGCTTCCCTGCATTTTATTCTTGCTAATGCTTTGCACAAAACATAACAGATTAAGACGTTTCAATCCATATTCTTGCTCTGATTCATATCTATTCATTCCTTCAGCTCAAAGTGTAAGAGGACAGAACTATTACTCATATCTTAAAGGTTTTCTACTCCTTTCTCTCTTTTTTTTTTTGTAAGAAAGCAGACAAGCAGACAAGGGAAATATGGTTGCTTCTGAAGGCATATATGTTAAAAAAAACATTGCTTGCTCTTAATTTGAAACTTTCCTACCTTTCTTGAACCCTACTTTTAAGCCAAACCAGTCTATGTAAAAACAAGAAGAAATGACTCAGTCGTGAGGAGAGAAGCATCATACATATTTGCAAAAGTAACTGGAGCATCCACCCCCTCCACAGCCATTCCTATGCTGACCTATGGGCCAGAGCCTCAGAACTACAATGGACTTGAATGGAGTTATGTCAATTTTACACCAGCTAAGAATCTGACCATATGTGATGACTCCCTCTGCATATTTATCTCCTTTTCCTGCATGGAATGGAGGCCTTTCTGCTGGTCTGTGGATGTATATATGGGGAGATGGCAAGGTCAAGGTAAGCTAAGGGAAAGGTGTTCTGGTTAAAGGAAGGGTGTGGCTAGGACATGTATTTATTCCCCCTGATGCATCAAGAAGCAGCCTCAGGACTACAGTTTTTTAGAGTTCCCTCCACTGTAGGGATCTCACTGTAGTAGGGTGAGGGTGGGGGTTGCAGGATCATCTTTGGCTAAGGTGGTGCTGCACTCCCATGGAGTAGGACCAGATGTGCCATAGGCACACAATTGGAGGCATGGAAGCTCCATTCAGATAGCCATGGCCTCCCACTGACCTATGGGTTTTGGAAGGGAGTCCCATGGCCCTCTCAGTGGGGACTCTTCCACAGGCCTCTTCCTTCAAGATTTACAGTGCGATAGGACAGTTTGGCCTAGAATTGAAACCTAGAGCTCTTGGGTATTAATGCTGACAAATTACCTTTTATAATTTGCGAAGTCTACCCTGTTCCCAAAGGAAGTAAAATATTTATATTTTTAAGATGCTAGCCACAGTGCTTAGGGGCTTGCACATTGGTCTAGTGTTGCAAAAATACAAGATGAAGCCTCTGGGACAAATTCTGAGCTCATTTTCCTCATAGTAAATCCCTTGGCTTTAGTGGAGTTACTCTGAACTTACAAGGATGTAAACTGAGGTCAGAATCAGACTCTTGGTCATTGTAGTTGAGGAGTAAAACAGAAGGTGAGTAGGAGAGGGCAGGGAGTTTAACCCAGACATAAGAGGATAGTAAACTTGTTTTCCTTTTGTCTGGTTTAAGCAGAGAGCTTGTTAGAAGTGTTACTATTCTAAGGGCTCATGCAGAAGCTTAGAGCATCTCACAGATTGAATGGTATTTGACATGAAGATTTAGCACTGCTTGAAAGTACCAGCTTTTTATAGAGCAAAATAAAGGGAAGGAAAAAAGAGTTTTATTTTCTCCCTTTAGAAAAAGAGCAAAGCTGGGAGGCTGAAAGATGAAAAGTAGAGAGTCCACTTTTCAACATCTCTGCTTACCTTTCACAGGAAACCAGTCTAACAGGAGGACAATTTTACTTCTTCTAGAGAAAGGGATATTTTGTCATGAATCATGCTCAGAGTCAGGACTAGTCAGTTTATATGAATCAGAAGGTAACATTTATTTATCTGGAGATAAAGTGTTTTTTTGTTAATTCCCAGCCCTTTAGATCAAAAGCTTCTTTTTATCCACAGAATAGGGAGAGCTTAGGTAGTAGTAGTACAGATTTGAGCGCAAGAGCCTCAGTCCTGACCCGAACGCCTGTGGGACTTTCCCGGTGGGTGAGAAGACATGCCACCTACCCATTCCATCCTTGATCTCTCTGCTAAGGCTGACAACAACAGAGTCATTAATACCAATTGTGTATATTAACATCTGGGCTGAGGCCACCAAACTCATTTCACATACTTCTCAAAAACAAAACAGAACAAAACAAAACACCTCAATTGTTAGTAACTTTTGGTTACTGCTAATTGGAAGTGAATTTTATCAGGGTATCTTGGGGTAAGAGACTCTATGTCCCATTGAAAATCTGGCCTTAAACACTTCATCTTCCTTATAGGCACCAAGGCAAGTGGCCAGATTTTCAAAAGAACTCTGCATATTGGTTGCTGAGCTAACCTACTCTTCTGAATATTTGGTTATAAGTTTCACAGCGGGAACTGCTTGGTACTGAGCCTAAATGGGAGCAGAACTCAAAAATCTGGCCCTTAGTATTCCAAGTTCAAGATTTTGGGTGAAGACCAATTTAAATCTGAAATAACTTCATTGACTGGTTCTAAACAGAGCAGAATCTGGCTCCTTAATTTTAATGTAACTAGGTTTTTGGTGAAATTGGAATGAAAGATAAGAAGCTATAACCATAATAATATAGTTTATGAATTAATGTATTCTAGCAAGAGTTATTCCTGATCATAAGGCCTGATGTGGACAGTACAGAATTGTTAAAGGCAGGCAAATAAGTAAAAGATCAAATTGAGCACGAGGGATGGACACATACTCAGATAATGCAATAGTAGACAAACACTGTGATGAAACTGACAGATTGTAAACTTCTTGGGGCAGGGACTGGCAGTTATGGTTGGTTCAGCACTTAATACAATAGGGCCTTGGTCTATGATTGAGGTCTCTAGGTGCTACCACAACACAAATGAAAATAATGACACAAATAGGCAATATCTTTTAATAGCTCTCAAAGACTCTGTGTTAAATCATGGCTGACTCTAAGTAGGCATGGTAGGAGTGTGACAAGAATGTCTCCTCCTTCTCTGCTTCTATGAAGAAACCAGAGATAACTTGTGTAGGAGTGCAGCGAAGAAGGGAGGGAGGCCAGGTAGTGTTGCATCCAACACACAGTAACTGAAGGGACTTGCATGGGCAGGGACAGGGAAGCACATTGCTTTGCACAGACAATACTTGTCTTGGCTACATAGCATGGCACTTACTTTGCTGTTCCTGAAATCAGCAACACAAGTTGCACTGGGTATATAAGTAAAAGGAAAATGTCTTAGCTGGCTATACATTGAACCATGAACATCATTTATCTACAGACTAGCGAGAGAGCTATTTCCATTATATTATTTAAGAAATGAATGGGCTTTACTGAAATCACTATTTTAAAATGCCTCTGTGATCATGTGAGTGTGAGAGGGAGAGAGATGCAGAGACTTTGCCAACTTCCAGTACTCAGTTTGATGCTTCTTTGTATTGGAAATAGCCTCAAAAAAGAAGCTGCAGTCAGAAATGTGTATTGGCAAGAGCAATGGAACGGTTATTTTAAATCAGTGAAACCAGAAACAAGTTTAGCAAAATCATTACTTTCTTCTCCTTTCTATGGTATTTCTGATATGCTCCTTTAGTAACACACCTGGGGTACTTTTCCAAAGAAAACTCAAATGCTAATAAGGATAATAAGCATTTTGCCCTATACATTTTTGCTTAATATTGAAATCTCCAGAGTAGCTTCTAAACCCTGTCACCAATAGTGCAGCTCCCTTGATGTTGATAAGGAGTGTTGTGCCTAAATCCCCATGCACACTTTGAAAAAGGCAGAAGTTTGTTTGTTTTTTAAAAGTTTCCTGTTCTCTGCTGTTTCTCTATCTGTTACATGGATAAAACACACCTGTAATGTGGGACAATCACCTTTTGAGTATCTCTTAGCCATTAGGTGTGGTACTGTAGTCCTTTTCTTGCCCCAGCACCCTCTGCAGGCTGCCAGCTGACCTTGTCAGGTCTTCAGCAGTATAGCTTTACACCTAACTCACATAATCCAAATGAACTCCTCCTAGGGTACTAGAGAGTCCAATAACTATTGTCATGTGCCCTCACTAATCTTCATCCCCAGCTCTGGGTCCTTTAAATTCAGCTCTTTGTTTAGGCTCCAAAATAAGGCCAGGTTCCTTCTTGGGGTTAATACCACTTTACCCGTGGCCAGCAGGGGAACCCAGGCTCACACACTACTCTGGGTTCTAGCCCAGGGACCCTATAGACAGCAACTACACACTGCTCCATTTTAATTTGTTGCTGCTGCTGCTGCTTCCCAAGGCTTCTCCCTGTCTGGCCCCTTTTAGCTTCACTCTTAATTCAGGGTTAAGGTTCTTAGATCTTCTCTCTCCCTGCAAACCCAACTATACAAAATGCAGCAGAAAACAAACTCTAGCTATCCCTCAAGCACCTTTGACCAGAGAAGAGCTCCTTTCCTTATACCTCTGGCCCCCACACCTGCAGCTCTTTTTATCAGAGCCTGCTGGACTCTAATTGGCTTCCTCCCTAAGGCCTCTCTAAGCAGATCTGGAGGACTCACCTTTGCTGATACTTTTCTGTCACTTTGCGGGGGGCGGGGGCCGGGGGGAATGCAGTAGAACAGCAGGGCCTCCTGTATGAAGCTGCAAAGACCAGGTACACCCTATCACAATGCTGCTCTCACTTCCTTTGTGCTATTAACAGTAAATATATGTAGGAATACAATAAGAGGTCCTTGTTTATGTATAAAATCAGTGGTTATTGATTTAAAGGACTCCAATAGAAGTACTACTGCTACTGTTTTTGGCTGTGGGGGAGGGAAGGTGTTTGGTGGTTTCTTAGCTTTCTTTCCTCTTTTTTTTTAAACTTTTCTAAACTGTAGTTTCCTTTTTAAAATCCCTGAAAGTAAAGAGTGTATTAAGCTGCCTTCTCTTAGATCAGAGAGATTTGCCATATTAAAAAAAGTCATGTTAAATAAAAGAACAGTTCAACCCTAGAAAGCCTTACTGTTAGAGCCCACCTTCGGATCTCCCAAAGCCCATACAGAGGAAGGGGAAGAGGCAGAAAAAGAGATGAGTGAGCATGAGAGAATAAGCAAAACTGGATAGGTCTCAACATCACAAAAGGGACGGTGTTGTTTGTTCTGTCTCTACACCACGGCACCCTCTGCCTGACTGGTAACAATGGGTCAAGTGAAAAATCAAGCAACTGATACTGTTGCATTGCAGTACTGTTAGACTGTACGGCAGATGGCTTTGTTCTAAGGGGTTTGAATTACATCAGTAATCTTCTTTTCTCGAAATAGTGAAGAATCTTATTAGCCTGTCTCTTGTGTCTTGTGCAGCTCCAGTGAGCTCCTTCTGCCCAACTCCAGGATGGTGTTGATGAGCTCTGGAGGGATCAGAAAAATGGTTGTGTTAATGTTTGATCTTGACAGCATGAAAGTAAAAGTAAAACCAAATGGGGCATCCAAGTATAGCGTGTAGCAACCCAGGGGGAAAGAATAAATCTTGAAACTGTCCGGGGCAAAGTAAATTCTCATTTACACCCACACAATTCACTGAAGACATAGGTTGGATGGATATAAACAAAAGAAGAATATGACTGTTTGTATTTAATCTACTTTTTTTAGGTTCCCACAAAAGTAGATACAGTAAACAGAAATTTAAATAATATATTGAATATCCAGATCAGACTCTGCTGTGGAATGTTGTCTGAGTACCCTCCATGCAAAAATAGATTAATTTACACTCATAAATACCCTGATATAAAATCCAAGATGGCAATGTTGTATATGGGCAAAAATAGATGCAAAGTCTGCTTAATTTGCTCATTACTTTGGGAAAGCACTTGAATGTCAATTTCCAACTCATTACCAAACATCTGCATATTTGATATGTAGGTAGAAATTAAAATGAGCATCTTCTTCTGAGTTAGATTAATCATTCCAGCCTATAAACCAAGAAAAAGAAAAACAAGTCCAGCAGTCTCCTTCTTCTGGATTTCCTATATCATGGCACACCATGCCTCATGGTTAAAAGCAAGGCCTTTTTCCATTGGGAATAATCTCTATCCATACACTGAATCATTAACATTAGAAAATATAGGAGTGATTTTTTTTAAAAAAGGCCTTTCAATCCCGGCTATGCTTTGTGGATACAGTTTGACACTCTGAAATAGATAACTGCACCAGATATTTTGCACCCACGGTTCACTGTAAACCCAATCATATGCTGTCATTTAGAAAACTTAAGTACATCAAATTGGGCCTGAAAGACAGTAAATAAAAATTCAATGTTACTTTGGGCTATACTTGTTACTTTAGGCTATACAATGTTACTTATAGGCACAGTCAGATACTCGGACACCTGACTGATAATATATCTTCACAGTTAACTGAGGGCACAATTATTTGCAAGTGCAAAATTGAATCTACAAAAATGGAGGTCATTTTCAAAATCAGGTCCTTTTAATATTGGTATGACCTTGAGTCTGACTACATTCAATGCTAAGCTAAGTTAAAGCTAAGCATGTGCTTAAATGTTGTCCTGAATAAAGATGCTTTCCTGAATTATGGAGTTACTCTGCTGGCAAACACTTCAAGTACAATCAGACAGACTATACCTGTTGTATTGCTGAAGGTTCCAGGTACATTCTAACATTCTACTAATGTAAATGGAATCTTAATAGTAGTGTAGGTTCAGTATAGGGCCAGCATGAAAAAGGGTGAATGATCGCAATAGCCCAAAGTAACATTGAATTTTTATTTACTGTCTTTCAGGTCCAATTTGATGTAAGAAACAACATTCAAGTTTCTGCAAACAGTGCTTCATCACTGACTAAAACCCTTATCCAGAGTGACTACCCATTTAGGAAGTGATGAATTATTCATTTCCTAGGCTAGCTCAGTAGTGAACCTCTCCTAAGCAGAATCTGACAGTCATGCTGTCTATTGCCTAGTATGTGGAGATTTTTGTAACGGGAACTGTATTTCATCAGAACCGAACTTAGTACCAGATTTCTTTTGTGTTTAGTTACAATTTAATTCTCCTTTGGTCCAAGAACAAGGGAATAGAACCCTATGCAATACAGACATGGAAATTTCTCTGTGTGCGCTTCCCTCTTGTTTTTGCCAAGATAGAGGATGTGAATTGAGCCTGAGAGCTCTACTAAAATGTATAGTCTATGCGCAAGTTTCTGCTTGGATCTGTGAATGGGCAATGGAAGGCACTGAAACTCCAGTGGGCATGGAGAGTTCACCAGAAGATGGATGGAGGTCTATATGATGGGTTGAGAAGCAGTCTCAGGGAAATGGGGGAGAAAGGAGCTTCTAGAATGATCATGTGTGTATGCAAGTGTGGGGGTTGGGTATACACTGACTGAGAGTTGTCTGGCCAGTGGCATGTGTTTAAACTGTACTAAAGGCCCATAGGATAACTACCAAAGCATACACAACTCCTGTAAGACATGGATTTAGCAAACATAACTGAATATGGCAATAAATATATTTCAGGAACTCGACAGTATATACATACTTTTTGCAGTAAAGCTCAGGAAAAGCACTAAATAAGTATGGAGTTATATTGCTCATGTAGTGTCTCAACAAAAAATATGATAATTGCATTGCCAAGTAGCTTCATTACAAACACAGAAATTAAAAGCATGGCTAAAAGTACAGCAATCTTTCTTAAAATGATACTTCACTACAGTAACAGCTCTATAGATATTAGCATACTGAAGCAATTCTTTTGCAGCAAAACTGCAACAAAACTTATTCTGCCAGGTTGAGCTGGTTCATAAAAGGCAGAACATTTCCTATCCAGCCTGAGTTGATAGTTACCAAAAATTGTTTCCAGTTGATGGCTATTAAGTGGCATATGTGAACTGATTTGTTTGTTCTCAGTGAAGCTCCCAATGGACAAATATCTACATTTCTAAAATCATCATTGGCATTGGCATGAATGTGTTCCCTCGCTGGTAGCAGATTAATAGGTATGGAGTGAAATTCACTCCAGTACAGAGGGCAAGCACTAGGCTTAGGCATTGCTTAAATTCCAGTTAACTCACCAAAATAGGAGTGAATTTCTTCCACAGAGCATAAACTACTCCCTAGCCCAAAAAAGTGGTCTTTCCAGATCAAGGGTGAGAGACACCCCTGTGAGACAGCATGAAATGTCAACCTCAATTACCCTTGCTATAGCAGTTCTATTGATACACAACGAATACAATTCTCTAGGACTGTCAGTCTAATACTTTCCATTTGTGACAGTCTGTTTGGTAACAAATAGAATCATGCATGCACCAAATATATTTAAAAAAAAGAATTTGTGCTTTGGAGTCATTCCAAATTGTTCATTAAATATCTAACTAGACTTTTTTTCCCAAATGTATTATGAAACTAATATAATGAAATCTTGAGAACATCACTTATTTTTGACATATCAGGGAAAAATGTTTTATTGCCAATCAGACAAGAATCCCATGGAATTAAACACACAAAATAATAATAATTTTATCCAGTGTGCCAACTTAACAATAATGAGAAACACATGCATCAAGAGAATAGGCACACAAACTAGTAAAATTAACCTAAGAAAAACTAGTTTCCCTTTTCTGTAGTGTGCAAGAACACTGCTGAATATTCTCCCTACCCTAGTTTGTAATTCTCCACATAGCTAGACTTTGCGAGTCCACAAAGCCCTTTTAATTTGTGGACCTGAAACTGTAAAATAGAATGTTGGCTTTCATTTGTCAAAAAAGTGAGTTTCTAGCCCTTTTCGTTGGGAAAATAGCCTTGAAAAAGTATATATAAACCAATGCAAATCAGTCACTAGAGCTGAATACTTGTTGTGAATTTTCCTGAATATTTTTCTAAAATATTGCATGCTATTTACATACCCCTTCGCAGACAGCCAAATCTGGTCTTTTGGATCTAGCAAAACCATAGCCATTGGACTCTGGAATTTAGAGAAGACCCGTCACTCAGTTCACACTTAAGGATGTGCACAGTCCCCATCAGCCAAGTGTCTATGGCTGAGTCAAGTCTTCTGTTAAGCTGACAGCATGACCTCTGGCCATAAAGAGGTCCTTGGGATCAGATGTCAACATTATATGCCAGATATTGAGGTGGTACCTGAGCTGCCTGTATGCTCACCAAGTTTACTGTCAGTTCCACCAGCACAGATGGCTGTCATCTCCTTCAGATGGCCAGTCTGCTGGTGTTTTCAAAAGTCATGAGAAAACATTGTTTTCTGCAAAATTGAGAGGGACACAGGGACAGATCCAGAAAATGAGATCTTCCTGGTTTGCTCTATTAATTGATAAGAATGGAGATTGTGTGGTTCATTCTCATTAATGGAGTAGGAGCATGGGGACAAGAGACAGTGGAGAGGGGGAGTGTTGCTGGCCATTTGGTTTCAGGAGAGGGAGTTGCCAGAAGGAATCACAGGTTTTCCTGCAATCTCTTGCTTCCAGTAGTAACAAAAACAAATCTCATGATACTCCTGGTAAAATTGTGAGACTTGGCAATATTGCTTGCTTCCTGTGCTGGTAAGAGCTGAGAGCACAGAGTTGACAGTACAGGCAATGCATCTGGGAATGTGGAGGTTAAGGGGGAGTATCTTAATATTGCTCATTGGTGTGGTGTATTGAAAACTGTGATAAATTGTGATCAATTAATCTAAATTTTCAGGAGGAGTTCCTTGACCTGCTTGCAGGCAGGGGGCTCTGTAGGGAAGTGCCTGGTCAGACTCAGTCCTTAGAAAACCAGTTTAGAGTCAGGTGCAGTATGTGTTGCGCTTCTGTTTTAGGGAGCAGCCTGCTTTTTCTCTATCTGTTTTTGGATTCCTCTGTATTATCATTCTGAATCCTCAGAAATAAAGGAGTGTTACATTGCAATCTTTGAGCAAGAGTATTATGAGATTTTTTAATCTATTCTCTGTATGCCATGAAACATAATCAGGAACTTCTTCACCTAATGAGTTGGCATTGTTACCCATTGAAAGAAATCCCATCAAAACCTTCTCAACCAGAAGAATGGGATCTATGATGCAAGGTCCTGGGTGGAGGAGCTAAAGAATGGCCAATCCTCAGGGTTGCAGCTAAGAGCTGGAAAGTTATCTTCTGGAGAAAAAACTACCAAAGCCCACCAATTTGCCTATGTTAAAAAATCTTTACAATAAAGTTTATCAGTGACAACAAGATGAGTATTTCAGTGCAGCTGCATTACACACACTCTTACAACATTACATTTAAGAGTATTGTATTTTTTTCTGATTAGAGTACATCTGTATCTTTCTTATTAATATCAGTCATTCCAGTTCTCATTATATATTTATAACCACAACATATGTCATAGGGCACCTGGAATTTCCAAAGGAAATTGCTGGAGTAAGATAAGATCCACTCCTGAAGTTCTCTTCCTCAGCTTATTGCTAGCTATTAGGAGAGAGCTCATTTAGACCCTGCTTACATATTTATAAGGGTTCCCACCCTGCTGGACTCCTTCGGGAATTAAACTGTGCTTTCAAAAGCACTTTCTTTACTGTTCATTAGTAGGGCTGGTTGAAAATATTTGAAATTCACAATTTTGACAAAATCTTGCTAGAATGTGTACTTTCAATGAAAAAAAGGTCAGAATTTTATGAAAATGTTAACAAAAGAATGAGGTCTTATTTTTCAATCAGCTCTGATCACCACAAATCATAAGGGTTTCCTCCAGAATCACCATATAAAATAGAATACCAGGTTGTGTTTGGCAATGTATCTCGTACCAGTGAGAAATGCCAATCCAATGATGCAGAGCACCTCTTGTGGTCTGCTGAGTGCCTGCAATTCCCACTGTAGTGATTTGATTTGGATGGGAGTTGAAACAGCTTGGCACCTTTCAGGAACGGATCCTACAAGAGCATAAACTATGCATAGTGTTGGTCATGTGCAGCAACTGCTCCTTTTTTGGTTAGTATTAAAAAATCAATAAAAAGGTATAACAAAAAACAGGCATCAGCAAATAAAATGGATAGTTGACAAATAAAATCTGGGGCACAAACTATTGCAGGATGTGCTTTTATAGCACAGTACAAATAATCTGCACTTCCTGCTCATTTCAGACCTCAGCAAAAAAAAAATCCCTTGAGCATTAACACCTTTCGTGTTTATTGTTATGATAACCTTTCCTTGAGATATATTATCCTTGGAAATGTATCTTCAGCTATAATTTAATACATCTCTCTGCAAATATATGTTATTTGATACTATTTATATCCATTTTAGCATATCTCATCACTTCACTTTCAACTCAAATACGCTAATTGTTTAAATGTATTAGTGTAAAAGGGTGATGGGAAAAATCCAATATAAAATTTAGAAATAAAGAAACAACAAAAGATTTCATGAAATTCCTGAGCACCTGCCAATCTCATGACTCATAGTTTCACATTGTTCTGGTTTAAATTGTCGTGATATTCAGTTCTGCAGATACACTGGAATATAGAGTTGAACAAATATTTCTTTCTCCATTTTTTGAGCCATGTCATTGTTAGTATAAGTAGACTGTGATGAGAAAAAAGTCATTATTGAAATCTTTAGGTCCTTGTGAACCAGTTTAGAGCTAACAAGCTTAGAACTAAAAATTGTGGCTGGAGCCTGTGTTAGCAGAATGTAATATCATCAGATAAAATTATAGGTAGAGGTATTAACATCCCAACAATACTTCCTTCTGAAGAAGATCCAAGATTCTACAGATGTCATTTTATCTGGTGCAGTGAAAAATGCTACTGGATGGTTTGTTTTCTGTCCTGAGTGAATGAGATTAAGTGACTAATAATATATGCCTGAGCCAGGCAAGATGTAGGCGGGTGCTGTACAAGCATTCATCCATTAAATGTACCTCAGTTCTGAGATGAAACATGCCTCCTGTTCTAGGCTTTCATATCTCTTGATCAGAGTCAGTCTAACATCTTGAATTGTGTATTGCTTTTATGTTACCGTTCTGTAGCGTGCAAGAAAGAATCAAACGTACAAATACTTAATGCAGGCAGGTTCTCTTGTTCCTGCCAATGTCCAAAGTCATCATTACTGTTAATTTAATCTGTTAGATAGGACCATTGTCATGCATGACATTTTACAGACATATGAGGAAGACAAGGTCCTCACCCTGAGGAGATAGATAAGTAACTCACCAAATAATGAAAACAATCAGTGAGTATAGGATGGGAAGTAAACAATGGAAAGGGAAGATGCTTTGAGTGTGTAGCACACTGGTCTGTTGATAGAATAGTCATGTGATATGCATAATCAGTAGTTGTTTATGTCAATAAGTTTCAGGCCCATTTTCAAGTCAAGAAAATAGTGATGGATTAGTGTGTGTTCTGAGCTCCCATCACTATTCTCTGGACTGGACTTTGGGATTGAAACTTATCAACATCAGCAACTACTGATTATCTATCTTGTGTTCTTTTTATTTCTTCTCTACATAATAAAGAGCCCTATCCTGCTTTCCAATTAGTGTCATATATACACATCTTGAAAAATCATTTGTGGATGTACTATGAATGCAAAGGAAAACATAAATGAAAATAAATGTCATATTATTGCACAATTTCAAAAACATACATGCAATGATGTTCATAACAAAAACAGCTCAGATAGTTCAAGAAAAACAAACAAACACGTTAGAAACTCTTTACAAAGTCTTGAGCCAATTAAAGACCACATCTACAAGTGCCTTTTTTAACCAGGGCCTCTGTCCTATTGGTATCCAGGAGGTGCGCGGGTGAAGCCCGCCCACTTCTAAAGGACCTCCCCCCAGCCTAAGGGGAGGATCCACAGATCTGTGACACCAACTAATTCCATGGGACAACTAATGAAAAAACAGGATCGGGAGTGAGGACACAGAGCTAAACGAAGGGAGCCTGATGGGGACACCGAGCAGAGAACCCCTGACAACGCCCATTGCTCCTCGAAGGCATCAAGGGAGCCAACGGACGCCGCCCAGAGGAACTCTGCCTGGATGCGTGAACGGACAGAGGAGCAGAAATAGGCCCCACAGTCGCAGGAAATCCCGTTGGCCAACCTCCTCTCCCTGGTTTTGTAGATGGCTAGTTGGCCAAGGCCAAGAGGAGGTTGACAAGGAGATCTTGCAACTTAGTGGGGCCACAGATGAGGAGTGCGTAGATAAACAGGTGAGGGGAAAAGTGAAACCAGAACTGCATGAAGAGATTCAAGAGGAGCCGGAACAGGGGATGCAATCTGGGGCGCTCTAAATAAATGTGTGCCAGGATCTCTTTCATGCCACAAAAAGGGCAGGTGTTGGGGACAAGGGTAAACCGCGCAAAGTACATGCCTGTGCTCACGGCCCCATGAAGGAGCCGCCAACTGATATCCCTGGCAGGCCTCGGGACCAGGGTAGAGTAGGCTCCTCACCCTCCAGAGGTGGCAGGAGGTCCCGCCACTTTGTATCGGGGTGGGACACGACAGTGAGGAAGTGAAGGGTGTGGAGCACAAGCGTGCAGAGATGCTTCCATGGTGCGGTTTGGAAACGGACCGGCTGCAGGTCATGCAGCCAGCTTGCGGAGAAGGGGCGGGGGGGGCCGATTGGGTCCACAGGGCAGGGGACCGATTAAAAGGTCCGGAGGGCTCGGAGTGGCAGGGCATCTGTCCTAGGCAGATACAAAACAGGAAGGAGTTTGATTCTCATCCAGTGAAAATATCATTGGATCTATTGGGTATCCGGGAGGTGGGCGGGCAGAAGCCAGCCCACTGCTAAAGGATCCTCCCCCAGCCTAAGGGGAGGACCCACAGGACCACAGAACCGACTGATTACGGGGGACACTAATAAAAGAACAGGGACAGGAGTGAGGTCAAAGGGTCAGAAGAAGGGAACCTGATGGGGACACCGAGCAGAGAATCCCGGACAGCACCCACTGCTCCTCGAAGACATCAAGGGAACCAGCGGATGCCACCCAAAGGAACTCAGCCCGGATTCGTGAACAGACCATGGAGCGGAAGCAAGCCCCACAGTCACCGGAGTCTCCATTGGCCAACCTCCCCTCCCTGGTCGCGTGGATGGCCTTTTTCGCCAGGGCGAGGAGGAGGTTGACCAGGAGGTCCCGGGACTTCGTGGGGCCACGGATAGGGAGTGCATACAAAAGGAGGTGAGGGGAAAAGTGTAACCAAAAACGTAAGAGGATGGCTGTGAGGAGCTGGTGTAGGGGCTGCAACCTGGCGCACTCTAAGTACACGTGCGCCAGGGTCTCCCTCACGCCGCAGAAGGGGCAGGTGTCCGGGACAGGGGTAAACCGCGCCAAGTACACGCCCGTGCTCACGGCCCCATGGAGGAGCCGCCAACTGATATCTCCAGTGGGCCTTGGGACCAGGGTGGAGTAGAGGCTGGCCCACCGGGGCTCCTCACCCTCCAGAGGTGGCAGGAAGTCCCGCCACTTCGTATCAGGGCGGGACACGAGGGTGAGGAAGTGAAGGGTGTGGAGCACGAGCGTGTATAGCTGTTTCCTCGGCGTGGTGTGGAAACGGACCGGCTGCAGGTCGTGCAGCCGGCTTTTGGAGAAGGGACGGGGGGGCCGGTCGGGCCTATGGGGCAGAGGCCCGATGAAAAGGTCCGGAGGGCTTGGGGTGGCAGGGCCTCTGTGCTAGGCAGAAACAAAACAGGAAGGAGTTTGATTCTCATCCAGTGAAAATATCATTGTACCTATTGGGTGTCTGGGAAGTGGGCGGGCGAAGCCCGCCCACTGCTAAAGGATCCTCCCCCAGCCTAAGGGGAGGAACCACAGGGCCACAGAACCCACTGAGTGCGGGGGACAACTAATAAAAGAACAGGGACAGGAGTGAGGTCAAAGGGTCAGAAGGAGGGAACCTAACGGGGACACCGAGCAGAGAACCCCGGACAGCGCCCACTGCTCCTCGAAGGCGTCAAGGGAGCCAGTGGACGCCGCCCAGAGGAACTCCGCCCGGATGCGTGATCGGACCATGGAGCGGAAGCAAGCCCCACAGTCACCGGAGTCTCCGTCGGCCAACCTCCCCTCCCTGGTCGCGTGGATGGCCTTTTTCGCCAGGGCGAGGAGAACACTCCAGCCATCTATTGGGTGTCTGGGAAGTGGGCAGGCAAAGCCCGCCCACTGCTAAAGGATCCTCCCCCAGCCTAAGGGGAGGAACCACAGGGCCACAGAACCCACTGAGTGCGGGGGACAACTAATAAAAGAACAGGGACAGGAGTGAGGTCAAAGGGTCAGAAGGAGGGAACCTAACGGGGACACCGAGCAGAGAACCCCGGACAGCGCCCACTGCTCCTCGAAGGCGTCAAGGGAGCCAGTGGACGCCGCCCAGAGGAACTCCGCCCGGATGCGTGATCGGACCATGGAGCGGAAGCAAGCCCCACAGTCACCGGAGTCTCCGTCGGCCAACCTCCCCTCCCTGGTCGCGTGGATGGCCTTTTTAGCCACAGGATGAGCAATGTACCTATTGGGTGTCTGGGAAGTGAGCGGGCGAAGCCCGCCCACTGCTAAAGGATCCTCCCCCAGCCTAAGGGGAGGAACCACAGGGCCACAGAACCCACTGAGTGCGGGGGACAACTAATAAAAGAACAGGGACAGGAGTGAGGTCAAAGGGTCAGAAGGAGGGAACCTAACGGGGACACCAAGCAGAGAACCCCGGACAGCGCCCACTGCTCCTCGAAGGCGTCAAGGGAGCCAGTGGACGCCGCCCAGAGGAACTCCGCCCGGATGCGTGATCGGACCATGGAGCGGAAGCAAGCCCCACAGTCACCGGAGTCTCCGTCGGCCAACCTCCCCTCCCTGGTCGCGTGGATGGCCTTTTTCGCCAGGGCGAGGAGGAGGTTGACCAGGAGGTCCCGGGACTTCGTGGGGCCACAGATAGGGAGTGCATACAAAAGGAGGTGAGGGGAAAAGTGTAACCAAAAACGTAAGAGGATGGCTGTGAGGAGCCGGTGTAGGGGCTGCAACCTGGCACACTCTAAATACACGTGCGCCAGGGTCTCCCTCACGCCGCAGAAGGGGCAGGTGTCCGGGACAGGGGTAAACCGCGCCAAGTACACGCCCGTGCTCACGGCCCCATGGAGGAGCCGCCAACTGATATCCCCAGTGGGCCTTGGGACCAGGGTGGAGTAGAGGCTGGCCCACCGGGGCTCCTCACACTCTAAAGGTGGCAGGAGGTCTCGCCACTTCGTATCAGGGCGGGACATGAGGGTGGGGAAGTGAAGGGTGTGGAGCACGAGCGTGTAGAGCTGTTTCCTCGGCGTGGTGTTGAAACGGACCGGCTGCAGGTCGTGCAGCCGGCTTTTGGAGAAGGGACGGGGGGGCCGGTCGGGCCTATGGGGCAGAGGCCCGATGAAAAGGTCCGGAGGGCTTGGGGTGGCAGGGTCTCTGTGCTAGGCAGAAACAAAACAGGAAGGAGTTTGATTCTCATCCAGTGAAAATATCATTGTAACAGGGTGGTCCCCTGCTCGTGCCCTTCAGGGCTTGGGACAGCCCTTGGAGAGGGCTGATGCTGGGAAGGAAAGGCTTGGCTGATTAAGGAAGGTAGGCTCAGCTGTGGCCAAGCCCGAATCAGGTCCAGCTGGTTCCTATAAAAGGCTGTGAGCCAGAGGCCCAGGGGGGTCTCCCTCTGCCTGTAGAGGGAGAAGGGCCTGGCTGCAGGAAGCTGGAGACAGTACCTGAGTGAAGCAGGGCTGGAGAACGGCAGAGGAACTGGGGAGCTCAAACCTGGAAAGCTCCAGTCTGCGGTCTAGCACAAGGTCAACAGATACTGGGGGTTGTAGAGGGCAGCCCAGGGGTAGGCCAAGGCAGCAGGTCCAAACCCAACCTTGCCAGTGATGAGTAGGCTGATACTGCAGTCTGCCCCAGGGCACAGGGGCTAGACGGTGACTGGCAGTAGCCATATACTGAGGTGAGGTGGGGATAGAGGGTGGGGGTTTCCTGGGGAGGGAAGACCCAGAGAGAAAGGGGTTACTGCCAGGGGGGAGAGATGGCTCAACGGCCTATGAAGGGTGCTCCAGAGCTGGAATGAGCTAATTCCCAGGAGTCACCAGCAGGATGTGCTGCAGGGGTGAGTCTGCTCCTCTACAATCATAAAGCCTTTTGTAGAGGTAGAAGTGTCTTATGATGACAGGTAACTGGCCTTGAGCCCCGATCCAGATATCACATCACTATAGACTATGATTAGGGACAGAATCTTTGTTTGACCAAGCATCTAAAAGTTCAGATGCTTATCCTGACTTTAAAATGCAGTTCTACTCTGAAAATGGCTGTGTGAGGCTCCATTTTGTTTGTTGGGGCTCAGTGAAACATGCTCTGAAAATTAAGCTGTGTTCTTTTTGACTCCTGCTCCAACATCATGCATCTGACGAAGTGAGTATTCACCCACGAAAGCTCATGCTCCAAAACGTCTGTTAGTCTATAAGGTGCCACAGGATTCTTTGCTGCTTTTACAGATCCAGACTAACATGGCTACCCCTCTGATACTTGATAACATCATGTTGTTTCCATACATAGAGAAGAACTTTCAGGCGGCATGACTTTTATTTTATCTTAAGGAAATAACAAACCTAGAATGATTTCCACTGTAGTATAGAAAAGCTGCTCCCCTTGACTTCCTATACTGCTCCAGGACCCTGTGTTGTGACATTAGGCCCTACAGGCTGTGGTTAGTTAATGAGGGAGCAAGACAGCTGGAGAAAACTACAATCTTAGTCTTCCACTAACTTCATAAAGTAGGCATTTATTACTGAGTTGTGTTCATTAAGGTTGGGAATTAGATTCCCATTACAAGCTTAGTTCAAACACCACACTTGAGTTCCCTACAAAGAAATCAACTTCACAGTTTTCACATTGTGCCTAAAGTTACATAATATGGGATTTCACAGGTTGCGCTAATTATATTACACTGGTGATCCTACTGTAAATACATTAGAGTCAATAGTTAAATGCCACATTTGAAATCCAAAATCCTTTTATTTTTTGTTGAAGCACTGAATATGGGTAATAGGCTGGGGTGACCATGCAATCGGATAGATAGCGGGTATGTTTGAGACAAGGAGCAAGTAACATGCAGATTAGGTGAAAAATGTGCAATATACATGAAAAAATGAAGCAGAGATGTGCAATCCCAGAGCAAGAGGGGCAATGAATGATGCGCACTGGACCGAGACAAACAATAACCTGATGAAATGCAATTTATTGCAATGGAAATGAAACAAATGATCTATAGTCCAGTCACCCATAATGAAGGTATGATATGAAACTGCCCTTGGTAGTTGTAAACTATGCTGCTTTAATCTGAATGCAGGGTTTTCAGAACTAAAAAGAGAGATGGACCCAAACCAAAACTCTGTATCTGAACAACCCAAAACTTTGAAGGAGTTCATAATCTGAACCCAAATCCAAGTGCAAATTACGAAGTCTCCCTCCAGTTAAAAGGGAGGGAGGGATTTGAGGGCTATCAAGCTGTTTTTAGAAGGAAACGGTGTTCAGACTGCTGAAGCTATGCAAAGAATCATGCGGACTAAACAAGCTAAGTTTTGCATCATGTTCCTTCATGGCATTTATAATAAATATACTTGCACATTGTCTATCCAGTGTAACAACTGATGAATTATTTCAGTGCTGAAATAATCAGCTATGTGAAATGAGCTGTTTTACCCAGCATCACAGTCTTTTGCACTAGCTATCCATGCAGTAACTTAGTTGATGCTGGGAAATCATTTATATGCATGCATGCTCCCAATCAATTACATTTTTAGACAGTTTTGTTGAGCATTGAAGCTTGGATGCTATAACAAATTTGTTATTCTGGGCACTGCTAGAAAGCCATAAACTGCATGGGCAGAAAATCATTTTTTCCTTTCTCAGCATGGACATTTATAACATCACCACCATTCCCTCGAGGTGTGTCTGTCTGCTGGGCTTCTGTGATGGCAGAGAAAACCACAAACTTTTGAACAGTGCTTGTGGTATTGACTGCTTGTTTGTGAAATATACTTAAGAACCTAGAATGGGACTGGTTACCAGGGTACTCATCCACTGCTGCTTTTGTTGCTGACACAAACCATCAGTTCTGATTTCACAGCAGTTTCATCAACACCCAGTGCTCCTTTTGTGCACAGGCAATACTGAGGGTGAGTTCACCAGATGGCAGCAGGAATGTTTCTTTTACTTGACTATTTTCCTTTATTGTCCTTTTTGGGCAGAAGTATTGCAGGACATATGCATTATGCACGCCTAGAAGACTTTTTCCCTCATCATTCAGTCCAACCAATCACAGTAGACATAAATATATTGCTTCATGAATATAATTCCTAACAGCAGATTCAAAATCATTTACAAGCCTGAATTTTCAATTCTAACCTCATGTTTTAGTACGTATTATAAGTGGTTCAGTTCCTGTCCCTAACCACTGGGAGGTAGCAGATGTATTATGCATTCATTATTTTAAGATCTCTGAAACTGTGCTGGAGACATCACCTACAATATAATCTGGCTTCCAGATGCTGGTAACTGCAGTTTTGTCCTCCTTAGATCTACTATGTTTAGTTGGAAACAGTACATTATGTAAAATACACAGATTTTTAAACTATCTACTTAACTACAAGTAGTAAATGAAAACACATATTCACATTTTTACTAACCAGGTACAGAGTCCTAATTTTCTTCTGGCAGAGTCTGAGCAACTTGCACGGTAGGCAATGGGAATTGTTTGTAAACTGCAATGAGAGAATAGGACTCCTAAAATTGCATATAAGATTACCCCTCCAGCACAAAACGCAGGGCAAAAAAATGGCTCTCCCTCAGTTTCTCTCTCTCAAAATGAATATAGTTTGCACTAAGATCATTTCAAATGAGAGAGGGTTTCCAGGACCTTACAAAATTTCCAAGTAAATAGTGAAATGAGTACAAATATTTAAAAATACTTTAGAAATAAACTATTTTAACAAGGGCATTCTCTGCATTTGTCTTTTCTTTTGAAAGATTAAAAACATTGTTACAGCATAAGTACTTGCTACTTTCTGGATGAACTCTAGGCTAGAACTCTCACAAGAAAATAATTCCTGTTTCTGTCTGATCTGGAAATATCATGAGAACAGCTCTTTTCCATATGCAAATTGTTTATTAAAATGTATACTAACTACACAAACAATAAAACCAACAAAACCTACTTGCACAAATGAATTATAGTTAAGAATGGGGAAAAAATAAATATTTTTGCACCAAACCCCCCAGAGCCTCTCTGGTTTGGCTATCATCTGAATAGGATCTATTTAATTACAGTTATAACTTCCCTTGCATCACTGCATGGACTATATAGACCCTGGATCTAGGAAAGTGGAAGAAAGTGGGCATCCCCTGTTAAGACTGGGTGGCTGAGTACAGGTGTAGTGAGGCAGAACTTTAGTTCCTCCCGCCAAGATGCCAGCTAAGCCAGAATAGTGGTGCTTTACTTTTCTCCTGGTATAGGTCAGCAGCAAATTACTAAATTCTACATTTCTTACTTGCTTATACACCAGGATCAAAAGGGAAACAAGGAAGGAATTGTACCTTGGAGAGGCATCTCTGAGACACAGTGCCTCCCATGGCTACTCCTCAGTTCAGGTGGTTCAGTTGATGCACCACCTCTTGAATACAGGATTATGCTAAAAGGCACAATCTAGGTTTTAGTGAGTCATCCAGGTTTACCTCATGAATCATTGGCAGAGAAAGGTTGAGAACACCTTTAATCCTGAGCTCATTCCTCCAGGCAGTTTGTCTCCTGAAAGAATTCTGCTGCTGCAGTCTTTACTTCTGGGAAAAGATAAGGAAATTGATAAATTAGAGCCAGATGTAACTTTCTCAAGCATAGTGGACTGCAGTCACCACAATTAGTCCCAGTAGATAAGGATCTTTTTCTCTCTTGATCTGTTCACACTATGGTAGCAATAACCAAGTTTATGTATGGCTACTGTTAGCATGTGTCCAGCCTGAGAATTTTTCTTTTTAATTTTCTGAGAGGTATGTTAGACAACTGTACTCTAGACGACCTAGGCAGGCCATTGATGCTGTTTGGTTAACATGGTTCTTTTAAAAACAATCTCTGTTCATACTGCTTAAAGAAACTGGGAGGGCGGCAATCTAATTTAAACATGATTATTGCTTGCATGGGCTCACCTGTAATGAAGTCTGTTTTTCCCATCTCTTCCCCCACAAAGGAAATTCTAGGATTGTTCTCCCCCACTCATCAAATGGAATTAAGTCTAAAATCATTTATTTGTGTGTCGTATATTAGCTCTTATATGCGTATCACCACTAATATGTACACAATTTACACCATTTGGTTTCATAACAAAAGATAATCCGGGTGGGGATCCAGTAGGATGTAAAGCCATAGCATAATTCCAAGAGAATATCTTCTTTTCACTTCTCTCAATATATTTGAATCCTCCATTCCAATCTGAATTTAGGCTGTGGCTTCTGCTTCACAAGAACAATTCTTTGCACTTTCATAGCCTACTCCCTCTGGAGAGCACAAAGTGCTTTACATAACATTTAATGCATTCATCCTCACATTGTCTGTACTTAAATAATAACAGCATTGTGATGAAGGTACATTTTTATTATCTTTATTTTACAGATGGGTAAAATGAGGCATAGTAAAGTGAAGTAATTTACCCAGGTTCACACTGAAGATCAATCAGATTTCTAGACTGCACTTCAACCACAGCCTATCTTTGCATTATGATTCTGATTTGACTACAGACACTGATAAGTTCAGTTCTGACATTTAGTTATTACTCAACAGATAAGCACAGAAATTTTGCTCCACATGCAAGGCACATTGAATGACACTTATAATAAATTCTAGAACATTGAAGAAACAAGAAGTTCTTGTTACAACACTTCTTATAACAACAGTATATGTTTTAGTATAGCACTATGGGTGAATCTCATATGGTTTATTACAGATATTTATTCAAAGTATATTCAAACATATTTCAACATCTTTGGTATGGAGACTGTTCTGAGAATTTCATAGGATTTTCAGACCTACCTGGATTCAAAAAAATCAGAAATACTGTAAAAACGGCCTCTCTTTCAGCCCTAGATAAAACTCAAAAAACTATGGGTTAAGGTTTTGGTTGTTTAATATTATTTAAACCATTTAAGCAATTCTAGATTTTTGTGCCCATTCAGAATTTTCATTTTTCATGAATTGGAAAGTTCTACCAATTATGGTAACTACACTGGTAATATTTCATTTCCTATACATTTCTACTTTATTCTCTCTCTGTACTTAGTTTCCTTTAGACAGTAATGGCCACATTTTAAAATGTTAACACAGAGGTTGCAAAATATAAAATATACAATTAAGGCTTATGTTTGCATGTATTCTTTTGTTCATACAGATGCCAGATCTGCTTGTACGACTGGTGTAAATGCAAACTTTCCAGAAACAGTTAAAGCATCAGACTTAAAACATGACACTAATTTTTTCAATAATGAAAATCACTTGCCCATCAAAGTTTCATTATTTCCCTCTTTTGTCTGAGTTTTTTAAAACATAAAATGGTGTAGAAAGTGGGAGTTGACTGGAAAATACTGACAAGAACAAAATCTCTGGTTATATGTTTTTATGATTAGTATGCTGGAATGGAAAGGAGAAGCTGACTAATTCAGAGGATTTATCACGAGTGGCTAGTAGTCAGCTGATACAGCTCTTGGATGCTAAATGAAGCTACACAGATGGCTTAGAAAGCTTGACAAGGAGCAGGAGAAAGTAATTAATAGCCGCAGACCTGTGAGTGTTATGAAGACGTGATAGTGAATCAGTAGTCAGAAGAGCTGTGTGGTTAAGTTGCTTGTTGCCAGTTATTTGGGGAAATATAGCTACTTTTCCTGTTCACAAATTAGCACTATTTATTTCTTTGGTGAAGACTGCTGTGGATTGGACCAACAGTGTATGACATATGTGACTTCAAAAAACAATTAGTATTTCGTTGCGGGAAATTATTTTACTGTTTATTATTCCATGGAATTTTGAACTTCATGCAAGCCAAAAACTTTGTCAAAACCAAATCTTTCCTGAAAAAATGTTTTGTCAAAAAATTGCGACCCAGCCTTACTTATAAGTTCTGCATGGAAACCTGGTAGAAACATATTTCTCAATATTCAATAGATCTGATTATGGGCAACCTCAGCTGGTGCTTGTTTATGGGGCAATACTGCAGCATGATTCTTGTTAGAGGAGATTAGTCCTCTAAAAAGCAACCAGCTAATGCAGCTCTTGGATGCTGATTGAAGATGCACAGATGGTTTAGGAAGTTTGACAAGGAGCTGGAGGAAATAATTAAAAGATCTGCAAGTATTATGAAGTGCGATCGTGACTCAGCAGTTAGTAGAGTTAGATGAACATCACAACAAATAATGTATTGGGTGAATATAATCACCCCTTTAATGAATACATACAAGGCTTTTGATGTCAAAGAAAAAAATCAGATTTTTAAATATGTGCAAATTTGAATACTGAGATTGCCTACTTAGAGAAAGAGGGGAAAAGGCAGAGATACAGATGCATGCCGAAAGGAGGGCAAGAAGAAAGAGGAACAGTGGCAGGGGAACTGAATTGACTGATAGGAATGAGAAGCAAATAACAGGGAAATGTGGAGGCCATAGTTGAATTGTTTCAGGGATGGGATTAATTAACAAGATGTTTCTTTCTATCTTAGGTATTTTCACGGCCCTCATCACTGGCATGTAGGGAACTTTTAATGCAAAAACAGAGGTACTGAGTGAGTTTAGGCACCTACAAGATTCAGCAGCAGCCAAGTAAATGTTTCATGGATCACAATAGAGCCTAAAAATGGGACTTAGGATCCTAAGTACCTTTGTGGATCTGGGCCAAAGTGGTCTGTTCCTCTCCTTACCCCCTACCCCAATCTTTTCAACAATAAAACAAAGTTTTCATGGAAATTTTACAAAAGGATCTCTCTAGCCTGTCAACTTTGGATCTTCTGGTGCTTTACATCTTCTGTATTGCTATTCAGATACTGGTACCAGATACTGGTACCAGAGAAGTAATGGCAAAGCTTCAACGGTGCCATGATTTGGCCCTTCCTCAAAATGGCAGAAGCAGCATTTATGTTCCTTAGAGAGATTTCTTCATACTGTGCTAAACTAGCATGGACTTCATTCAAGTATGATTCCGGTTTGCATCCTTCTTTATGTGTTAAGCGCTGACAGCATGCCCTGTACTGTACAAGGCACAAAGAAAAAGCTATCTGATTCTACTGTGAGTGACACATGCAGATGCTATCCACTATCATCAAATGTGACTCAAAAAAGTTGATGGTGCTTAAAGCATTTCCCAAGAATCATAGAAAGCTTTTAAGCTTATTAGTAAAGATTGGATGTCATAGGCAGCAATAGTCTTCTAGATAAAGTGTCCCTATGGTAATGTTGTTTTGCACAGATTAAATTCAATAACAATTTTCATGTGGAAGTACCATATCAGATTTTGATCCTTAACACAATTTTACAGATAGTCAAATTTACTCAAATAGTAGCTTCTAGACACTATGTCCTTCACGAACTCTGTGTCCGAAATATGACATCTCAAAGAATATAGAAGTAGTACATAGATGAAAATACTATGGCAGAACAGTGATCCATTGATTCTCCTCTCATACTTGTTTAATATATAACTCCGATGAATTAATGGAATTACGCATCTGTAAAACTGGGAAGAGAATCTGTCCCTCTGTGAAGAGATTATACTCACTGGTAATGAAGGACACAGATCACTGGGTTGTTGCTGATAATTTTACCATAATCCTGAGATTGCATGCAGTAAAAGATAATGCTATGCTATTTTCAGATTGGTGTACTGAACTAGCCCAGCAAGTGTTACCAATAGGTTAGTGTTTAATTCATGCAGTGTTCTCATAGCTGACAGTAATGGCAGCGAGACATAACAGGGATACATTGATTCAAGGGATCAAAACCACAGTAAGCATTAAAAATGCAAGCGGTACGTTTTCTTACTTACTCTGCCAATTTCCAGACTGTGAAAGCCAACCAATATTTCAAAGCAATATAGTTTCAGCAGACAATCTTTGCCATTTCAACTGGCATAGAAGTGTTCTGAATTAGACCTTGCAACTCCATGATGTTAAGAGAAAAAAAAAAAGAACTTTTCTCTAGCTTGTCACAGTTCCAAATCATTTTAGCACCCATGCAAATGACTTCTGTAATACAAAGTATTTCACCATACTAAGTAGGATGTATTTTCATTGTTTTGCATAACAAAAATGTAACAGAAAATATACTAGAAGAAGACTTGAGTTGATTAAACCTGCAACATTTGAGGAACCAGTGAGATTCAGCACATCTAACGTTATTATAGTTAAGTTAATTATGATGGAATTAAAAAAAGAGAAGAAATGTATTCTGTACATGAAAACAAGGAAATATTTGATATCGATACTGTACAGTAAAATAACCAGGTCTCTGAAGCAAAGTTGTCTTCCTGTTGACCCTTCAGCTGTGTTGCAATGTTTAGGTTTAGCAGGCATACCCCATTTTCTTAAGAAATTGGTAAAAGTTCATAAGATGTTAACAAGCACTGTTACATCACAAGTTATTGTGATGGAAAAGGGATGAATTGGAGACAGACTAGGCTAGTGTAAGCATGAACATATGCATCTCACATTAATACAAATGAAAAGGGCCACTGGTAACACGAGAACCATGTTGATAGTGATTTGTAAACAAAGACATTAGAAAATGTCCAAAACAAGAATGTAAGAAATTAGGCCTAGTTGGTGGTATGATGAGGTGTTCACCCCCCACTAACTTAAAAAGGGTTAATGTAGCTCAGCAGGAGCTAAATAAGCTGCTGGGCATTTCCTGAGGGAGAGTTAGGCTGATGGGCAAGCACTGATTGAAGATGGGCCCTGGTTGGTCAGGAGCAGGCAGGATTGCTATAAAGTGAAGAAGTTTGCAGCAGCAAGGGGCCTGCAGTATGAAGGTCTGCTGTTGTTCACTGGGCTTAGGGTAGGAAAAGGAGATAATGCAGGGGGAGAAGCCCTGAGGGAAGGGTGTACCCAGAGGGAGGTGGAAAAGGAAGCTTGATAGAGGGGGAGTAGGAAGCAGCCCAGGGAAACAGCAGCAAGGTTTGGGACAGTGCAGACCTTGGTCGCTGATTATAGGGGTCTTTAGGCTGGAATCTGAAGTGGTAGGTGGGCCTAGGTTCCTCTACCAGCTACTGGGAAAGTAGCATATCCTTGAATTGGAGGGCTGCCAGGAACAATATCCAAACAGGCACTCCACTGAGATGTTTGATACCCCCAGAAGGGAAAACTGTAGTGATCTGGCTGGAGGGACAAGCCACTATGAACACCCCAAGCTATGAAGAGGAAGCACTGGAAGTCCTGGAGTGTGAGAAGGGATGCAGCATGAATAAGACAGAAGGTGGCATCAGACCAGAGCTATTCCCCACATGAAGCCACAAGAAGGTGCCCCAGCAGTGAGTAGAACAATAAGGGAAAGGCTTTTTCTGCTCATCCTGTTTCTCAGGTCTTTAAAAAGACTTTGGGAAGCAACATGGACCACTGTGGAATTCCCTTGAGAAAGGCCAGTAGGCCTCTGCTTTGCTCAATAGACACTGTCCTTCACTGACGAGCCGCTATAATCATTGTGACACCCAGAATTTAGCGCACTTGTGGCGATAAATGACAGCCACTTTTGGACTAAGAAGAACTCCAGATTGATACATGAGATCTCACTCTGTCCTTACCTTCTGCATTCCTTTCCATCCCCCACTATTTTTACCTACCCTTTCCCCCACCCCTTTCTGCTTAAACTGACCTTGAGATCAACTGCATTGCACGGCACCAATGGGATGAGATGGCCCACCTAGCTCTGCCCCACCTGAGAAGAACCAGTGAAAAGAAGGCCCTAAGTAGACAAGCCAGATGATGTTCCAGGCCAAGGAAGTGAGCTAGGGTCCAGAGCAATGTCTGCTGTGACTCAAAGCATCCATCCATGACTCACTAGCCCTGAGAATGTCAACAATAAATGTTGGTTTTTTTGCTATTCTAGCTCTTTTTTCGCTTTGAGTCTGTCTTGTCAAAGGCATGAATAGTGATCTGAAAACTCATAGCTGGGTCAAACTTCAACAGAAGTAATCCTTTCTTCTACTTTTAAATATGATTGCTTCTGAGAATAAGACTCAAATTGATATTTTTCTCTCTGAAAAAGAGACTTTGTTTTTCATAATCACTCAGTTTTAAAACACTTTACATTTTGTTTTTGACTTTTTTGCCTTTTATGTAACCAAAACAATAAATTTCCAAATGTTGGCATCAGTGTTCTGGGGTGTTTGCTAGGGGGAAAATCAGACCAAAATCTCTATAGTGACATGTGCATATTAACATCTTTGTCTCACGCGCTCTATTTATTCCATTGGAATTAACACAGCATCAGGAACTCCAAAAATGGAGAAATATTTGTATCATCATGGATAGAATAGTATGGCTAAGGCCACGGTTCAGCAAAGTACTTAAGTACATGCTTAACTTTAAGCATGTGAATAGTTCCATTGAAGCCAGTGGTACTATTAGGTCTTCAAATGTTTTGCTGAAACAGGTCGTGAATAAATAGGGATTGGAAAAAACTGAGAATCTTCTCCTAAAACTCCTTCAGGTTAGAAGCATATAAGAGATCTACAATACAGATAACACAAACAACCAACACAGTCTATTCAAAGTTATGAGGACAAATCCTTCACTGTTTACTTTGATGAGCAAAACATGTTTGATGGCCAGGAATGAAAATATTGTACGAGCAAAATGGATAATCTCTTGCAATATACTGTAATTTTCTGCAAAAGCTTTTAATTCATGGCTACAGATGAGGTGACTCATGTGGCTGTGTTCTTTCTCAATATTTTTCACTAGAAAGGCCACTTTATAGCTCAGCAAGCCATTCTGACCATCAGTTAGGGACACTCTTACAGAGAAAGATAAAGTACACCACATTTTAATCACTGCTGCTATATAGGCCAGTGGTCAAACAGCTGATTAGATGCCCATCATAGTACACTAAGTAATCTTGTGTTCTGATTTTTCTGCCCTGTCTAAATCACACAGGATCAGGCAATGTGCAGCTCTGCTTTTTATATACATTCTTATATGAAAGGTTTGGAGATATATATGAAAGATTTGGAAAAAAGACTATACTGCAGTGAAAGGCAGTAAGCATTTATGTGCCTAAATGATAGTCTCAATTGTCTATAGCACTTGAGTTAGAAGATTCAGTTATGCTGGTATAGAGCAAGGGGCAGTTGTACCCACATATGGAATTTAATTTGAGGAAAGGACAGCCTGTTTCTCTACTACCACCTTATTCCAAAATTCCACTGGGGAGGCTAGCTTTAATCACAGCTATGGGGTCTGGTATACCCATGGGAGAAGAGATTGCAAGCATGTTGTGTATTTTCTATGCAGGCAAGTTTTCAAAATGGGGGAAACCTCAACCAGGATGTAAGCTAGTTTTCACTATAGGGTCTGCTCTAGTGGATCTGGCCCATAATGTATATTGCAATTACTTCAAGATATAGCACATCCACTGCTTTCCCCATATTCACAGAGCCAGTTATCTCATCACAGAAGGCAATAAGGTTGGTCAGGCATGACTTGCCCTTGGTGAATCCATGTTGACTGTTCCTGATCATCTTCCTTGAATTCCTTGAGGACCTGCTCTGTGATTTTTCCAGGAACTGAAGTGAGGCTGTAGTTCCCTGGATTCTCCTTCTTCCTCTTTTAAAAGATGGGCACTATATTTTCCTTTTTCCAGTTAGCCGGGACCTCCTCTGATCGTCATGAGTTTTCAAACATAATGGCCAAGGGCTCTGGCCAATGTTCCAATCACATCAGCCAACTCCCTCAGCACCCTTGGATGCATTGCATGTCCAGCTTTTCTAAATAGTCCTTAACCTGTTCTTTCATAGGGAATTATTTTTAGATCATTTTTAGAGGTGGTGCTAATGCATTTTTCTCTCTCTATGTTTAGGGTAATATTAACAAGAAATGGAGTCTGGTTTAAAAGGTTGAGAGATACAAAGTCCCAAGAGTTCTTAAGAACTCCTTGAAATATTCCTAGAAGGTTTCCCTAGAAGATCTGGGGTATTCAGGCCTTCAACACCTACTGGAGTCAATGGAAAAATCTCCTATTGACTACAGTGGGCTTTGGGTCCAATAGAGAATACATATTGTGTTATAAAACTTTTGGCACTCATTTGAGATGACCAGCACACTGACTTGTGAATAATATTCCATTCCTAGTTAAGCAGGATAAATTCATTCTACTACACCAGGAAGATTCCTCTTCGCATATACAGTAGACATGCTCAAGGAGTTCCAACTGGTTTGAAGAATATTGCTCATTCTACCAGCATGCCTCTTTTAAGTATAGCAAATCTCTCAGACCAATAAGGGTATGAAAGATTATAAAGTGAAACCACTTTGTGTGAGTGTATCTATATGTAAAATGTACTGAGCCACACTTCAGAGACAAAAGTTCTACAGTATTCCCCAATGTCATTGATGCTGAACATTACTGATTTCCACCCTTCAGAACTGATTTTATAGATTAAAATTCAAGCAACACATTTAGCATTTTACTTGATTCTAATATTAATTTTTTTTAATAAAACCTCAAGTGAAAACTGTGAGGCAAACCCACAGCCAGACCAGGACTGCTTACTCAGTTGCCATTACTCACTCCTGGACTGTACAATCTTTAATAATCTCTAACTGGCCCAGGACCTTCTCCATCTTGGGTGCAGAGATGGTCTGTTCCTGGACCAGGAGAAGGCATTTTTCAGGGTGGACCAAGAATATCTCATGGGCACTCTGTGGGCATTCAGCTTCAGGTTCTGGTGTGTGGGCTTTTTCCAGGTGCTGTACACCTCCATGGGTGCAGAAGGGGGTGTGAGGTGCAGGCTCTGGCCAGGAGGTGCTTACCACAGGTGGCTCCTGATCGGTGGCACAGAGGGCTCAGGTAGGCTTCCTGCCTGCCATGGCCCTATGCCGCTCCTGGAAGCAGCTGGCTGCTGGCACGTCTCTGCAGATGGCCCCTGGGGGGGAAGGAGACAGCAGGTCTCTGTGTGCTGTCCATGCCTGCAAGCACTGTCCCTACAGCTCCCATTGGCCAGAAGCTTCAGGGACGGTGCTGAGGATGGGAGCAGCACACAGAGCCACCTCACCCCTCCCTTCCCCCAGGGGCCACAGAAACATGCCAGCAGCCAACCACTTCCAGGAGCAGCATGAGGCCACGACAGGCAGCCTGCCTGAGTCCGCTGCGCCACTGGACTTTTAGCAGCCCAGAGATTGCGAACAACTGACTGAGGCTCCAGGATCCACCAGTCAATCACAATCAATAGGGTGATGACCACTGAACTAGGATAAAGACAGGTTGGAGGGGATGGCACAGAAAGGGTCGAGTTTAGGGGAAACAGAGACTGTGCCCGCCATAGCATGGAGTGAAACCTATGATTCTGGACTTCTGCTATTCCTCTGCTGTCAGCAAATAGCTGTGAAACTACTAGCATCTCCCCTCTCTTCTAGTGCTAGTCCACAGAGAGGCTGACAACTTACCATTGTTATCAGGTCCTCCATTAGGGGGAGAGGTCTACATGTTAGATCTAAAGTGGAGGTGGGGTTGTGTGTATATTGCCATCTAACATGAATAATGTGTGATACTCAGACTGTAACAAACCACTAGAGGGATCTTTTGAGGTGAATAACTTTATATAATAATGGGAATATCATTTAATCTTTTCACTCTTTTCCTAGTTGTTCCTCAGAGTGGTATACAGATCCAATTATATCAACCAATATTTTCTTATTTCCTCTTATGTCTTATCAGCCCTTGTGGTCAGCAATATGCATTTGGTGGTTTCACAAAGAAAAGGGTTTCTACTTACACTATGATAGAGCTTCAGAATCCTGATCTGTAGCTCAAAAGCAGCTTTTTATTCAGACAAATGGGAAAGGGTAGCAAAGTGAACTGCTGTGTCTAAATAGGGCTTGTATTTTAGCTGAGATATCTGAAATCAGAGATGCATGAGTAAGCTTGTCACATGAGCTAGTCACCTAGCTAATTTTGTAATCAAGTTAGCAGATCACATAAATGCCAGGATTCATTTTATTCTTTCAACGGTGATCTTTGTTCAGTTTGCTCATTTCTTCTAACCACAGGTGATGAAACTTTAAGAATTAAATACTTCACAATAACTAGTCCTTTCTTTGATTTTTAAGTTGTCTGTGTATCATGATTGCTATAAATTGATTTGTTCTCAATTGCTTAATGAACAGCCTTTGTGATCACATTTGGGTCTATAGATTAAGTGTTCTTAATAAGTATTCAGTAGCAGATATTTGGAATTATTATTAGAATTCCATCTGATCATCTAAATCTAGATTGACCAGATGTCCCATGTGTCATAACATTTCTTCTCAGATCTGGACCTTAGCGTCCAAAATATGGGTGTTAGCATGAAAACCTCCAAGCTTAGTTACCAGCTTGGACCTAGTAATTGCTGCCACAAGCCAGGAATTATACAGTGCCTAGCTCACTGTGGTCTCCCCAAAACCTTCCCTGGGGGACCCCCAGACTCAGATGCCTTGACTCTTACAACAAAGGGAAATAAACCCCTCCCTTTGTTTCCTTGTTACTTCCTCCCAGGCTCCCCTCCCTGGACAACCCTAGGAGATTCCCTGCTTCCAGTCCTGGAAACACAAGTACTGAGAGATCTAATCTCTCTTCCCCCTCACCCAGAGGGTATGCAAAGTCAGGCTTAGTAAATCTAACACAAAGAGATTTTCCCCCTGACTTCTTCCTCCCACCAATTCCCTGGTGAGCTGCAGACTCAATTCCCTGGAGTCCCCACTAAAGAAAAACTCCAACAGGTCTTAAAAAGAAAGCTTTATATAAAAAAAAGAAAGAAAAGGCCGTTAAAAATAGTCTCTGTATCCAGGTGACAATATACAGGGTCAATTGCTTGAAAGAAAAATGAATAAACAGCCTTATCCAAAAAGAATACACTCCAGCAACTACACACATGTAAATACAAAAATACAATATAAACCTATTGTCTTACTATCTTTGTACTTACAACTTGGAAACAGAAGATTAGAAAGCCAGGAGATAGAAAGATCACTCTCAGAGACGAGAAAAAGCACAGACCCAAAACTTCCCTCCACCCAGATTTTAAAAAGTCTTGTTTCCTGATTGGTCCTCTGGTCAGGTGTTTCAGGTTACTGTTGTTATCCCTTTACAGGTAAAAGAACATTAACCCTTAGCTATCTGTTTATGACACGCCCCCCAAATTGCAGACAGTGGGGAACCTCACTGGTGGCGATTTCTTCCTAGAACTTTAAAATAAACAGATTAATACAACACATGCACCTTTACATATACCAGTAAGTATATAACTAACAGGCTTTTACATTTTAAGAACACTTTTTAACTACTGGATTCTGGGAAACCTTCACGAGAGAATACTTTGATAGAAGCTCCTGAGATGTGCTGAATTTCAAAATCAAAATCTTGGAGAGCTAAACTCCAACGAAGGAGTTTCTTGTTGTTCCCCGTGGCAGTATGAAGCCACTTTAGCGCAGCATGGTCAGTTTGTAGCTGGAACCGCCGTCCCCAAACATATGGGCGTAGCTTTTCCAGGGCGTACACAATGGCATAGCATTCCTTTTCACTGACTGACCAGTGACTTTCCCTCTCAGACAGTTTCTTGCTGAGAAACACGACAGGATAGAAGTTGTGATCCGTTGCTTCCTGCATGAGAACTGCTCCTATACCACGCTCAGATGCATCCGTGGTTACTAGGAATGGCTTGTCAAAGTCCGGGGCCCTGAGCATGGGATCAGACATGAGCGTTGCCTTAAGTTGGGTAAAGGCCTTTTGACACTCATCAGTCCACTTAACTGCATTTGGCTGGGTTTTTTGGTAAGGTCGGTCAGTGGGGCAGCGATTTGGCTGTAGTGTGATACAAATCGCCTGTAACACCCGGCCAAGCCTAAGAGGGATTGGACCTGTTTCTTTGACTTTGGGATAGGCCACTTTTGGATAGCATCCACCTTGGCCTGCAGGGGGTTTATGGTTCCTCGACCCACCTGGTGTCCCAGGTAAGTCACTCTGTTTTGGCCTATTTGACACTTTTTGGCCTTAACAGTTAGTCCGGCCTGCCTGATGCACTCAAAGACCTTTTCCAGGTGTAGTAGGTGTTCGGGCCAGGAGTCTGAAAAAATGGCCACATCATCGAGGTAGGCAACTGCATATTCTCCCAGTCCTGCTAGTAGACCATCTATAAGCCTCTGGAAGGTGGCGGGTGCATTTTGCAGCCCGAAAGGAAGGACATTAAATTCATACACCCCCGCGTTGGTGACAAATGCTGACCTTTCCTTGGCAGGTTCATCTAGCGGTACTTGCCAGTACCCCTTGGTTAAGTCTATTGTAGAGATGAACTGGGTACGTCCCAACTTCTCCAATAGCTCATCGGTGCGTGGCATTGGATAGTTGTCAGGACGAGTTACCGCATTTAGCTTACGGTAGTCCACACAAAAGCGTATTTCCCCATCTGGTTTGGGTACCAGAACCACTGGAGATGCCCATGCTGTCATAAACAGATAGCTAAGGGTTAATGTCTCTTACACCTGGAAAGAAGTACCTGAAACACCTGACCAGAGGACCAATCAGGAAACCAGACTTTTTTTCAGATCTGGGTGGAGGGAAGTTGGTGTGTGAGTCCTTTGTTCTTTGGTCTTCTGCCTGTCTCTCTCTTGGCTATGGGAGGATTTCTGTTTCCTGCTTTCTAATCTTCTGTTTCCAAGTTGTAAGTACAAATATAGTAAGGCAGTAAGGTTTCTATTGTTTTTCTTTTGTATTTACGTGGGTATAGTTGCTGGAGTGCTTTGAATTGTATTCTTTTTGAATAAGGCTGTTTATTCATATTTCTTTTAAGCAATTGACCCTGTATTTGTCACCTTAATACAGAGAGACCATTTTTTATGTATTTTTCTTTCTTTTTACATAAAGCTTTCTTTTTAAGACCTGTTGGAGTTTTTCTTTAGTGGGGAACTCCAGGGAATTGAGCCTGTGCTCACCAGGGAATTGGTGGGAGGAAGAAGTCAGGGGGAAATCTGTGTGTGTTAGATTTACTAGCCTGACTTTGCATTCCCTCTGGGTGAGGAGGAAAGAGAGATTAGTTCTCGGTACTTCTGTTTTCCAAGGCTGGAAACGGGGAGGGTGGAATCCCTCTGTTTAGATTCATGGAGCTTGTTTCTGTGTATCCCTCCAGGAACACCTGGAGGGGGGAAGGGAAAAGGTTTATTTCCCTTTGTTGTGAGACTCAAGGCATTTGGGTCTTGGGGTCCCCAGGGAAGATTTGGGGGGGACCAGAGTGCCCCAAAACGCTCCAATTTTTTGGGTGGTGGCAGCTTTCCCAGGTCCAAGCTGGTAACTAAGCTTAGAGGTTTTCATGCTAACCCCCATATTTTGGATGCTAAGGTCCAAATCTGGGACTAGGTTATGATATGAGTGGCAGCGTTTGTGGGAAAGATAGAATCCAGAAGCCAGTAGGAATATTATATTTTTCTTTTCTCTGCTAGGGGCTTTTAAGCAGAGAGGAACGGTTTGCTTTTAAAAGGAACCAGAGAGAATTTTTTTTTCCGCTCTCTCTGGCAGTTTTTGGCTTGCATATTAAGCAAGGAACCATTAAGGGACTATTACGGGTCTTTTGTCACACAATAGCACTCCCATTAAGAGTCAAATACCAGCACTAGACACATGCAAATAAAGTGGTTTTTCTGGTTTACTTTACATTGAAAAGATTAGCTAGAGGAAGAAAGGGAAAAAGGCACTGTTGCTAGGCAGACCCCAGGAGGCAACAGAGCCTGCAGTTCAGACAATAAACACCGGAGGGCACCCCAACACAAGAAAACAGGAACCATGCCTAACAAGACAAAAATGGAGGCCGAAGGACACGAGCACAGGCGAGAGATGGAAAAAAAAATACAGGAACTAGAAATAAAACAAAAAGAGATGGAGCTGAAAGAAAGAGAAGAACAGATCAAAAATGCAGCCCACCTCAGAAAACTACAAGAAGAAGAGGTGGCCTACAAAAGAGAACAAGCAGCCAGAAAGGTGGCCTACCAAAGAGAACAAGCAGCCAGAGAAGCAGCCTACAAAAGAGAGCAAGAAGCCAAAGATGCAGACCACCAAAAACAGCTGAAAATAAAAGAGAAAGAGTGGGAACTTCAGAGGGAAGCCCACCGACAGGCCATGGAATTAGAAAAGGCTAAGCAAAACACAGCCAACCCTAACAACCCTGCGCCAATGATTGTTCCACAGCACAGGAAATTTCCCACCTACAAGGCAGGTGATGACACCGAGGCCTTCTTGGAAAATTTTGAAAGAGCCTGCCTTGGTTCCGCATCTCTGAAGACCAGTACATGGTAGAATTGAGGCCACAACTCAATGGAACTTTAGCAGAGGTGGCAGCTGAAATGCCTAAGGAGAACATGAACGACTATAAACTTTTTCACACCAAGGCCAGATACAGAATGGGGATAACCCCGGACCATGCTCGTCGGCGTTTCAGAACCCAAAAGAGGAAACCAGATGTGTCATTTCCCAAACACGCCTACTACGTTGGGAAAAATTATGAGGCCTGGATATTAGGACACAATGTTAAATCCTTGGAAGAACTGCACCTCCTCATACAAATGGAGCAATTCTTGGATGGTGTTCCTGAGGACATAACACAGTACATACAAGATGGAAAACCCCAAAATCTTGATAAGGCGGGTGAGATTGGAGCCAGAAGGATGGAAGTGGCAGAAAGCAAGAAAACTACTGTCAAGGGGAACGAATACCCCAGAGGGCACACCGACCATAAACCCTACAACCGAGGGCAGCCAAAAACCCCACCTACAACCCAAGTAAAGCCACAGACACAGTATTCTTCCTCCTCACCAGTCTCCAGTAACTCACCTCTACCCAGTGACCAATCAGATGGAAGATGCTTTAAATGTAATGAACTGGGACATACCAAGGCCAACTGTCCAAGGAACGCCATCCGAGTGCAATTCATTACACCACCATCACCCAAAAGATCCCCAGGCCCAGATGCCTCTCAAATGCCCTTGGAGCGAAGGGAAAATTTGAGAGTGGGCGGAAAGAAGGTTACTGTGTGGAGAGACACGGGGGCACAAGTGTCAGCTATCCACCAATCCTTCGTAGACCCCAAATTCATCAACCCAAAGGACCAAGTGACAATTCACCCCTTCATGTCACCAGCAGTAGACTTGCCTACAGCTGAACTGCCTGTCCAGTACAAAGGCTGGTCAGGAATGTGGACTTTTGCAGTCTATGACAATTATCCTATCCCCATGCTACTGGGGGAAGACTTGGCCAACCAGGTAAAGCGGGCCAAGCGAGTGGGAATGGTTACACATAGCCAAACCAGGCAAGCTTCCAGACCCATTCCTGTTCCTGAGCCGTCCACAGGGGCCCTGTCTGTGTTACCAGAGACCCAGACAGAGGTAGTGGACCCGGATTCCATGCCAACCACTGAAACAGCCACAGCACCTCCAGTCCCAGGCCCGGAACTGGAACAGCAACCAACACCAGCAATTCCAATCACATCTTCAAACTCAACGCCAGAGGGTGCTAGCGAGCCAGAACTGGCAGAAGCAACACACAGCCATACCCAAAAGGCTCAGCCAGAGCCTGAAATACCCTCAGGTGCACCAGCGGAGAGCAGTTCACCAGCAACGGAAACAACCCCATCACCTACATCGCTTCCAGAGGGACCAAGCCCAAGTCCCCAGTCTGAGGAAGAACTGGTGACCCCAGCCTCAAGGGAACAGTTCCAGACTGAGCAGGAAGCAGATGACAGCCTTCAGAAAGCGTGGGCGGTGGCACGGAGCACCCCACCGCCTCTCAGCTCTTCTAATCGATCCCGGTTTGTTATAGATCAAGGACTTTTATACAAGGAGATTCTTTCTGGTGGTCACCGGGAAGAATGGCAGCCGCAGAAACAGTTGGTGGTTCCAACTAAGTACCGGGGGAAGCTCTGAAGCTTAGCCCATGATCATCCCAGTGGCCATGCTGGGGTGAACAGAACCAAGGACCGCTTAGGGAAGTCCTTCCACTGGGAGGGGATGGACAAGGACGTTGCCAAGTATGTCCGGTCTTGGTATGCCAAAGACTGGGTAAGCCTCAAGACCAGGTCAAGGCCCCTCTCCAGCCACTCCCCATAATTGAGGTCCCATTTCAGCGAGTAGCTGTGGATATTCTGGGGCCTTTCCCAAAAAAGACACCCAGAGGAAAGCAGTACGTACTGACTTTCATGGACTTTGCTACCCGATGGCTGGAAGCTGTAGCTCTAGGCAACACCAGGGCGAACACTGTGTGCCTGGCCCTAACAGACATTTTTGCCAGGGTAGGTTGGCCCTCCGATATCCTTACAGATTCAGGATCTAATTTCCTGGCAGGGACCATGCAAAAACTGTGGGAAACTCATGGGGTGAATCACTTGGTTGCCACCCCGTACCACCATCAAACCAATGGCCTAGTGGAAAGGTTTAATGGAACTTTGGGGGACATGATACGCAAATTCGTCAACGAATACTCCAATAATTGGGACCTAGTGTTGCAGGAGTTGCTGTTTGCCTACAGGGCTGTACCACATCCCAGTTTAGGGTTTTCACCATTTGAACTTGTGTATGGTCACGAGGTTAAGGGGCCATTACAGTTGGTGAAGCAGCAATGGGAGGGGTTTACACCTTCTCCAGGAACTAACATTCTGGACTTTGTAAGCAGCCTACAAAGCACCCTCCGACACTCTTTAGCCCTTGCTAGAGAAAACCTAAAGAATGCTCAGGAAGAGCAAAAGGCCTGGTATGACAAACATACCAGAGAACGTTCCTTCAAGGTAGGAGACCAGGTTATGGTCTTGAAGGCGCAACAGGCCCATAAGATGGAAGCATCATGGGAAGGGCCATTCACGGTCCAAGAGCACCTGGGAACTGTGAACTACCTCATAGCATTTCCCAATTCCTCACTAAAGCCCAGAGTGTACCATGTTAATTCTCTCAAGCCTTTCTATTCCAGAGACTTACGGGTTTGTCAGTTTACAGTCCAGGGAGATGATGCTGAGTGGTCTGCACGGTGTCTACTACAAAGGGAAAAAAGACGGTGGCGTGGAAGAGGTGAACCTCTCAACCACTCTGGAACGTCTGCAACAGCGACAAATCAAGGAGCTGTGCACTAGCTTTGCCCCATTGTTCCCAGCCACCCCAGGACGGACTGAACGGGCATACCACTCCATTGACACAGGTAATGCTCACCCCATTAGAACCCCATCCTACAGGGTGTCTCCTCATGCCCAAGCTGCTATAGAACGGAGATCCAGAACATGCTACAGATGGGTATAATCCGCTCATCTACCAGTGCATGCGCATCTCCAGTGGTTCTGGTACACAAACCAGATGGGGAAATACACTTTTGCGTGGACTACCGTAAGCTAAATGCGGTAACTCATCCGGACAACTATCCAATGCCCCGCACCGATGAGCTATTGGAAAAGTTGGGACGGGCCCAGTTCATCTCTACAATAGACTTAACCAAGGGGTACTGGCAAGTACCGCTAGATGAACCTGCCAAGGAGAGGTCAGCATTCGTCACCCATGCGGGAGTGTATGAATTTAATGTCCTTCCTTTCAGCCTTCAAAATGCACCCACCACCATCTAGAGGCAGGTAGATGGTCTACTAGCAGGACTGGGAGAATATGCAGTTGCCTACCTTGATGATGTGGCCATTTTTTCAGACTCCTGGCCCGAACACCTACTACACCTGGAAAAGGTCTTTGAGCACATCAGGCAGGCCGGACTAACTGTTAAGGCCAAAAAGTGTCAAATAGGCCAAAACAGAGTGACTTACCTGGGACACCAGGTGGGTCGAGGAACCATAAACTCCCTACAAGCCAAGGTGGATGCTATCCAAAAGTGGCCTGTCCCAAGGTCAAAGAAACAGGTCCAATCCTTCTTAGGCTTGGCCGGGTACTACAGGCGATTTGTACCACACTACAGCCAAATTGCTGCCCCACTGACCGACCTGACCAAAAAAAACCCAGCCAAATGCAGTTAAGTGGACTGATGAGTGTCAAAAGGCCTTTACCCAGCTTAAGGCGACGCTCATGTCTGACCCTGTACTCAGGGCCCCGGATTTTGACAAGCCATTCCTAGTAACCACGGATGCATCTGAGCGTGGTATAGGAGCAGTTCTCATGCAGGAAGCAACGGATCACAACTTCTATCCTGTCGTGTTTCTCAGCAAGAAACTGTCTGAGAGGGAAAGTCACTGGTCAGTCAGTGAAAAGGAATGCTATGCCATTGTGTACGCCCTGGAAAAGCTACACCCATATGTTTGGGGACGGTGGTTCCAGCTACAAACTGACCATGCTGCACTAAAGTGGCTTCAAACTGCCAAGGGGAACAACAAGAAACTTCTTCGTTGGAGTTTAGCTCTCCAAGATTTTGATTTTGAAATTCAGCACATCTCAGGAGCTTCTAACAAAGTAGCTGATGCACTCTCCCATGAGAGTTTCCCAGAATCCAGTAGTTAAAAAGTGTTCTTAAAATGTAGAAGTCTGTTAGTTATATACTTAATGGTATATGTAAAGGTGCATGTGTTGTATTAATCTGTTTATTTTAAAGTTCTAGAAGGAAATCGCCGCCAGTGAGCTTCCCCACTGTCTGCAATTTGGGGGGCATGTCATAAACAGATAGCTAAGGGTTAATGTCTCTTACACCTGGAAAGAAGTACCTCAAACACCTGACCAGAGGACCAATCAGGAAACCAGACTTTTTCAGATCTGGGTGGAGGGAAGTTGGTGTGTGAGTTTTTTGTTCTTTGGTCTTCTGCCTGTCTCTCTCTCGGCTATGGGAGGATTTCTGTTTCCTGCTTTCTAATCATCTGTTTCCAAGTTGTAAGTACAAATATAGTAAGGCAGTAAGGTTTCTATTGTTTTTCTTTTGTATTTACATGGGTATAGTTGCTGGAGTGCTTTGAATTGTATTCTTTTTGAATAAGGCTGTTTATTCATATTTCTTTTAAGCAATTGACCCTGTATTTGTCACCTTAATACAGAGAGACCATTTTTTATGTATTTTTCTTTCTTTTTACATAAAGCTTTCTTTTTAAGACCTGTTGGAGTTTTTCTTTAGTGGGGAACTCCAGGGAATTGAGCCTGTGCTCACCAGGGAATTGGTGGGAGGAAGAAGTCAGGGGGAAATCTGTGTGTGTTAGATTTACTAGTCTGACTTTGCATTCTCTCTGGGTGAGGGGGGAAGAGAGATTAGTTCTCGGTATTTCTGTTTTCCAAGGCTGGAAACGGGGAGGGTGGAATCCCTCTGTTTAGATTCATGGAGCTTGTTTCTGTGTATCCCTCCAGGAACACCTGGAGGGGGGAAGGGAAAAGGTTTATTTCCCTTTGTTGTGAGACTCAAGGCATTTGGGTCTTGGGGGCCCCAGGGAAGGTTTGGGGGGGACCAGAGTGCCCCAAAACGCTCCAATTTTTTGGGTGGTGGCAGCTTTCCCAGGTCCAAGCTGGTAACTAAGCTTGGAGGTTTTCATGCTAACCCCCATATTTTGGACGCTAAGGTCCAAATCTGGGACTAGGTTATGATACATGCACTGGTAGATGAGCGTATTATACCCATCAGTAGCATGTTCTGGATCTCCCATTCTATAGCAGCTTGGGCGTGAGGAGACACTCGATAGGATGGGGTTCTAATTGGGTGAGCGTTACCTGTGTCAATGGAGTGGTATGCCCGTTCAGTCCGTCCTGGGGTGGCTGAGAACAAAGGGGCGAAGCTAGTGCACAGCTCCTTGATTTGTTGCCACAGCAGACGTTCAAGGGTGGTTGAGAGGTTCACCTCTTCCACGCCACCGTCTTTTTTCCCTTTGTAGTAGACACCTTCAGGCCACTCAGCATCATCTCCCTGGACTGTAAACTGACAAACTTGTAAGTCTCTGGAATAGAAAGGCTTGAGAGAATTAACATGGTACACTCTGGGCTTTAGTTAGGAATTGGGAAATGCTATGAGGTAGTTCACAGTTCCCAGGCGCTCTTGGACCGTGAATGGCCCTTCCCATGATGCTTCCATCTTATGGGCCTGTTGTGCCTTCAAGACCATAACCTGGTCTCCTACCTTGAAGGAACGTTCTCTGGTATGTTTGTCATACCAGGCCTTTTGCTCTTCCTGAGCATCCTTTAGATTTTCTTTAGCAAGGGCTAAAGAGTGTCAGAGGGTGCTTTGTAGGTTGCTTACAAAGTCCAGAATGTTAGTTCCTGGAGAAGGTGTAAACCCCTTCCAATGCTGCTTCACCAGCTGTAATGGCCCCTTAACCTCGTGACCATACACAAGTTCAAACGGTGAAAACCCTAAACTGGGATGTGGTACAGCCCAGTAGGCAAAAAGCAACTGCTGCAAGACTAGGTCCCAATTATTGGAGTGTTCGTTGATGAATTTACATATCATGGCCCCCAAAGTTCCATTAAACCTTTCCACTAGGCCATTGGTTTGATGGTGGTACGGGGTGGCAACCAAGTGGTTCACCCCATGAGTTTCCCACAGTTTTTGCATGGTCCCTGCCAGGAAATTAGATCCTGAATCTGTAAGGATGTCGGAGGGCCAACCTACCCTGGCAAAAATGTCTGTTAGGGCCTGACACACAGCGTTAGCCCTGGTGTTGCCTAGAGCTACTGCTTCCGGCCATCGGGTAGCAAAGTCCACGAAAGTCAGTATGTACTGCTTTCCTCTGGGCGTCTGTTTTGGGAAAGGCCCCAGAATATCTACAGCTACTCGCTGAAATGGGACCTCAATTATGGGGAGTGGCTGGAGAGGGGCCTTGACCTGGTCTTGGGGCTTTCCCACCCTTTGGCATACCTCACAAGACCGGACATACTTGGCAACGTCCTTGCCCATCCCCTCCCAGTGGAAGGACTTCCCCAATCTGTCTTTGGTTCTGTTCACCCCAGCATGGCCACTGGGATGATCATGGGCTAAGCTTCAGAGCTTCCCCCGGTACTTAGTTGGAACCACCAACTGTTTTTGCGGCTGCCATTCTTCCTGGTGTCCACCAGAAAGGATCTCCTTGTATAAAAGTCCTTGGTCTATAACTAACCGGGATCGGTGAGAAGAGCTGAGAGGCGGTGGGGTGCTCTGTGCCACCGCCCAAGCTTTCTGAAGGTTGTCATCTGCTTCCTGCTCAGCCTGGAACTGTTCCCTTGAGGCTGGGGTCACCAGTTCTTCCTCAGACTGGGGACTTGGGCTTGGTCCCTCTGGAAGCGATGTAGGTGATGGGATTGTTTCCGTTGCTGGTGAGCCGCTTTCCACTGTTTCACCAGGGGTTATTTCGGGCTCTGGCTGAGTCTCTTGGGTATGGCTGTCTGCTGCTTCTGCCAGTTCAGGCTTGCTGGCGCCCTCTGGCATTGGGGTTGAAGATGGATTTGCAAGCACTGTCGTCAGTGCTGGCAACGGTTCTGGTGCAGGCTGCTTTTCCAGTTCCTGGTCTGGGACTGGAAGCACTGTGACTGTGTCCATTGTTGGCATGGGATCCGGGTTCACTACCTCTGTCTGGGTCTCTGGTAACACAGACGGGGCCCCTGTGGACGGCTCAGGAACAGGAATGGGTCTGGAAGCTTGCCTGGTTTGGCTGCGTGTAACCATTCCCACCCTCTTGGCCCGCTTCACCTGGTTGGCCAAGTCTTCCCCCAGTAGCATGGGGATGGAATAATTGTCATAGACTGCAAAAGTCCACATTCCTGACCAGCCTTTGTACTGGACAGGCAGTTTAGCTGTAGGCAAGTCTACAGCTTGTGACATGAAGGGGTAAATTGTCACTTGGTCCTTTGGGTTGATGAATTTGGGGTCAACGAAGGATTGGTGGATAGCTGACACTTGTGCCCCCGTGTTTCTCCATGCAGTAACCTTCTTTCCGCCCACTCTCAAATTTTCCCTTCACTCCAAGGGTATTTGAGAGGCATCTGGGCCTGGGGATCTTTTGGGTGATGGTGGTGTAATGACTTGCACCCGGTTGGGGTTCTTTGGGCAGTTGGCCTTTATATGCCCCAGTTCATTACACTTAAAGCATCTTCCAGCTGACTGGTCACTGGGTAGAGGTAAGTTACTGGAGACTGGTGAGGTGGAAGAATAGGGTGTCTGTGGCTTTACTTGGGTTGTAGGTGGGGTCTTTGGCTGCCCTCGGTTGTAGGGTTTATGGTCGGTGTGCCCTCTGGGGTATTCGTTCCCCTTGACAGTAGCTTTCTTGCTTTCTGCCACTTCCATCCATCTGGCTGCAATCTCCCCCGCCTCATCAAGATTTTTGGGTTTTCCGTCTAGTATGTACCGTGTTATGTCCTCAGGAACACCATCCAAGAACTGCTCCATTTGTATGAGGAGGTGCAGTTCATCCAAGGATTTAACATTGTTTCCTGATATCCAGGCCTCATAATTTTTCCCAACGTAGTAGGCGTGTTTGGGAAATGACACATCTGGTTTCCACTTTTGTGTTCTGAAACGCCGACGGGCATGATCCGGGGTTATCCCCATTCTTAATCTGTCCTTGTTTTGAAACAGTTTATAATCGTTCATTCGGTCCTTTGGCATTTCAGCCGCCACCTCTGCTAAGGGTCCACTGAGCTGTGACCTCAGCTCTACCATGTACTGGTCTTTAGAGATGCTGTACCCAAGACAGGCTCTTTCAAAATTTTCTAAGAAGGCCTCAGTGTCATCACCTGCCTTGTAGGTGGGAAATTTCTTGGGATGTGGAACCATAATTGGCGAAGGGTTGTTAGGATTGGCTGGAGCATGCTGCCTAGCCTGCACTAACTCCAGTTCATGTTTTCTCTGTTTTTCCCTCTCTTCACTTTCTTTTTGTTGTTTTTCCATTTCTCGGTGGTAGGCTACCTCTTCTTCTGCTTGTTTTCTTTTGTGGGCCACCTGTTCTTCTTCTAGTTTTCTGTGGTGGGCTGCATTTTTGGTGTCTTGTTCTCTTTTATGGGCTGCCTGTTTGATCTGTTGTTCTCTTTCTTTCAGCTCCACCTCTTTTTCTCTTTTTTCCATTTGTCGCCTGTGGTCTGCTTCTTTGATTTGTCCCACCGCCCCCATTTTTGCCTTGGAAGTCATGGTTCTTGTTTTCTTGTGTTGGGGTGCCCTCCAGTGTTTATTGTCTGAACTGCAGGCTCTCTGTTGTCTCCTGGGGTCTGCCTAGCAACAGTGCCTTTTTCCCTTTCTTCCTCTAGCTAATCTTTTAAATGTAAAGTAAACCAGAAAACCACTTTATTTGCATGTATATTGTGCTGGATACTTGACTCTCAATGGGAGTGCTATGTTTAACAAAAGACCCTTAATAGTTCCTTGTTAATATGCAAGCTACTGCCAGGAGAGAACAGAAAAAAAAATTTCTCTCTGGTTCCTTTTAAAACCAAACCCTCTCTGCTTAAAAGCCCCTAGCAGAGAAAAGAAAAATATAATATTCCTACTGGCTTCTGGATTCCATCTTTCCCACAACGCTGCACACCATGTCATAACATTTCTTCCCAGATCTGGACCTTAGCGTCCAAAATATGGGTGTTAGCATGAAAACCTCCAAGCTTAGTTACCAGCTTGGACCTGGTAATTGCTGCCACCAGCCAGGAATTATACAGTGCCTAGCTCACTGTGGTCTCCCCAAAACCTTCCCTGGGGGACCCCCAGACTCAGATGCCTTGACTCTTACAACAAAGGGAAATAAACCCCTCCCCTTGTTTCCTTGTTACTTCCTCCCAGGCTCCCCTCCCTGGACGACCCTAGGAGATTCCCTGCTTCCAGTCCTGGAAACACAAGTTCTAAGAGATCTAATCTCTCTTTCCCCTCACCCAGAGGGTATGCAAAGTCAGGCTTAGTAAATCTAACATAAAGAGATTTTCCCCCTGACTTCTTCCTCCCACCAATTCCCTGGTGAGCTGCAGACTCAATTCCCTGGAGTCCCCACTAAAGAAAAACTCCAACAGGTCTTAAAAAGAAAGCTTTATATAAAAAAAAGAAAGAAAAAGACGTTAAAAATAGTCTCTGTATCCAGGTGACAATATACAGGGTCAATTGCTTGAAAGAAAAATGAATAAACAGCCTTATCCAAAAAGAATACACTCCAGCAACTACACACATGTAAATACAAAAAAACCAATATAAACCTATTGTCTTACTATCCTTGTACTTACAACATGGAAACAGAAGATTAGAAAGCCAGGAGATAGAAAGATCACTCTCAGAGACGAGAAAAAGCACAGACCCAAAACTTCCCTCCACCCAGATTTTAAAAAGTCTTGTTTCCTGATTGGTCCTCTGGTCAGGTGTTTCAGGTTACTGTTGTTACCCCTTTACTGGTAAAAGAAAATTAACCATTAGCTATCTGTTTATGACACCATGTTTAAAGGACAGTCCCATTTTTGGGACTTTGTCTTATATAGGTGCCTATTACGCCCACCTCTGTCCCATTTTTTCACGGTTGCTATCTGGTAACCCTATCTAAATCACATGGTATCGTTCCTTGATTAGGTAATTTAATCATTACAAGATGACTAAAACAAGTTTTGTTCCATGACAAAATAAGCTTTTTCTTGGTTAAACAAATCTCTACTAATTATTGTTATTGAAGCTTATTGTTCTCAAATTATTCATTTGAACAAAAGTGTACTTACACATCTTTGTAAACAGTAATAAAGTATGAAAAGTAGAACACAAAATGATTTCTAAGATGAGCAAACTGTTCATGAACAGATTTGTACATTATTCAACCAGTTCCACAACTCCACGCTCCCTAGCATGTGGGGCTAGCTAGCATGGGGGATCTAGCGAACAGGAGAGACTAACAGGGTAGTTTTGCAAGGGAGTTTAGAGGAGGGAGTGTGAGTCAGGGGGCTAGATACACTTAACATTCTTTAAATCTAAAGCCAAACACCCCCTAATAAAAACAAAACAACAACAAAGGAACGAGCTTCAGGAATAAAAAGATAATCCAGGTAGAAGTCCAGCAACAGAGTGGGAGCTATCTGTGTATTGCACCAAATGCAGCATATGTGTTTACCTGCCCTATGGGCAAGTGGCATATGTGTGCATTCGGTGCAAAGAGCTCCTGGCCCTCAGAGACTGTGTATGGGCTTTGGAGACCAGGGTGGCTGAACTGGAGGAATTAAGGGAGACAGAGAGGTATATAGATGAGATTTTCCAGGACACAATAGAACGCTCCCACTCCCTGGTCAGACAGCCTCTGCGCTGTTGAGGAGGATGAAAGTCTCTGGGAAGGAAAACATCCAACTGGAGCAGAGGGAAACAATCCCATAGTTGGGACCCTCCTTCCAGATGATGCTGTGGTATCCTCTCGCATTGAGGATACCTCTGTGGGGGAGGAAACTCCAATTATTAGGAAGAAACGAGTAATAGTTGTGGTGGATTCGATCATTAGAAACATAGACAGCTGGTTTCAGAGGGGTAGTCGTGTTAGTCTGTATCATCAAAAACAACAAGGAGTCCTTGTGGCACCTTAGAGACTAACAAATTTATTTGGGCATAAGCTTTCGTGGGCTATAACTCACTGCCTACTATATTTTTTACTCCATGCATCTGATGAAGTGGGTTATAGGCCATGAAAGCTTATGCCCAAATAAATTTGTTAGTCTCTAAAATGCCACAAGGACTTCTCGTTATAGATAGCTGGATTTGCAATGACTGGGAGAATCACATGGTGACTTACCTGCCTGGTGCGAAGGTCGCAGATCTCTCAAGACGTCTAGATAGACTTATGTGTAGTGCTGCGGAGGAGCCGGTGGTCATGGTATATGTAGGTACCAGTGACATAGGGAAGGATAGGAGAGAGGTCATAGAGGCCAAATTTAGGCTGCTAGGTAAGAGATTGAAGTGCAGGACCTCCATGGTAGCATTCTCTGAAATGCTTCCAGTTCCACACGCAGGGCCAGTTAGACAGGCAAAACTGCAAGGTCTCAATGTGTGGATGAGACAATGCATAGGGAAGAGGGGTTTAGATTTATTAGGAACTGGGGAAACTTTTGGGAAAGGGGAAGCCTATACAGGAAGGATGGGGTCCACCTAAACCAAAATGGAACCAGACTGCTAGCGCTTAAAATTAAAAAGGTCTTAGAGCAGTTTTTAAATTAAGGGCTGCGGGAAAGCCAACAGATGCAGAGGAGCATGTGGTTCAGACAGCAACATCCCTTAGGGGAGGATCTATTAATGGAGATTCTCTATGTCCTAGTAAGAAGGAGAGGATGGAAAATGATAAAATACATGTAGGATCTGATGAGAAACAGTCAAATGAAAAAAAAGTCCTATTCAATTACATCATGTATTAGCAGACAGCTAAAAAATTATGTTTTTAAGTGCTTATATATCAATGCTAGAAGTCTAAATAATAAGCTGGGTGAACTGGAATGCCTCATTTTAAATTAGGATATTTATATAATAGGCCTCACAGAAACTTGGTGGAATGAGGATAATCAACGGGACACGGTAATACCAGAGTACAAAATATATCAGAAGGACAGAACAGGTTGTGCTGGTGGGAGAGTGGCACTATATGTGGAAGAAAGTGTGGAATCAAATGAAGTAAAAAATCTTAAATGATCCAAACTGTACTATAGAATCTCTATGGATAGTAATTTCACTCTCTAATAATAAAAATATAGCAGTAGAGATATATTACCGACCACCTGACCAGGATGGTGATAGTGACTGTGAAATGCTCAGGGAGATTAGAGAGGCTATAAAAATAAAAAAATCTCAGTAATAATGGGAGATTTCAACTATTCCCATATTGACTGGGTACATGTCACCTCAGGACGGGATGCAGAGATAAGATTTCTTGACATCGTAAATGACTACTTCTTGGAGCAGTTAGTCCTGGAATCCACAAGAGGGTGGCAATTCTTGATTTAGTCCTAAGTAGAGCACAGGATCTGATCTAAGAGGTGAATATAGCTGGACCGCTTGTTAATGGTGACCATAATATAATTAAATTTAACATCCCTGTGGCAGGGAAAATACCACAGCAGCCCAGTACTGTAGCATTTAATTTCAGAAAGGGGAACTACACAAAAATGAGGAGATTATTTAAACAGAAATTAAAAGGTACAGCTCCAGAAGTGAAATCCCTACAAACTGCATGGAAACTTTTTAAAGACACCATAGTAGAGGTTCAACTTAAATGTATACCCCAAATTAAAAAACATAGTGAGAGAACAAAAAAAGTGGCTAAACAACCAAGTAAAAGAAGCAGTGAGTGGCAAAAAGGCATCCTTTAAAAAGTGGAAGTTGAATCCTAGTGAGGAAAATAGAAAGGACCGTAAACTCTGGCAAATGAAGTGTAAAAATATTATTAGGAAGACCAAAAAAGGATTTGAAGAACAGCTAGCCAAAGACTCCAAAAGTAATAGAATTTTTTTTTTAAGTTCATCAGAAGCAGGAAGCCTGCTAAACAACCAGTGGGGTCACTGGACGATTGAGATGCTGAAGGAGCAGTCAAGGACAATAAGGCCGTTGCAGAGAAACTTGGGCAATTCCCAAACCTGAGCCATTCTTTATAGAAGCCAAATCTGAAGAACTGTCCCAGACTGAGGTATCATTATATCAGGTTTTGGAACAAATTGATAAACTAAACATTAATAAGTCACCAGGACCAGATGGTATTCACCCAAGAGTTCTGAAGGAACTAAAATATGCAATTGAAGAACTACTCACTGTAGTCTGTAATCTATCATTTAAATTAGCTTCTGTAGCAAATGACTAGAGAATAGCTAATGTGACAACAATTTTTTAAAAGGGCTCCAGAGGTGATTCTGGCAATTATAGGCCTATAAGCCTGACTTCAGTACCAGGCAAACTGGTTGAAACTATAGTAAAGAACAAAATTGTCGGACACATAGATGAACATAATTTGTTGGGGAAGAGTCAACATGGCTTTTGTAAAGGGAAATCATGCCCCACCAACCTACTACAATTCTTTGAGGGGGAGTCAACAAGCAGTTGGACAAGGGGGATCTAGTGGATATAGTGTACTTGGATTTTCAGGCAAGGTCCCTCACCAAAGGTTCTTAAGCAAAGTAAGCTGACATGGGGTAAGAGGGAAGGTCCTCTCATGGACTGGGTAGCTGGTGTGGCAAATTGCGGGCACTATTTTGATGGGTCTCGTGCTTTCTCTTCTTTGGGGAGAGGTTCAGGGCACCATTTCTTGGTGGAATGTTAACTGCCCCACTAGTGTCCTAGAGGAAGGGAGTGGAAAGGGAGGGACCTGGGCCCACCCTCTACTCCAGGTCCCAGCCCAGGGGCCCTGAGGATAGTGGCAAACCACTTGAACTGACACTTCCTTCCCCTGGGCTACTTCCCTCTCCTGCCCTTCAGCTTGAGGGGGGCTTCCTGCCCTCCCTCTGTACAAGTCAGGTGCCCCTTTATCTAGGGTCTCGGACTTCTTAGCTCACTGCAGCACTTCTCCAAACTGTCCTCTGCTTCCCTTCAAACTGTTCTCTGCTCCAACTCCCACAATGTCTGAAGCAGGGGGGTTTTATCATGTGATTGGCTTCAGGTGCTCTAATTAATCTATAGCAAACTTTCTTCCCCTTACAGGGAATAAGGCTCCCTTCTAACCCTCTCCTGCTGCCCTCTGGCCATGCTGTATCACACTGGTTAAAAGATAGGAAACAAAGGGTAGGAATAAATGGTCAGTTTTCAGACTGGAGAGACATCAACAGTGGTGTCCCCCAACAGTATATACTAGGAACAGTCCTATTCAATATATTCATAAATGATCTGGAAAAAGGGGTAAACAGTGAGATGGCAAAATTTGCAGATGATACAAAATTGCTCAAGATATTTAAGTCCCAGGCAGACTACAAAGATCTACAAAAGGATCTCTCAAAACTGGGTTACTGGGCAACAAAACAGCAGATGAAATTAAATATTGATAAATGCAAAGTAATGCACATTGGAAAACATAAAATCCTAACTATACATATAAAATGATGGGGTCTAAACTGGCTATTACCATTCAAGAAAGAGATCTTGGAGTCATTGTGGATAGTTCTCTGAAAATATCCACTCAATGTGCAGCAGCAGTCAAAAAAGTGAACAGAATGTTGGGAAACATTAAGAAAGGGATAAATAATAATTTTGACATTATTTTTTCTTATCACTATTATTTATCACCTTAATATCATCTAGGTGTTTGCAGATTGATTGTTTTATTATTTGCTCCATTATCTTTCTAAGTACTGATGTTAAACTGACTGTTTTGAAATTTCCCAGGTTGCCTTTATATCCCTTTTCATAGATGAGCAGTATATTTGCCCTTTGCCAGTCCTCTGGAATCATTCCCGTCTTCCTCTCTAGGTATTCTAAGATGCGTTTCATCAGGCCATGGTGACTTGAAGACATCTAACTTGTCTAAGTCATTTTTAACTTGTTCTTTCCCTATTTTAGCCTCTGTTCCTACCTCATTTTCACTGGCATTCACTATGTTAGATGTCCAATCACTACTAAATTTTGGTGAAAATTGAAACAAAAGTCATTTAGTACTTCTGCCATTTTCACATGTTTTGTTATTTGTCTTTTCCCCCTCACTGAGTAATGGATCTTCCCTATCCTTGGTCTTCCTCTTGCTTATAATGTATTTGTAAAATGTTTTCTTGTCTCCCTTTATGTCTCTAGCTAATTTAATCTCATTTTGTGCCTTGGCCTTTCTAATTTTGTCTCTACATATTTGTGTTATTTGTTTATATTCATCCTTTGTAATTTGACCTAGTTTCCACTTTTTGTAGGACTCTTTTTTAAGTTTCAGATAATTGAAGATCTCCTGGTTAAGTCAGGGTGGTCTCTTGCCATACTTCGCATCTTTCCTATGCAGTGGGATAGTTTACTCTTGTGCCATTGGTAATGTCTCTTTGAAAAACTGCCAACTCTCTTGAACTGTTTTTCCCCTTAGACTTACTTCCCATGGGATCTTACCTACCAACACCTGTGTTGATTCCATCGCCAATTTCCATTTGAATTCTGTATAAGTCTTGTTTCCTATAAGTCACTACATATATTTTAATACAGCATGGACTTCATCATGTGAGCGACACACTTTCCTGTTGTGCCTCATTAGTGGATACAAGTGTGTCTTGGGGCACAGATAAATGCTAGGAATAGATACATGCAGTGCATTTCTGAATATACTTACAGAGAATCAAGCCCATAATGTCTGACTGTGATCCTATAATGAACACATTTTTGTATATTCTTGTTTTAGGGTAATGGTTTACTTAGCCTTGTTATTCAACGGCTTATAAGTTTAATCAGTTGAATCTGTTTAATTTGACTATGAACACATTCCTTCTAATTCAGAAAGAAATAAAAATTGAAAGTCATAAGATGACATGGACATATTTTAAAGCAAGTTTGTTTGGGTTAAGGAAGCCGTAAGAATTATTATGGTTTTCTGTAGCTTTTCAGAAATCATTTTCTGCAGAATCGAAAGCGATACCCTTCAAGGTATCTTCCCAATAAAAGAAATGGACAAATGAATCAATTTCTGTAAACAGTGCAACATTTAAAAAACTGAAGATAAGAATGACTATTCAGGGTCAGACCATAGTCTATCTAGACCAGTCTGTCTTCTGATTATGGCCACTTCTAGGTGTTTCAGGACAGCACAGGGCAATTAGCCCTGTTGTCCACTCCAGCTTCTGTCAGTCAGAGGCTAGGGACACCCAGTGCATGGGGTTGCATTTCTGACCTTCTTGGCTAATAGCCATTGATGGACCAATTCTCCATTAACTTACCTAATTCTTTTTTGAACCAAGTTATAGTTTTGGCTTTCACAAAAATCCATAGGCATCACATTCTACAGTTTGACTGTGCATTGTGTGAAGATTTACTTCCTTTTGTTTGTTTTAAACCTGCTACCAATTATTTTCAGTGCGTGACCCCTGGTTCTTGTGTTATCTGAAGGAATAAATAACACTTCCTTATCATGAATGGTGTGGAGAAAATGAGAATTTTAGAGACCTCTCTCATATTCCCCCTTCATTATCTCTAAGCTGAACAAATCCAGTCCTTTTCATCTCTCTTAATATGGAAGCTGTTCCATACTGCCATGCTGTCTGGAGTGGCTCATGATCGTGAGTGCCAATGTCAGGGCAGTCTGTGAAAAACAGGGCAGACACTCCAAACTGGTGGTATGTTCTATAATTAGATTTCACCAACCCAATAACAAATATGATCTCCTGGATCACTGTACTAGTCTTACCATGGAGTCACAAACAGTCCTCTTGGGCTCTCCAGTCTACCTTACCATTCAAGCAAGCTGGACTTAGTGATAAATGGTCACTTACCCCCACAAAAATCACAAAATATTCAGATTGCTTCCAAACCCAAGAGATGAGTCATTTGGTACCCTAGATCTTATATCAAAGACAACACCTGTAGTCAATCCTGTAATATGCTATCTAAAGTTTTATTAAGTAGGAAAAAGAAATGTTATAGCTAGCAAAGCTATACACACAAATAAGTTACCATCTAATGTTCCTAAATGTGACAGACATCATACTCTATCTGTTCAAAATGTCTTTCAGGACAGACTCATGTTGACCCTGGGGATATCTCCCTTAGTTTAGTTTCTCTGGCCCTGTGAGAGTTCAAAAGCAAAAAGATGAATTTGTTTTTGAGACCCTGTTATCTTTTACATTTGGCCTTCCATGACATATTGCATTTCCAAGGGGTGATAGGGCCATTCACCAATCCTTGCTATCGTGATATTCCTTAGTGGCCCATTTGATCTTATGCCTGATTTCACAACTTCATAGCAAACATTTTCAAAGTTTATAAAGCAAAACGTACCTATTTGCTTATAGCATGGAATGCAGACATTACCAGTGAGATTAATGCATGCAGCAATTTAAAAGCATTTCATAGAGTCTAAACCAGAGGTCTTTAATCTGTGGGCATGCCCCCTAGGAGAGTGCAGAGTAACGTTCGAGGCAGTGTGGTTGGGGCCTGGACCAGCCCCTACGGGGACAGGGAGGGAGTACTGCTCAGCTTTGATCCTGGCCTGAGCTGTTGGCCCCGTGCCTGGGGTCTTGGTTGACAGCTGCTGCTGCTGGCCCCACACCTGGGGTGCCGGCCCCACACCTAGGGTGCTGGCCCTGTGCCCGGGTTGCCAGCTGCCTGCCCTGTGCCTGGGGTCCCTGCTGCCCAGCCCAAGCCCAGGGTCCTGGCTGTCCACTCCCGACTCTGTTGGGGGCTGGGGCACGGACAGGGGCAAAGGGGGATGCAAGTAAAAAAATTTGGGGACCACTGGTCTAAACACTAAATACATTCTTATAAGACTAATACCTATTTTGAACAAAACTAACATACAGATAAGCTGGTTTGGTTTCCAGCTATGAGTTTGTCAGTTCTTAGCTAACAGCTACATCCTTGGCTGTTAGCTAAGTGGTTTACCAGCACTACACATACCCATAATCATTTTTGTTGCCTTTCCCTGTACCTTTTCCAATTCTAATATATCTTTTTTTGAGAAGGGGCAACCAGAACAGCACACGGTATTCAAGATGTGAGTGCACCGTGGATTTATATAGTGGCATGATGATATTTTTTGTCTTATTATCTATCCTTTCCCAATGATTCCCAAAGGATGTATGTGATGAAATAGTAGGAATAGGTGAGAATTAGAATTCTCCTACCTGAGTTGAGATACTGTGGCTTAATAGGACTCTGATAATTGTTATTGTTTACATTGCAGTAGAGGCCTCAACGAGTTAAGAGCCCTATTTAAGACACTGCATAGATAAGTCCCTGCCCCAGAAAGCTTAAAATCTCAGGGGCAAGATGTAGCAGGTGGGTGAAACGAATAAGTAAAGAGGATAACAACAGGATTGTTTAGCATAGATAAGCTGGATTCACAATTCATAGGTACATTAAACAGTAGCATTAGTTACATCAATCAGAATTTGTCACTTGCCTAGTCCTTATCACACGTTAGTTATCTACGAGCACCACAGTAGAAGCAAATTTCGAGGATTTGCTTTATGTTCTTTTCTTCATCTCTACTGGTACCTGGTTACAGCTGGACCAGATTAGCCTTTCATTACATCCCTCTTTCTATCAACATGTCATGAGTATCCAGAATAAAATATTATAGTTACATTTTCACACTGAAACTCCATTACTTTTGTACTGTAAGTCTATGCCTTTGCAATATGCAAGACAGATAATGCTTTCACTATTCTTAAAGTCTGCTCACCATCTGTCCTATCTATTGTTATGCTATCTAGGAAACAATTTGCACAGATAGGAAGGTCTCATGCTTTTATTAAAAACAAGAAAGACTAGAGAGTTCTCTGCTAAAATACCAGATATTTGTCACCTCAGAAGTACCACCTACATTTCATTTTAGCTTACATATGATTATGGCATAGAGCGTGAATACACCAAGGGGCTTTTTACAAGTTTTTTGGGATGAATTTGTTTGGAAGTTGTATTTTCAGGTACTCTCTGTCCTATTACGACTGGTCAGAACCATTTTGTACAGATCAAAGATCACCTTCTTGCTTTAATCAATATAATCGCCTCCACTCCTAATTCCATTTTCATGTTTTCCTCCTCTTCACAACTATAATCTTCATATAAACACACTTTATTTCTTTTAAATCTGCTAGCATAAAGTGGCATTGACATCGGTGGAGCTACACCAGTTTATGTCAGCTGAAGATCATCTAGCCTTCTATTTCAGCGTTGTACACCTTGACACTTGAGGCATTGTGAGGAAAAAATAAACGTAAGTTAAACTAGGAAATCTAAAATGTGCTTAATTGGTGTAAGTCACAACCTTATTTGCATTTCTCATAGAAATATAGTAATGCTGGTCTAGAATACTGTGGCAAGGTACTATGGTAGTAGTTTCAACATTATCACCAATAAATGTCAGTGTAAATTTAAAAGCAAAAAATATCACGAATCTAGTTCTGGGTATCTGTCCATCAGTCACTAATCTATCTACTTCCCAGAGGGAAAGTCAGGGAGTATGGAAATCTGCTTCCAAACACTTCTAGTATTTGAAGTGGAATTTCCCCTCCAAGTCCCTCCAAGCATTTATGCCACTTATGGGGCTTTACATTTTTTCATCAGCTCATGTTTTACTCTTTGCCTTTGCCAGTTGTGACAGCTTGTTCACCTCCCCTGCACCTAACACTGGCTTTAGTTCAGGAATGGCAGGGAACTTGTCAATACTGGTGTGAAGAAGAGACAAGAAAACCTGGCAGCAAAAATTTGAACTGTTCTTCCTGACTTTTGTGTTCAGTGTTATCATTCAGCCTGCACCACAAAAGCTTAAGAATCAGTAGAGAACAGAACTGCAACATATATAACTAGAAGCATACATTGTTAGAAATACCCATATCTCCTGCATATCCATGATTAACAGTAAGTTTCCCACAGGTGAAATTACCTAGTTTGCCAGATATCCCAAAGTCAAGTGATAATAGAATTAACTCTGGATTGAGCCAAACTTTGGATGGCAGAATCCTCTATAAGGTAATCTGTAAATAACTGCCTACAAAATTGTTATTACAGGGGACTATAATGTCACTAAACTATTTTCATTATTTTTTTGAAAAATTGAAACTTTCTACTTGTAATACTTAATGAGTTTTTTCCATTGCAATATGTAATCCATGAGCCTACATCATGACATCAGTGATTAAGGAGAACACCCCGTTACTGACACCATTCTCCCTCTGGCCTTCTCCTAGAAATGACCTTAGGAACCAGCTAGTTGAAACCTTTTAAATATAGAGCTCCCCGTGTATATATCTTTCTTTTAAAGAAACGGGAAGGATCTTGTGTCCACGTTAACATGCTGAAATGAAATGTATGGTTCTTATCAATGGTATATCTAAACAGGTATTCCCAGGAAAATGATGATGTCCCATTACAGGAATCTGCAAATATAACAAATGACTCAGGCGTATTATGTGCAGTATGAGGATGTGTATTTGTAATGTCTAAATCCAATGAAATATGATGTTTGATTAATAGATCTTAAGTGCTCAAACTGTCCAAGTTAATCAACACATAAAAGTAGATTATAAAATTAAAATTGACAGCTATTAAGACCTTTAAGAGACTTAAAGATCTACACGAGGATGTATATCCACCTATTTAAGAAATGCCTTACCAACTCTGTCAACTTATTGAAGTTAACATGAACAAGTGGTCAAGACTGCTGATTCCTGGAAAATTTTGATTATAGAGAATATTTCTCTAAAGGCACCATATTAACCTATAATATAACACCTATATTTGTACTATACCATAGCTAAAGATTTAAAGTTTTATTTTACCATCACTGTAAAATGTTATGGAAATAAAGCAAAAATGTAAAAGCTTACCTATGCTGTCATGAAAGCTCAGATAAATGAATGGCATTCTTTTTAAATTGTCACTGCTAATGAAACCAAGTTCTTGTATTGCCACTGTAGCTACTGTGTAATATTTACACAATTATGTAAGCATTTTGTTGTGTAACAGGAAGCAAGTTAGTTATATTTTACATGGAATTGTATTGTCAGGTACATTATAAATTTAACTTTTTAAAAAAAGATATGGTCTATTTAATTCATTTGTTACAGAGGCAGGGATTAGAGGATCTTGCAAATACTAACAGGCATAGAGCTTATCACTGTGAGTTGACCTATGTGACTATTCACAGCAGTAAACACTATGCTCAGTACTGTTCGCAGAATTAGCCTTATATTAGATTGGAGTGTTTTATGTAGACATTGTTTCTGAATACTTTCTGTGTTTGTTATTTCAGAAAGTCTTAGTTCCTCAAATCAATAAAGTTAAGTAATCACAAAAGAAAGTCATTTTTTCTTCTAAAAAGAATTGAAGTGTATTGGATATTTGTTATGCTTTACATGTAAAATACACAAAGTACTCTAAAATTTACATTGCTTAAGGATTCAGGTTTCTTTTCAAAACAATTTTGCCTCTAGAACTCCCCTGAATGTTTTTTTTTTTACTTTTCATAAGAAAAATAATTTCTGCGGGACTACAAGTGTCTGAAAATCCAAAGGTAACGAAGAAAAATGTGCAGTGATTTACTGACCTCATATTAAAGAAGAACTTCAGCTATAGCTCAGTTGTGTCTTTTCACTTTGTTTTATTACTTCTCAAGTAACAGTTCGGAAGCATGTTAAGTGCTGCCTCTACAAAGAAGGTTAGGTGAAGATGTGGCAGTTTATTTCATATACATAATGAAGAATAACCACTAGTATTAAAACATTTTTCAAAAGAAGGTAAAACCCAAAGTATAAACCTTGAGACTATGTGAAAACTCCCATTGATTTGAAAGTAAATTTTACATACAGTCATGTCCAGAAGATTGGTAGCTGGCAAACATGAATTTCAGTACTATAATTCCATCAGGGGAAGTTGGCAACACCTCAGCTGTCCAGTCAGTTGTTGTCCTGAAGCCCAAAAGCTTATTACTGTGGCTGGGTATTACCTGTTTCAACATTGTGATACAACTGCAGACTCCATTTTCTCGCAATGGGAGAGGGGGCTAGAATGTGGGGAGGGATAGCTCAGTGGTTTGAGCATTGGCCTGCCCAACCTAAAGTTGTGAGTTCAATCCTAGAGGGGGCCACTTAGGGATCTGGGGCAAAAATTGGTCCTGCTAGTGAAGGCAGGGGGCTGGACTCCATGACCTTTCAAGGTCCCTTCCAGTTCTAGGAGACTGGTATATCTCCCATTATTATTATTATTGATGCTTTTTCTCAGGGCTAGTAAGCTGATTTGGCAATCCTGCAAGGTCACTGCAAGTCCTTCCCTTCTGGAACAAACCAAAATGAGTACAGACAAGAACAGGCTCTTCACTCAGTTCCACACTATTTCACTAGGGGGTACCAGAGCGCTACCCATGCCCTTCATCTACTCAAGTTACCAAGCCTGTCATTCTAAATTGTGGACAGCAGAATGCCCTGAACCCAAGGCTGCCACGGTCCAGCCATTTCCTACACTTCCTGTTGCTGGTCAAGTTTTCTTCTCTGGCTATATAGTACATAAACCCTCTCCAGTGTCCTTCTAGACCCCATCCCTTAACTTGTCCCAGATCATTCACCAGCTCTCTCTTTCTCTCTCTCTCTCAGGACAGTTTCCACCAGTGCTTCCACAAGCCATGGTTCCTGGAGAACTTGACAGTACTGCATTTGCATATCCCACTACTGAAAACAGGCTTCTTAGATTTCTCAGAAGGCCTGGCTTTCAGTCACATGGTCAGAAGTGTGTGGCAGGCAACCACTCATAGGTCAAATTTGGGAGTTCAGGCCCAGCTCACCCATGGAAGTTATCATTATTAGAAATATGAATAATTGACAGTTAATGTATTACTCTAGCTAGTCTTGCCTCTTTTACTATTTGTGAACTGCCCCCCAGATAGATCACTGTTTTCTCCAATTTGTTATTCAAAATTAAAATTACTTCCTGAATAACTTCAGTCACTTTGTGGTGTATATCACATTTACAAGCAGTTCATTAAGTATTCAAAATCAGCCTGTTGTCATGAATACGGGTCCCCTGGTCCCCTGTGGATGAGCATAATCTGAAATTAGCTTCCTGCTGTGTTTATGGATCATTACAAGTGTAAAATTATTCTCTTTCTATAGATATTCTGCAACATTCACTTAAAATTAATTGTTTTGGCAAACAAATATTACCAGTAAACTCGTTTGATGGAATATGTATGTCAAACATTACAAAAGGGATGTGAACACAGTCAAACTCAATATGGTTCAAACTTCGAATGAATAGAGACAGAAAAGGTTCTGCAGTATCTGCCCAGATTTAGTCTTTATTTTAGCTTGTATACCTTGTTTCCTTTTTAATCCAATATTTAGTGTTTGACTTCGTGAACTCCTACTATGTCAATTCCATAGGTTCAATACACACTGGCTGAAGAAAAATTTCCTTTGTTTTAGGATTATCTGCCACGAACTTGGAGTGTCCTCTTATTTTTGTATCATGAAACAGTATAAAAAAGATGAAACATTTTAATAATTTACAATCTTACATAACCTCTTAGGGCATGGTAATGAGTCTCAGGATACCCATGTTTTGTTCCCAACTCTGCCACTGCCCTCCTGTGTCATTTTGCGCAAGTCACTTCCCTTCAGTTTTTCCATTAGACTATCTACATACACTTTTGAATGCTTTACTTCATGTGAGAAATATCAGGCCCATTCATTAAAATTGTGGTAAAATTAGAAATGAAATCCAAAATCAGGCTCCACAGAAACTCAGCCTGAGATTCATCTCTGGAGTGACACCATCTTTCCATAATATGGTCCTTAATCACATTCTTCAGACCTACACAGACTTGCTATGCCCATTCTTCTTTGATCTTCTATACATTAGAAATGTGAACCTAAAGATCCTCTAACCACATTAATCTGCCAGACTGGGACACAGGAAATCCTGGTTCAATTCCCTCCTCCACCAGAAGCTTTCTGGGTGACCTTGAGTAAGGCATTTAGGCACAAAGAGTCTCAGCTTCCCACTTGTATAGTAGGGATTATAATACTTCCCTACCACACATTGTGTTGTGAATATAACTATATTAAAGATTGTGAGGCACTCCCATACTACGAGAACAGAGAGCACATAAGCACCCAAAATAAATATTCTTTGGCAGATTTCATACTATCAAATTCTGGGGTTGTGTCATTGCCTGCCCTGTAACCTTGGTTACCTCACGGTGCTTTTGCTGTTGTAGCTCCCAACCTAGGCCCTGCTCAACCAGCCTATCGGGATGCAGGTCACATCCTGAGTGTCCGTGTGCTAGCCAGCCCTGCTTCAGCAGCTCTGACCCCAGCAAACTGTCTACAGCCCCCTGCTGGCTTCCACCAGCCTTGGTTACTTCTTGAAGAGTGGCCCTGACACACTCCCAGTCCCACATTTCCCCCAAACTGTATGCCCTGCAATGTCCGGCCTCTTCTGGACAGTTCAAAGAAATAATATGGTTTGTTTGCTCTTTAAAGGAGACAAAACATACCAGCTGACATCCAATTTGCTACAAACACAGAACTATTGGTTTAGATGAATAGTAAAACAAGTGTATTAGCAAAAGAAGATAGGATTTTAAGAGAGACGTTAGAAATCATTACCAGCAAATAGAAGTGAAAACATACATCTAAAAGTCTAAAACTTAATCTAGCACACTTTGGTTCAAGGTGGCCTTTTTCACCCTCAATCTTCCAGCAAGATGGTAGCTAACCCTCTCCTGGGTCAAGATCTCTTTCAGAGGCGCAAAGGTGCTAGTGCCTTTGTCATCTTGGGTGAAAGAGAGAACTTGGAGTTTTCTGCCCTGTTTTAGCATATTCTAGGGAACCTTTGAAATGGATTCTTCTGAAGGTTACCCCTCAAAGTAAAGTTTATTTACGCAGTGAGGAAGGCAACATGGAGCCTGGCGGTGAATGAGGCTCTACACTCTTTCTTCTCCCACTTGTGTTTGCTGAAATACAAATTGTTCTGTTTCCTGCCATCTCTTACCTCTGCCACCTCGATGATCCAATTTACTTCTCACATGTAAATTGAAGTAAACACACATTCCTTTATTTATGATAGACCTGTTTAACAACTTTTGCTTAAGTAGAGATGTCTGGTTTTGAACATGTGCTAATGTCACCATAAAGGGCGAATTCGTAACTTTACATATAATGTTGCTACATACATTTCACCATGCAATTATTATTGACCAGCAAGTTACTAGTTTTCAAGTGATACTGCACAAATCACGTTTTGTACAAAGATTATTATGGTGGCGTGTAGTGTGTGAATCAAGGGTGCCTTGGGTCACACATACGTCATATGTGCATATACATTTATTTTAGATTTGTGTGACTTTTGTTCTATGTGATTAGATAATATCCAGAGAACTCAAATGAACACAATCAGAAAGTAAACTTTAAAATATGTTCCTGTGTAGTCTGCATTGCTTAATATAAGTAGGATGTATATACAGCATATATGTGTGATATACAGAGCATATGTGACACATACATCGAAGAACTTATTTTTGCACAAGTTCTCTGAAATCCTAGGAGATCATCACTGGCAGTCCCTCAAAGTAAAGAATAACTGTATTTCATGAATTGTCCATTTCAAGTTATCTATGGATCCACCGATGGTTGAGGACGCCTATTCAAGAGCCACAGACCCTTCCTCATTGCAGACATGTATTTCCAAGCAGGATGGGTGAACCTGGGATGTTGGTTTGATCCGCGGCACACTCTTTCCATTGCTCCTGTTTTTCTGTTACATATAGTCACATCTGGTTCTCAAAGTACTTAGTTCCTTTCATCAAGCAATTCCTCAATTGTTGTTGGTCCTGAACTATATTTCCATGAGTTAATGTCAATGTTGCATTTCCTCATACTAGCCTTGAGGACATCACTATAGAATTTTTTCTACCCTCCTCTAGCACATCTGCTTTGGCTGAGTTGAAAATAAAAAATGTGTTTTGGCAGTCTGAATCAGGCATCCAATCAACATGACCTGCCCAGCAAAGTTGATGATAGATAATCATTGGCATGATGCTCGTGATAGCAGCTTGCAAGAGAGGACACTGATGTTAGTGTATCTCTCAGACCACTTAATTAAAATAATCTTACGCATACAGTGTTGATGATACTTCTCCAGTACCTTAAGAGGTCTCCTGTATGTTGCCTCTTTTCAGCTCCATGCAATAGGGTGGGGATCACAACAGCTTTATGAACTATAAGTCTGGTTTTAATTCTGATGTTGCAATCTTCAAATACTCTCTTTCTCAGATGATGAAGCTTGGCTAGTACATTTGAGCCGGTACTGGATTTCTCTGTTGATGTCAGTTGTCTGTGAGGTGGCTTCCAAGATATGGGAAATGCACAATGTTCTCTAGAAGGTTATTGTGGATATATATTGGTCATGCTGGGAGTTGTGCACCAGGAGCTTGCTGATAGAGGACCTTTGTCTCCTGGGTGTTGAGTGTCAGTCCCATTTTCTGGTATGCTTCAGCAAAGACTTTGATAATCACCTGAAGATCTGTTTCTGAGTGAGCACACACTATAGCACTGTCAGCATACTGAAGCTCGATGGCTAAGGTTGGAGACATTTTCATTCTGGATTGAAAATGGGCCAGGTTGAATAGCTTACCATCCATAATATAGATTAGCTGCACTGCTGCCGGGCTCTTCTCAGTGATCAACTAGAGTATTGCAGCAAGGAAGATGGAAAAGAGCATTGGGGCAATGGCACAGTGCTGCTAACACCCTTCTTAAACTTAAAAGGAGCCAGAGTGGATCCATTATGAAGGGATCACTGCTTGTGTGTCATCATGAAGGAGATGAAGAATGGTGACAAATTTCAATGGACAGCGATACTTCAGGATTTTCCACATCACTTCTCTGTTGATGCAGTCAAAGGCTTTTGTCGGGTCAATGAATATCAGATATAGTAGTCTATGTTGTCCTCTACATTTTTCTTTCAGCTGGTAAGCAGTAAAGATCATGGCAGTAGTGCCTCTAAATGGATGGTCTAAACCCACATTGAGATTCAGGAAGAATGTCTTCAGCAAGAGGAAGAAGACAGTTCAGGAGAAATCTAGCAAGGACTTTTCCTGAAGTTGCTAGCAGATAGATTCATCTATAATTTCAACAGTTAGATGTATCTCCTTTCTTAAAGATCATCACAATCATAGCATCTCTAAATTCATCTGGAATTTTTTCATGATTCCAGATTTTCAAAAAAAGAGTGTAAGGTGAGTTCCTCTCCACCCTCTCTCCTAGATTTCTGCAAGAACTCCCTCAACTCCAGATGCCTTGTTGTTCTTCATCTGCTTAATAGCTCTACATGCTTCTTCCAGGGTTGGAGGTATTCCAAGTTCATCTCTGTTCTGGTGTTGTGGAATGAAGGTTAAGTTGCAGAGTCCTAATTGAGGAGATCTTCAAAATGTTTCTTCCCATGTGCATTGACAGATTCTATTTATTTGATCAACTACTCTATCCACTGACCTCAGGGGGGTTGGCCCTCTGCTGCATGGGCCATAAATGGTTTTAACAGAATAAAAGAAGTCACGCATATCATGAGTTTCAGTAAAGAGTTTAAGCTCATTACTTCTACAGCCATATGTTCATCACGTTGTGAGTTCTTCTTTGAACCTCTGCCTTTGCTTGTTGATGAGCTGACTTCTTTTGCACAGAATTTATATCAGACAAAAAAGCCTTGTGTTTGTGATTGATCAGATCTTGTATCCCCCAATCATTTTCATCAAACTAATCCTGATGTTTCCTAGTAGACATTCTTAGCATCTCTTCACAGATGCTGAGGATGCTAGATTTGAGGGCATCCCAGGTTCTGCTGACAGATTCCAGTTGCCTTTCTTTGGAATTTGTGAGTTTTTCGCTAAGGTATTGGTGGAAGGCTTTATCAGATCCTTGAGTTCCTCTATAATGATTTTATGTCTGCTTTGTTTCCATTGCAGCCATTGTTTAGGGGCCACTCTGATGATCGTGATCGAGTGGATTTGGTGATGATCAGTCCAGCAGTCATTGTTTCCAGTTGTGACTTGACTAATGCAGACATCTTTGCTATTCCGGGTCTGGACAATGACATAGTCAATCAGATGCCAGTACTTGGATCATGGATATTGCCATGATGTCTTATGTTTGTTTTACTGCCAAAACAAGGTGTTGATGACAATGAGTTCATGTTCTGCACATTTGGTCAGGAGGATGGTGCCATTTGAATTGAGCTTTCCTACACCTTCCTTGCCGATCATTCTATTGCATTGTTTTGAGTCCAGTCCAACTCTCCCATTAAAGTCACCAAGAAGAATAAGCCAATCTGTCATCAGTAGACCAGAGAGGACTTGGTCAAGGCTGGTGTAGAATTCTTCTTTGGCATCATTGGCATTATGTGTTGGGGCATACACACTGATAACAATAGCATATTGGTTCAGTGGAAATTTAAATTGAAGAGTCATGAGGCTTCATTGATTACAATAGGGAACTCATTAAGTTGGTTGACAAGTTCAGTTTTGATGCCAAATCCAAATCCGTGAGTTTGACATTCCATTTCAGATTTGCTTTCCAAAAGAAGGCATATCCACCTCCTTCTTCCTTAAGATGCCCCTTTCCTGATCACCAGGTCTCACTCAGGGCAGCAATATACATATCCTATTGCCTACGTTCTTGGGCCATAAGTGCAGTACGATGCTCTGGGCTATTAGTGTTAGGTTGGTACATGAGAGTCATAACTTTCCAGGTCCCAAATTTGATTGAGTGACTTTGCTGATTTCGATTCCTACAGGGTGATTCCTCTGGATGCAGTAATCCAGGTCAAAGGTGTGAGGCAGGCTATGTAGAGGGAACATTTTCTAGTCCTCTCCCCATATCGGGTCAGCATAGTGGATCCTAAAAAGGATTGCTTAGTCACAGTTACAGCTGTCAAAAACGCACTCCTGCCTCATCCAAGTGCTTGACGGCCATCTTGTAACTGCTGCCTCCATGCCAGTTCATGACTAGGAACTCCCAGACATCACGATCCTGCTCCTGTTGCCATTAGCTAGTCGCTGAAGGACTTAAGGTATGTGCTGTTAGATAGTGGTTCCATGAAAGACCTCTCTGCATAGATTCTTTTAATATGAAGAAACCATTGCACACCAGTTTCCCCTCAGATTCTTGACAGGGCATGATCTTAATCCAATGGCAAGTAAAGCAAGATGATTGGGAATCTTGATTCCCTGCAGTCTATATCTGCTTTAAAGCTCTTGAGGATATTAGAGTCGACATCTGCCTGATCCGCCGTTAAAGGTTTTGTTCTCAATAGTTTGGGACTAGGCAGGCTTATTATAATGGCAGCCTGAACTCACCATGTCACAGCACCGTCAGAGGGCACATGTGGCTTTTCAATAGGGACAACATTGCCATCTGCTGTCCCCACCATGCCCTAATGGTGCTGCTGCTTGGTCTGTGACTGCTTACTTGTCAAAGCTGCTTATTTGGCAGCTAACCTTCACAAGTCATTCCACTATCTGCCACCTGTGAACATGCTGGGTAGTACTGCAGCTCTGCCCTAAGCCTAGGAGATACTGATGTTGCGAACACCATCAAAATAGTTTTATTATTTTTAAAGATCCATTCTTGGGATGTAAGATAGGGTTAGTTTCTTACAACATCTAAAAAGACGAATCATGTAGGCAGTAGTAATCATTTTCATGAGCCTCCCATTCTAGTGGCTGTGGAGCTCATACCAATTAAAGATGGTAATGACATAGGGAGAGATTTCCTCAGCTGAACAAACTGACAATAAAATTTATTACAAATAAAATGGTGACAAACAAGAAGCAAGATACCCCTGCTGTGTCCAACAGGTCTTCATTTCCCCATTCCTCATTCCACTGTTCTGCATACACACAAATTCACATACAAAGACAAATAGTAAAGTTCATAGGGACACAATATACACACAGGTGATATATATACTAAATACACATACCCGCTCATAGGTTTTACTCAGCAACATTCATACAGGGCATATAAACCCAGAGACATTCAAGCATTATATATACATATGATGTTCGTCCATCGTTGTCGATGAAGACCTCAACAACTCATTCGTTCGATGACCGGGCTCTGTGCGTCCGAAGATGACTGATCAGTCCGATTCGGGCTTGGAACGTCCTGTCACACGTTGGGCAGACATCTGATGGCACTGTCGATGATGTGAGGGCAGCCCTGGACTTGCGTAACTCATGCTTTCTTTCAGCCTCAGCAGTATGCCTCACCTCAGAGATATTACTGCCTGTGTGAATGAGACTGCGCCATGCTGGACGGTGCAGTGCAAAGGTTTCCCATGTGGCGGTGTTGATCTCGAGGGACTTCAGAGAGGTCTTCAGCGTGTCCTTGAGCTGCTTCTTTTGTCCTCCATGGGAGCGCTTTCCCTGGGTGAGTTCTCCGTAGAAGAGTTGTTTAGGAATCGCTCGTCTGACATTCTCACGACATGTCCGGCCCATCTGGTCTGGGCTCCCATCAGCAGTGTGTGAACTGACGGCAAACTGGCTCTGGTAAGGACTTCAGTATCGGGCACTTTGTCCTGCCATCTGATTTTTAGAAGCTTTCGCAAACAGGAAATGTGGAAGTGATTGAGCCTTCATGCATGACTCTGACAGACAGTCCACGTCTCACAGGCGTACAGCAGAGTTGAAGCACCACTGCTCGGTAGACCTTCAGCTTCGTTGGTAGGCTGATCCCTCGACGTTCCCAGACGTTGGAGCGCAATCGGCCAAATGCAGAGCTGGCTTTAGCAATTCGGCAGTTTACTTCATCATCGATTGACACTGCTCGGGAAAGGGTACTGCCCAGGTACGTGAAGTGGTCCACTGCCTGAAGTCTCTGTCCATTTACATTGATGGATGGTTCTGAGTACAGAGCATGGGGAGCTGGCTGGTGCATGACCTCAGTCTTCTTGATGTTAATGGTGAGACCGAAGTTATTGCATGCAGATGAAAACTTGTCCATACTGGCTTGCATTTCTGGTTCTGTACTAGCATTCAGAGCACAATCATCGGCAAAGAGGAAGTCTCGAAGTACAGTTTCCTTCACCTTGGTGATGGCACGCAGTCGCCTCAGATTGAATAGTTTCCCATCAGTTCTGTACTTCAGGCCTACTCGTTCAGTGCAGTGTCGTAAGGCATCAGTCAGAGTAGCAGAGAATATCATGCTGAACAGCTGCATCGAAGGTATTGGGACCCTCCACACACAGGCGACAAGACTGGTTTGACGAAAATGATGCAGAAATCCAGGCCTTACTTGCTAAGCAGCACTGCCTGCATTGTATATATCAAAACGATCCATCCTCAGCAGCAAAGAAGACTGCCTTTATCAACGCTCGCAGAACAGTACAGAATCGACTGCACAAAATGAAGGACTTGTGGCTGAGCGCCAAAGCAGATGAAATACAGGCGTATGCGGACAGGAACGACTATAAGCAGTTCTATGAAGCCCTCAACACACTCTGTGGTCCACAGTCTTCTGGAATTTTTCCCCTCCTGAACTCTGATGGCACTGTGCTTCTTACAGAGAAGATGCAGATTCTCTAGAGATGGGCTGAACATTTTGAAGCAGTTCTCAACTGCCCCTCAGTCATCAATGATGAGGCCATTGACAAGATGCCCCAGGTTGCAGTCAATGACTCCATGGATGCTTCACCTGAAGAGGATGAAGTGAAGAAAGCCATCAACCAGCTGTCAAGTGGCAAAGCCCCAGGGTCAGATGCCATACCAGCAGAGGTGTACAAAGTTGGTGGACCCGTGCTGCTACGGAAACTCACTGAGCTGTTTCAGTCCTTCTGGAAGCAGGGATCCATCCCACAGGAATTTAGAGACGCGTCCATTGTGCACCTCTATAAAAGGAAGGGCAATCGCCAGGTATGCGACAATCACCATGGAATCTCGCTGGTCTCTGCAGCAGGGAAAGTTCTTGCATGGGTTCTGTTGAACTGATTGATCACTCACCTGGAGCAGGGCTTACCTGCCAAAATCACAGTGCGGCTTTCGCAAGGGACGTGGGACTATTGACATGATCTTCACTGCGCGTCAGCTACAGGAGAAATGCCAAGAACAGAATCGTGAACTCTACATAACTTTTGTGGACCTCACGAAAGCGTTTGACTCTGTCAGTCACCAGGGCATGTGGAGCATCATGTCGAAATTCGGCTGTCCAGACAGATTCATACGAATGGTACGTCAATTTCATCACGGTATGATGGCTCGTGTCCTGGATGATGGTGAAACATCTGAGGCCTTCCCAGTCACCAACGGTGTTAAGCAGGGGTGTGTTTTAGCACCCACTTTGTTCATATATACATATACCCCCCATATTAACACACACACACAAAATAAAACTTTGCTGTGAAGCAAGAAGTGTTGCTATACACACACACACAACATGCCTGGCACAAACCCACAAAAACCAAGGCACTGAAAAGCTAAGGCACCTACCTATACATACCCTCTAATTCTTCCACAGTCACACACTTTATCATTATCAGAACTGCTGTTCACCCTACCTCCATTTACTCTTTTGTGCACACCCCTTTACAAAATTATATTTCCTCCTAAAATTAGCAGCTGTGATTGTTTGATATAATAGTTTTGTTGGATGAGGGTAGTTTTTGGTAAAGGGTTGTTTGCAGAAAGACACTTAAAGTGTGTGGTGAAAGGCAAGCATCCTTATAGAGGCAAAGTCAAGTTTGCAACATGTGGTCTGACATATGGTAGGTGTGATAATGGTAAAGTGTGTGTTTGTGCCTGAAGAAGGACTTAGCTTTTCATTTCCTTGCGTTTGTGGATTTACATTAGGCATGGTGTGTGAGTAACAACCCTAACTACTTCACAACACAGCTTATGTATTAATTTCCTACATTTTTAATCATTAACTGGAGGTGGGCATTGGATGCGGGCTTTGGATGCAAGGAGCCCCTGTGGGAGCAGAAGTACATCGGAAGAATATTTTATTTAACTGCAGCTATGCCTGGACCTTTCTCTGCTGCAGAATGAAGTCTGACAGAAAAGCCTAGCTCCTGTTTGAAGAGGTTTAATGTGCACCTGGTCCCCATCAACTAATCATCCAGTGCACATACTCCTCCCTCCTCCATCAGTCATGCCTGCCTGCTCAGCTCCTGTCTTGGATGTATCTCCCCCCACACCCGATTAGTCATAAACTCTATGTGTACTTTGCCCCCAATCAAATTTGTGTGCACAGTCATGCATCCTCAGTCATAACATGAATGGCTAAAAGCGACCTTAAAGTGATTAAAAACCTCTCATAACCTAACAGCTTGGACAAGATTCACACCAATCTAATCTACTTCTCTAGCGTGCTTTGAGTAACCATACTTTAAGAGAAGATATAGGTCAGTAACAGAGAATAGGATGCTTGAGGAAAACTTTCACCCTGAAGCTGAATTCAGAGGCATTCTATTAAAAAAGTATTAACAAAACAAAACAACCTTACAGGGAGAATTTAAATGGTCTGAAAAACTAAGCCGGTGTGACGTTTACAGTGATTGGACTCTTATTTTATTTGTTTTTAAAGTAGAAGTACTTATGTTCCATTTTAAGCTATCAGACATTTCCATTATATAGTCACACATACACAGTTGTATCCAGGTTAGATATTGACACAACTTTTACACTCTGAGCACAGGTTAGGAATTTCTTCTCTGATATCACCTGTGGCGATTGCTTCAGCCACCCTTTCACTGTTGGCAGTCTCTGCCCTGTGCTCACCAAACCACAGTAAACTCCTTCCCTTTTAATTTAAAGAAATGTCTAAAATTTTCATTCTTCAAGGCAGAGTCTAAACCTCACACCTTTCTCCCAGGGCTTAGACAGAGTTATTTTACCAGCACTGGGCTTTCAAAGCTCTTTGGTGGCGAGAGACCTACAAACACCTCCTGGTCTCTACAAGTAGCTATATCTCTTGCTTTCCCCTCTCCACCCCATCCCTTCTGGCTTTCTAACCCTGCCTTCCCTGATGTACTTTCCTCAGCCCCTTGGCTATCCTTCTAGGCATTTTCAGTAATCATCCCCAGGTACTTCAGTCACAAATACCCAGCAACATGGCCTACCCCCATATTACCAAGGACCTGGTTCTTATATCCTGGCTGCTTCCCTCCCCGCAGGCCTTGCTCTTCCTACAGTCCCCAGAGTTCCTCTGAATTACAAGCCCTAGACTCCTTCTATTCTGGGCAGAAAATACTAATAGGAATGTGTTGGACCTGTGCCAACCCTTAAAGGGCCAGCACACCATATTACCCAGACAAAGAAACCACATGCAGACATGCACACATACAGATTTCACCTATTTGCATACCCCTACAGTTTCATATATGCAATAAAATATGTGGTCATACATACACACAGAATTTCACACAAAAATAGCACATTTATTCATAGAAACATGTAATCATTTAGGCATACAATAATACACATCTTCAATATTATCCAGAGAAAGAGCCTTGCTCATAAATATACATTGTCTCACATATAAAAGCACACACACACATTCACAGAGAATATACAGTCTCTCACACAAGACATACTGTCAGTCACTGCAACCTACAATAACACATATACACTGTTATAGTAAGAGACAATTACATAAACGCCTAATGAGAGAGACATGCTTGTGTGATTTTGCGTAGCTGTTCGTGTTGTCTTGTGAGTGAAAAAAATAAAAATCACTAAGAATCTCATGCCCACAGCAGAAAACAGATATGCAAATACACAGGGAAAGACTCTTATCTCATTTTCAGCCATGTAAATCCAGAGTAACTCCATTCATGTGAGTGGTGTTTCTTTGGAATGAAATTTGTAATTTAGATTAGAATATCAGAGAGGTAGCCGTGTTAGTCTGAATCCGACGAAGTGGGTATTCACCCACGAAAGCTCATGCTCCAAAACGTCTGTTAGTTTATAAGGTGCCACAGGATTCTTTGCTTTTTTAGATTAGAATATATGTCTTGCTATTTCTTTCACAAAGTCACACTGAGGCCACGTCAATAACATTTTATTGACAAGTGTTGTCAAAGTTTACAGGAAACATAATCCTCAGGGATCTGTCAGGTAAGTACAACCTGCTCAGAAGAGGGCTTCCTACTGTATTTGGGGTTTCATCTTCTGTATCCATTTATCATTAGTGTCCATTTCTGCTCTGGTGGTAGGTTGCTATAGGGTGCTATGCCCTGCCTGCTGTCTCTTTCCTTTCTCCCAGGGGTTGGCATAGTTTTTTTCCCTATTTTTTTAATCAAAAAAATCTTGGATCATTTGTGATCATTTTAATACCAGGCCTCCTACATATTGCAAACACAGGATTAAAAATCGCCACTCTTTCTGAGTCTTTCTCTTGTCAAATTGTTTGCACAGGTGTGGGCACACACACATACACCAATGCAGTCTCTCTTTCTCTCCCAGCCAGAGGCACAGGGTGACACTACCCCAGACAAAAGGCACATTGGGGCCCTCCACTGTGACCACAGAAACGGGCCCATGTGCAACACAGGCAGCAGGGACATGCCTCTGCGCTTTCCGTGCACACACACACACAGGCACAACACAACCTGATTTTGAGTCCGTGGCTCCCAGACGCGTGGACACACGCAATCCCACACATCCGCTTCCAGAGGGCCACACGTGCAGCTAAAGATAGACACACGGAGCGAGGCGCACGCACACACACGCAGTCTCTCGCCCTCCCCGTCTCCGACACACGGCCTCCCGCTCCCTTCTCCCCCTCCCAGCTCCCGAGCCCCTCAAGGCTTGCGGGGCTCAATGTCAGGCCAAGGGAAGCGGGCGGGCAGAGCGCGGTGCGGCGTTGCCGCCAGCAGAGGGCAGGCGAAGGGAGCGGTGCGAGCTCCGCGGCTCCCCGGCGTGTCAGTGCCGGCTGGGCTCGCAATGCCAGGAGCAGCAGAGGGGCTGAGCTGCTGAAAGGCACCGGCGGCGGCAGGGAGGAAGGGAGGCGGCCGCCCAGCCGGCTGCGCTGCCCCGGACTCCCAGTGCCGCAGGAGCCCGGGCCAGGCTGGAGAGCGCTCCCTCCACAGCATGGAGGCCGGCAAGCCGAGCTCCTCGCCCGGCAGCCGGGACGATGGCAGCAGCAGCGCCAACGCCTTGCAGGCGAAGCCGGCGCTGGGCAGCCCGGGCGGCGGGAAGGAGCACGGCAATTCGGTGTGCTTCAAAGTGGACGGCGGCAGCGGCTGCGAGGAGCCCGGCGTGGGCTTGGAGGAGGCCGAGGGCTCCGGGCGGCAGTATGGCTTCATGCAGCGCCAGTTCACCTCCATGCTGCAGCCCGGGGTCAACAAATTCTCCCTCCGCATGTTCGGCAGCCAGAAGGCAGTGGAGAAGGAGCAGGAAAGGGTTAAAACTGCGGGGTTCTGGATCATACACCCCTACAGCGACTTCAGGTGAGTCCGCCCCCCCCCCGCGCTCCCCGGGGAGAGACCCGCCCGGCTGCCCCGGGGCGAGGGTCGGCGGCTCACCGGTGCCTTCTGCACTCAGGGACCCCCGCCCCTCCGCTTCAGCGTGGCGGCTCCCCTCTGAACAGGAAAGGGGCCCCCCTCCCCAGGCAGCGCATGGACAAACTTCGGCAAATAAAGTGCAGCCGGCCTTGCAGAGTGCGCCCCGGGGCGTGCCAGTCCCCCATTGTGCGCACCCTGCAGCGTGTCTAATGGCCGTGCGCTGGGAGGAAGGGCGTCGGGGGGCGGTGGAAAGGAGTTGCCTGGGGGCGGGCGGCGTGGTCCCGGGTGTGGAGTGTGGCTCTGGGTGTGTGCCCACCACGCGCACGCCTCGGGATAGCCTGGGGCGGCGTTGGGAACCTCTTGTCTTCGGACGCCGTAGTAACCCGGTGCCATGGCCAGCAACGAAGCCCCGCCAGGCTGTGCAAGGGCAGGACCTGAAACCCAGCGCTGGGTTCCGAGTCCCCACTGGGGAGGGGAGGAGAAGTGTTTCCAAAAACGCCCGACGACCTTGGCTACGGGTCTGTGATTACAACTTTGGGTGGTGGTGGTGTCTCTTCCGGTCCCAAATCCATGTCATACAGCTTCACGGAGAGAAGAAGGAGACAGGCAAGGTAGAGAGGCAAAGCTCCAGAGGAGAGCTGGTGCGAAAACAGTCAAGCTGGAGGGTACTTTTTGCCAGTCGGTGCATTGTGTGAAAGTTGCAAACACTTGAGACATCCCTTGTCACGTTACTTTAGAGTGAGAACTCGCTGTTCGAGCTTCGCCATTTGATTCTGTACGCACGGCGTGAGCTGTTCAGAAAGATTTAAAGGTTATATATCCACGTGAATAAAATGCATGGACTTGAACAAGGACTAGGTGGACTAAGGGGGAATGGAGGTTTGCGTAATGATTTTTTTTGCACAGAAGAGGTTTGTTCTATTTAATTTTCCTGGAGCTTGAAAGTCACCTAGAGAGCGCTCCCACCTTGAGCTATAACGTTATGTTCTGGGGAGAAGAAAAACAGTTAGAATTTCTACCCGGTCCCTAAGTGGGAGCTAGCCGTGGTGCTGAATGTTATGGTTTCTGAAAATCCCGGGCCAATGCTAAGCATAACCTTGGAATCTCTGCCCTTGTGTTTCCTGGAATATGAAATATGTCAGTGTCCATATATACAGTAGAAAATATAATTGTGCCCTTCTTAGCCTTTTAAATGCCGCAGAAAGGGCACAAAAGATGCTGAAGAAGCAGGCAATGTTAAGAATCGATGACTGTTTCAATTTAATCCATTAATAGTTGGTTTGAAAGCATTTCCAAATTCCTGAGGTCTGTCAGGTAATATAAAGCTAAAAAGGTTCTGTAGTATCCTCAGAGAGGGGAAAATGACCTTGCCCAAATCAGCTATGAGAGGAACAGAGCAGTCACTAAATTGTGACTCTCAGAGTCACACTTCAATCCTTGCTTTGTCCTTGATCCCTAGGGGAAGTAAGCTGCCTTAGCTCTTTTCTTGGAATAGTCTTTTTTTCCCCTTCCCATGCTAGCTCAGCTGCACTGGCAGGTGCATGTGGAGAGTGGAGCGGGGAGTCAAGCTCCACCTATTCCCCACTTGTCCACCCACGCCCTTTCTGCCTAGAAAAGGAATGTAGCAGCCTGCACAAGGTCTGGTGATGTGGATAGCATGCACAGACAATTAAGGAGGTTCATTATGCCCCTTTGTTTCCCTGCATGAGTGGGCAGCCAGGCGTACAGTTCAAACTGAAGTGAATAATGGTGGCAGAGTCTCGAATTTTAGGCAAATGTAGAACATGAGTAACTTTACTCATGTGAGTATTCCAATTAAAATCAAGTGGACTACTCCTGTGATTAAAGTTATTCAGGAGTATACGTTGTTGCAGAATTGGACTCTTAAATAGATTGCTTTCTTACAAATGAAACATTTTATGCTGATAGACTCAGATGAAGTAGATGACAAGTATACTGATGGTAATCTAACACACAGTAAGGACTGAATCTTCTCAATTTTTTTTTCCAATGAAAGCAGATAGTGCTCCACCCTTGGCAGTACTGGGTGCAATATGTGCTTGAACTAGTTGTATTTTGCAAATAAATAAAGCGAGGGGAGAGAGAAATATTTTATGTCAAAAATTACATTTAATCATTCATGCAGATTAGTTCCACAGCTTCTTTTTTTAAGTCCTAATGTGGTTCTAAGGCCAGGTTGATACAGTTTTTGTACCAGTATGACTGTTTCAGTTAGAGGTGTGATTTTTATTGGAATAGATATACTGGTACAACTGCTTTAGTGTGAATGCAATTATACATGCAAAAAAGGGGCCTTATACAGGTATAGCTTATTTCCCTTCCTATACAGAAATAGATATACCAATATATAGACCTTTATACTAATATAACTACATCTCCATTAAGATGGTTGCATCACTTTAACTCTACAAACTGAAACAACTCGTGTGTAGACAAGGCCTAAGGGACCCATACTTGCACTATGGATCTTGGACCCATACTTGTACTATGAATGCCTATTATACTAGCATTTTAATATGGTATATAAAATCATTTTCCTTTCATTCTGCTCCTACTTTAAGTGCCTCTTTACATTTGCATTTGGCTATCAAGATAACATTATAAAAAGTAAATATTTGACACAATCAGGCAGGAAAGACACTGAGTAATATAGCTCCTAAAAATAGTAAAATTATTACTGACTAATTCCATCACCAGTACAAAAGGCATAGAGACTTTTTAAATGCCACTGTACAAAATAAATTTGGGCATCAAGTGTAAATTATAAAAACATAAGAATATCATGTTAACTATTTCAAATGTGGGCAATTTCTGATGTGGATTGCTGTAAGTTTGTGGTGTTGTTTTCCCCGGTTGCTGAAAATTTTCAGTGCATCAAATTTACTTGTAGCATTCTTTTTTGCTTTAGATAAAATATTGATAACATTTCCCCTTAAAAATACACTGTGGGTTTTTGTGTAAGATTATCTGCTGTACAATATTTTGTTGTGTGGATGCCATAGCTTTTAAATTCCTTCCCTGACCTTTTTTTTTTTTTTTTAAATGATATGAACAGCAGTGTGGAAAGCTCATTGCATAATATGTAAAAAAAATCAGTAATTTGATTCAGTTGCTAAAATTGTTGCTGTGTTTAGCACCATATTTTCTGGAAGCATTAGCTTGTCTATGCTGCAGAGAAGACTGTTCTTCATCAGATATGTATGCTTTTGGGGAAAGAAGTTCCATAAGTATTACGTAGTTTCCCCGTAAAGGGATCATTTGTTTCCAGTAGTCTCTTGCAAGAGAACAACTCCATCTTCTGGGGTTTAATGTCTAATTAGCAAACCATTATGTAAGCTCTGTACTAAATACATGTCAGAAATTCTGCAGAATGCCTCCCTTTATCTCTTCACAATCTAGCGGTGATTACTGAATCTGTAACCCTGGATAAGATTTCCTTTTGATTGTGATAAACACACTGTTGTAACTCATACAATTGTTTTTGTTACAGGGTGTTTATTAAAATGCTGAGTGTCTTCTGTGGGATGTAGAGTGTGCTCAGATCCATTGAAATCAATGGGCCTGCTCACATGTGTAAGGGCTACCCATTTAAAAGAGAGTTGCAGTATTGGGCCCTTAATCTATCAAGCATGCTGTGAAATAGAACACCGATAAATAGATGTTCTCAGTGACTCACTTATTTTTGTATATGTTTTAATCATTTGATCGCATGCTGATTATTGTATTTAATGGTTAACCTTAAGTAGTGTGACTTATTCATTATCCACTTCCTCTATTAGGGATATTTTATATGGCTGATTTTCAGTCAGGTGCTTGCCCCTAATTACTCAACCCTGCAACATTTAGGCACATCAGTAGTCCTATTAACTTCATTGGGACTGCTCATTTGTGTTAGAGTCTTACAGTCAAGCCCTATGAAATCTTTTTTTTATACATGACAGACTCACAAATCAGCTCACATCTGCATAGAATCTATGCAATTGTGCATATATTATATAATATCAGGCCGTATACATACAAAAGTGAATTAGGAAACAAAAGAGAAAAAACCTTAAGATTTAGAAGGGTGGATATTCTGCTTTACAAAAATGGCATTCAACTCTTGACAGTTTTAATTGTCAGAATCCCTGTGCTGAAATCTGCTATGTTAGGAGTGCAAATCCTCCTCCTCCTTTTATGATACCTAAAAAAGAGAAAAATAAAGCCAGTTCTAAAACTTCAGCAGAAAAGTTCAGGGTTTAGTGAATGGAAATGGAGTGTGCCATATTCAAAGCTTAAATACAACTAATATTAAACAATAGTGGTTTTTATTTATATTGCATCTACCTAGATCCACAAAGGTGCCTTAGTCCCAGTTTTGGCTCCACTGCAATTCACAGAACTCCTGCCAAACCCTGTACACACTCATTTGATGTCTAAGTTTTCAGAGTAAAAATTTCCTAGGTGCCTATGTTTCTGTCTCTGAGCATGTGCATTGTTGCCTCCCTCTGGGAATCCAGATGCCTATTTCCCTCCTAAGTCCTAGAGCAATTCACAAATCCAGGGAAGATAAGCATTCAACCATGTAAATTGCATATGGGGCCTGATCCTGTATGCATGTTCATAGGATGCCTACTGGATTGGATCCCATTCAAATCTGGCCATTGGAGATGGTGGTACTACCCACTTTATTATATGTTTTAGCCGAGTAGTTAGAGCACTCACATGGAATGTTAGCAACCCAGGTTCAGTTTCCCCCTCTCATTTTCTAAAACTAGTACGGCAATTCTTATGAACAAAACTTTTACAGAACATGAACTCTTCCTTTTGTGTGCATGAAAATGGAGAAATATAAGATAGTTTGAGTATAAAAAATGTCATTGACTTTTGCTTACTATATTCCCACAACTTTTGAACTTTTCACTGAGCTCATCCTACTACATTAGCTAACAGCTGACATGACAAAATTGCAGCCTTAACTCAATTCACGGAAGCATTTAATCAATATCAGGGAATACTTCCTGGCAATAAGGTCTACTAAGCTTTGAAATAGCTTCCCAAGTGAAGTAGCAGATGCTTCATCATTGCAGACATTTCAAAGTAGATCGGACAAAGCAATAGGAAGTGTAATGTAGGGTCTAAAACTTTGTCTTCATGGAGGAGGGATGGACTAGATGACACAATAGGTGCTTTCCATCTCTGATTTCTATTATTTTAATTTTCATAATGCCTCACTAATGGCGATCACTTTATGACTTGTTTGTTTAATGCTCAATTATCCAACTTGACTAACTAAAGTTAGTCATCAATATTTACCAGTTACAAATACTTTTGTTAAAATTTGAGTGCATCTATAGTATCCCAGTGGGATGAGGGACATGGTTTCTTGCCCCCTAGTCCTTTCACCATCACCAAGCAGAATTGATCAGACATGCAGTTGAAAGCATGCTTCCCTGACTAAGGTTACTGCAGCAGGCTCACACCCGCTGTACACCCTAATGCTCTGGGAAGGACTACGCCTTCATTTATTTAGATAAATCATTTAATTCTACAGATAAATTATCCTTATGGCTGAAGATAGTTTAGCATTAAAATGCATGGTCTCAGCCCAAGTGCATTTCCAGTATTTCACTACAGTGTTGTACTCTAGTATAACAACGCATTCATTACATTGCATCTCAGAATTAAAATATGCAATTTTCTTTAGCATTTTTTTCCTCATCTTTTTACAGGCAGGTCAGTATTTCTAATTTACAAACAAATTCTAAGAAAGTTAATTTAGATGCAGCAATATATCTAATCACAAGGGGAAAGAGAACTCAATACACTTAGCAAAAAAATCCAAACTCTCATTTTTTCAACCTATTTTCAGTTTAACTTAGAATTTTCCCATAAATTCTGTAGCACCCAAAGGAAGTGCACATCACTTCTTGTTCTTCATAAGAACTGTTCACCTTTTAGTATTCAGCTAGTCTCTGCACGTTCTAAACAAATATACGTATGTGTACTGTGTTCACTTGTGCCTCTGGAACGTGGTGCTTCTTGGGCATTTTTGAGTCTTTGCAATTTTGTGCATGGTGATTAATCGTATTGTGGTAATTTTTCATCTTCGCTTCCTGTACTATTTGCTGATTTGTTTGGACTACAATGATATAAAGTTCTTGATTTAATTTTATTTTGAAACTTATATGTTGTGAGATCGGCATGATATTTGGAGTTGGACCAGATGATACAGGTTGCATTAGCAAGGGGAAAACTGTTCTTATGAGCTACCAATCACTGTATTTTGCAACTTTTTTGTTGGCCAATTATGCTAGGCAGCATTGGCATCCACTTCAGCAGAGCTCTGTCCTTGTTTGTCATTTTATAAAGGTATTTCTGGAGTGATCCATTTGGAGGAATTTGAAGTTATTGTATTGTGTGGTGAATGCATGACACAGTGATTAGAGTACAGAACCGAGAGCCAAGGTTGTTGGGTTTATTCCCAGCTTCACCCATAACTTTGGCAAACGAAAATAACTTCTAATTTTGAATGTCGCGGTTTTGAGAGTCCAGTGTGAGACAGCTAGGTGTCTCAAGACACTCAGAAATAATACCTACTTATCTAAGAGGAACATTGAATATTGTGAGGCTTAATTAATGTTTGTCAAGTTATTTTGAGAGTCTCAGATGGAAGGCATGATATAAATGCAAAGTATTATTTTTATGAGAAAAATATAAATATCAATGACATTTTTTATGAGAAAAATATAAATGTACGAACAATAGTGAAAATTCACTTAGTTTGCTGAAGTATGAATTTCTCAAGCAATGTGCTGTCTCTTAGTGCTTTCACCTGTATGTACGAGAGCCCTATCTTTCTATCAACATGAAATTTTTAAGAGAGGAAACTCTTAACCTAGTTTGTAACGTTTAATTTTTAACATCACAGTATAGTGCTTTTTAATTGCTTGAAAGGCCTTTAGCCATCTATTTCCTTGGTTCTTTCCCAGAGGCTCGATTTAATTTTAAAAATTAGAGTATTAAGTTCTAATTATTGGAGGGCTCATTCTAGACATATAGCAAGGTATGTTAATAACCAAAAACTGTATCACCTGGAGTCAGCATCAGTGGTACTTCAAGGACACTGTCACTTTAACTTTCAGAAAAATTGTATGTGAATAGAGTGTTGGTAGTCAGGATCCAGAAATTCAAGAAAGTTGCATGATATTTTGAAATAGACCCTTTTCCCCCTCGAACTCCTAATGTTACTGCTTTTGTTCATGGTGCAACTTACTACAAAGCAGGAATAGACCTGTTTTGGGAAAATGTTTATTTCATTTCCACAGAAATACTTTCCATCAGTCTGCAAAATAAAATAACTTAGGCCAAATTCTGATCTCAGTTACACTGGTGAAATTCCCTCAGTAGGGGTTGTAGCTATGTAACTGAAAGCAGAATTTGGCCCTTATTGGCCCTTCCACTCTGTTATATAGAAATCTTATACAATGAAGTATGTTTTTCGGTAAGTTGATATCCTAACAGATTTCAACACACTGCAGTATCAAATCAACATATTTTCCAAATATGAAAAATATCACAAATAAGTGATACTTGTTATACCATGTAGCTTGTTTTGTCTTGAATAAGTAAATGCTGAAATAAGACAGGTTCCTTTGAATATGAGGTTGGAAGTGGTCAAAGCAGTAAGAGTTTAATTATAGACAATTGTCACCGTGCTTCTGTGGGTCACAGCTGAGAATACTGAATTCAGGACAAACTACTGAGAAATAGGGCAGATATACCCCCAAAACTGGATATTATTCTCCCATGAGATATACCAAACCAGCAACAAAAGTAAACTTCTGTTTCACCACACTGGTGAAGTCAGAACAGCAGTTTCCTTAGGCATTCCAGTTCTTGTATCACCAACAAAAACACTAGACTTAGACATGAGTGGTTCTTTAAAACCAGTTTCATCAAATAAAAGGTTCTTCTGATCCCAAAGAACCAGCTATACACCCATGTCAGTGTACAATTCCGATCTTACCCAAAAATCATGCTGTTGCCAATCCTTTAAAATCTCTAATCTAAAGGTTTATTTATAAAAAGAAAGAAAGACAGTAAGGTGAGAGTTAAAATGGTTAAAGGAATCAAATACATGTAATAATTGCAGAGTTCTTGGATCAGGTTTGTAGCAGTGATGGAATAAACTACTAGCTTATGTCAAGTCTCTGGTTGCTTTCAAATCATTGGAAGGTCCTTGATTCCTTGGTTAGAATGCACCCATTAGTATAAATCCATAGTCCAGAGATTTGAGCAGGAAAGAGGCAAAATGGAGATGTTTCCAGTGCCTTTTATAGCTTCTCTCATGTGGAGGGAAACACATTGTTCTCACTGTGGAAAACTACAGCAACAACTTGGTGTTTGTAGTCACATGGGCAAGTCGTGTGTCCATGCCTGATTCTGCTTAGTTATAGCAGAAACCATTACCTATACCTCAAATAGCATGTTCACAGGAAAGTCAATTCAGGGTTGGTGGGCATCTTCCATTGTGAGTTAGAGGTTCTTTTGATGGCCCACTCAATTTGAATAGTCCCTCCAAGATGTGCTGTCTAATTACCTTGTGGGTGTTACCCCAGGAGCAAATATTTAGAAATACAGGTGTAGAGCCAATACTCATAACTTCAAATACAAAAATGATGCTTGCATACAAATAGTATAATTATATTCAGCAAAGCATAACCTTTTCATAGACATGTTACTTGACTTTTGTACAAGATTTGTTGCAATTATATAACAGTGGTAGCAACAATGATCTACATGGTCATAGTTTATCAGATAACGTCACAATAATTATAGAGTTAAGTCTGATAGTGTTTGAAATGAAACTGATTTTTGCAATTTTCTCCCTTTATCGATCAAAAGAGGAAAAATGGAAAGCAAGCATTGCAAATATTCTTTAACAATATGATATTAAATACCATGGACCAACTTCTACTTTCAATTACACATGTACAACCTAATTGAAGGCAAACCAATTTAAAGAAAAATGTGGCTTGTTTCCTTTTGAGTGTTTTTTTTCTATTTTTTAGTACAACTTTAGGCTCCAATCCTGCCAGAATGTATGCATATACTTAATTTAAAGCACGTGAATAGTTCCACAAGAGTTAAGCATGCCTGTGTTTGCAGGACTGGGGCATAAATATCAAATCATGTACGTAATATACTGATAGAAGCAAATCTATAGGTTATCACCATAGTAAAGAGTTTGTCAATCTTCGAGTAGTGACACTTTCTCTGGATTTCAGAGGCTTTTTCTCTCCCTCCTCCCAAACTAATAAAAATCCACAAAAGTGCCTCTCTACACTTGTATGTCTGGCTGATTTCAATGGAAATCACGAGTCTAAATACTTTTGTGTATAGGGACCATAGACAAGTGACCTAAAGAAAGTTAGAGTAGTCTGAGTTGTGGGAAATATGAGGAGATTTTGCAGTAATAAACATAAAATCCTGCACCAAGGAGACGAAATAAACAGAACAGATACAAAATTTCAGTTCTCGGGAAGATAATCGAACAAATAATTAAGCAATCAATTTCCAAACACCTAGAAGATAATAAAGTGATAAGTAACGGTGAGCATGGATTTGTCAAGAACAAATCATGTCAAACCAACCTAATAGCTTTCTTTGACAGAGTAACAAACCTTGTGGATTAGGGGGAAGTGGTAGATGTGATATATCTTGACTTTAGTGTGACTTTTGATACTGTCTTGTATGACCTTTTCATAAACAAACTAGGAAAATACTAGATGGCGCTAATATAAGGGTGCATAAATGATTGGAAAACCATTCCCAGAGAGTATTTATCAGTGGTTCACAGTCAAGCTGGAAGGGCATATCAAGTGAGGCCCTGCAGGGATCAGTTCTGGATACTGTTCTGTTCAATGTCTTCATCAATGATGTAGATAATGGCACTTATATACTTATAAAGTTTGCGGATGATACCAAGTAGGGAGGGGTTGCAAGTGCTTTGCAGGACAGGATTAAAATTCAAAATGATCTGGACAAACTGGAGAAGTGGTCTGAAGTAAACAGGATGAAATTCTATAAGGACAAATGCAAAGTACTCCACTGAGGAAGAAACAATCAGTTCCACACATACAAAATGGGAAATGACTACCTAGGAAGGGATACTGCAGAAAGGGATCTGGGGGTCATAGTGGATCACAAGCTAAATACGAGTCAGCATTTTACACTGTTGCAAAGAAAAAAAAAGAAAAAGAAGCAAACCTCATTCTGGGATGTATTAGTAGGAGTGTTGTAAACAAGACTTGAGAAATAATTCTTCTGCTGTACTCCACACTGATATGGCCTCAACTGGAGTATTGGGTCCAGTTCTGGGCACCATATTTCAGGAAAGATGTGGACAAATTGGAGAAAGTCCCGCGAAGAACAACAAAAATGATTAAAAGGTCTAGAAAACATGACCTATGAGGGAAGATTGAAAAAAAATTGGGCTTGTTTAGTATGGAGAAGAGAAGACTGAGAGGGGAACATGGTAACAGTTTTCAAGTACATAAAAGGTTGTTACAAGAACGAGGGAGAAAAATTATTCTCCTTAACTTCTGAGGATAGGACAAGAAGCAATGGGCTTAAATATCAGCAAGAGCAGTTTAGGTTGGACATTAGACAAAACTTCTTAACGGTCAGGTTGATTAAGCACTGGAATAAATTTCTCAGGGAGATTGTGGAATTTCCATCATTGGAGGTTTTTAAGAGCAGGCTAGACAATATTAGAAAATACTTAGTCCTGCCATGGGTCCAGGGGACTGATTAGATGACCTCTCGAGGTCCCTTCCAGTCCTGTGAATCTGTGATTCTATGAAAATGGGGGAAAATAACCAAGTATGCACACCTGTCACATTAAAGCAAGAAATCTATTTTAATCATATTATAACAGGGTAGTCTGTCACTTTAAGGGCCAGTTCTGGAGAGGAGCTCAGCAGGCAGGTAATGGGGAATCATCCAACCCATCTGGACAGCATCAAATGATTGGGGTAGATGATTCCCAGCTAGGTGATGTGCATATGAGGGAAGTTGGATCAGAAGACAGATGGGAGTACTCTGTCCTGTAGTTGTGGCAGAAGACTAAAAGAGGGCCAGCAGACCATGTGGACATGTCTGGGCTGGGGGGAGTTCCTGACTGTTAAACTGTCCAAGGTCCTCATAATCTAGATTGGGAACAGGACTATTACTTTATGGTGTTTTTTTGTTTGTTTGTGTTGACTAAACATGGCTCTAAGGTAAGGGCTGTAGACTGAACTGGGTGTGGCTAAGTTTTATGCCTGGGCTGGTGATCAGGCCCACCAGTCTACATATGTCTTTAATAAATCCAAACTGTATAGTTGCTGCAAAGATCAAGGTTGGGAGTAGATAGGGAAGTGATCTTCCAGAGTATTTCTGTTTTAAGAAGGAGTGAAAAATATGAGAAACTTTATGAGCCAGAGACTTATTAAACAATAGAGGTTGCATGTGTGGGATAATTCAGAGATAAATAACCTGATTTAGGAGCCTCCAAGACCAATATAGGATTTTAATTGTATGTATTCTCTCAATGAATATCCAGTGGCTGTTTATCACTTTGTATTATAGGTACTTAGTGAAGTTAGAAAAGTAACTCAGAGGTGTGTTCTTCTGCCTTTTTTTATGGCTTACTAATCTATTGTTCATCAGTCTAAAAGTGGTGGTGGTGAGAACCTGTGTGTGTGTACTTCTGAGGTGAGGGATGGATTTTTTTACTGTAGCTATTCTAAGAACAGAATAAAATATTAAGAACAAAAGTTTAATGTACTAGAAGAGTCACGTCCCTTGGGCTCCTAAGGGATGTGACACTTACACTCTCAAATCACTTAGATGACTTTTGATAATTTTACTCCACAGTCCCATGCATTGTCTGAAATGATACTTCAGAATAATCTGAATCAGTTTCATATTCACTATTGGTCGGATTACATACTTGCACATGCTGTGTTTTCCAAGCTAACATTAACTTTTCAAAGAGTGTCTTTCTTTCAATAATCTGAATGGATTTTGTGTTTGTTGTTTAAGTTCTCTTTTTGGCACATTAGCATAACATTTAAGACCCTTGGCTTCCCCTGTATTTTCCCTTACCTCCACCATTGTTGAATTGGTGTATTGATTATTGTTTGATTTCTTAAATCACAGTAGTCAATAAAGGTTCAGTCTCCTAAATGGCTACAGTAACAGGAAGATTATTGTCAATGTTATTAGAATGAGAGACACGAGGAGCACGTGAGACACAATTGCAATTTACCATTAGTCTCTTTATTAACAAATCCACAGAGTGGATAAACAATATCATAACAGAGCGACAGAGAGTGTACAAGGAGTTTAGCCCTACTTACTCACCTCTCATGCAGTGGAACCACATAGTGTCAGTCATCCTCCTCCTCATCTTCATTGTTCTAATCATGACCAGTGGGTGTCACCCTGGTGTGTTCCCAGGCACACAGGCTGAGATACAACTTTTGTAATGGTACACTGATGCCCACTGAGGTTTATACATATTTATGAAGATTTCAACCCCTTTTCCTTTTTTACACTTCCACACCCAATTAAATTTAGGGTGTCCCACTTTTCATAGGCTAACTTGTTAGTTCCCCTTACACTTATTAACATTTACATTATTCAGTTACCATAAAGACTTGTGGTTAGCATATTACTAATACCCTATGTCTGCAAAAATTCCCAGAATACTCTAACTGGCTTTAACTGGTACATTACAGAACATAGCTCCTAAATACCAGCAGTATAAAACACTTAATGCAGCATTCTGTCTCATGACATCTTGTGATGTAGGGTCATTGCTCTCTTGTGACAGCTTACAATCATTCTAGGGTCACTTATTGGGTAGTTGCTTTTGTCAAGTCTTTCCTTAGGCCTGAGGTCTTTTTTGGTTAAGCTAAATATCTTACAGAGCTGAGGTCTGTAGATTCTATTACAACATTAATTAATACTTATATTTACGATATAGAGGTGACATATAACTGATAACTTTGTAGCCAAGGATAAAATATATTGCCTAATTTGATGTTCTAGTTAATATTGGGATTCAGCATAAATCTCAGACAGTCTGTTTTAATTCTTCATAACTGACAGTCTATATACTATATGGACTAAAGCAAATTAACATTTCTTCTTTTAAAAACTTAAACCTATCTTTCTTAAAGAACATTAACATCTGACTAAAAATGTTTTCCCAGATCTCTCAAATAAAATCTCTTCTGCTGAAAGAAGGATCTATGTTCATTATATTTAGTCAACTGAATTTAAAGTGAATCTGGCCGAAATGTGAAAATAGACTTTAACTCAAGTGTTTTTTCAACCCAGTAAGTTACGAGAAGGTTCCTTCTAGTTTATCAAAACAATAATAGTTTTAACTGTTAGAAATAATTTTCCTTTTACTTTTCATGATTATATTTTCAGATCTTAAGTCTGTCATTGAAGCTTCTATGAGTGCTTATTCTAACAGTTTATCAGTGGTTACAGCTATAGGCAACTTTACTTGCAGGCAAACACTTTCCTTTGTCACCCTTAACCCATACTTTGGGTGGATGATGTGACGGGCAAGTACTGGTGCTGTGCAGAGTAACGTAAGAATAGGAAATACTTTGTCTTAACTCTCAAAGATCAGAAAGAATTTCTGTACTATTACACTTCAGAGTGGAGAGTGGAGAATAAAACATTCAACCAAAATATAAATCTTGCTGGTGCAGTAGATTGTTAAATAATTCTCTTTATATTTTATTGGGTTTTGATTTTATATATATTGATAAATATTTATAGGTGGAGCATGTAGTTAATGTTGAACAAGTTTTCGTTCGTGAGGATTCTTTTCAGATACTTAGAATTCTATCAATCTTCTGCTTCTCTCCCTGTAAACTGGCATATTTCTTCTCAGCCGTAGAGTGATTTCTCTTCCATTTTGCGTAATTACACTTTTGTGTGTGACATTATTTTGAATAGTTCTGTTGTGTGAATGGGACAGGAGAGAAACAAAGTTTGTCAAGGACATATCATGAAGGTTAGAAATGTGCCTTTCAGCGGTTCAGTTAACATCAGTTTTCATGTAGCCAAATTACAATGGTTTTAAAATGCATTTTATGCATACATGCTTGTTATAACCTAGTGATCTGCCGACTTTCTATGAGAACTGTTAATGCACACATATACAAGCTAAATGCAAATGTCCTTTTTATAAATAAATCTTGATGTTCTACTGCAAAGATACATACATTTATTTAAAAAAAATGTCATTTCCATTAGCATGGACTGTGACTTGACTTGGCATGGACTTGTGGCAATGTTGATGACAAAGGTATGTGCTAGAAAGAGGCAGAGCTCTGGAGGAGTTCTGCCTTGCTGTATTAGCTAATGTGAATATGCATATGAAATGAGGCATGAGCTGTAACCTCACTGGTTGCACACATTTTTCAGGATAAAGTGCTTTACTGCTTTTTAGCAAAGAGTTGCACACTTGTTAAAAATAGGCAGGGAGATTCCATTATTATTTGGTATTGAAGTAGCTGCAAAGGACCTATTGAGGAATGGAGCTCCATTCCACTAGACTCTGCGCAGACACATGAAACACTGTTTCTGACTTGAAGAGTTTAGTCACTGAGCTTCAGACTAGTGGACCATGTGGGATTTGTGCAGATCTACCTGTGTGGAGCTCAGTGAAGCTTCAGAGCTTTTCTGAAGGAAAATGGAACAACAAGGGACTGTAATGAACAGCAAGAGCCTAAGGAAAAGGGGCAAAGGTTATAGTAATATGTTTACATGGTTATACAGGCAAAAAAAGGCACATCTTGATGGCACACCTTCATTTGGAAAGTTATCTTTTCTATAAATGAATAATTCAATAGATATCAGCTATACTTAATAACTGCACAAGTTAGCTGATAAGTTTGGCTGATTCACTTTAGTCACCACAGCCTAAGTTACCAGGCTGAAAGAAATCTAGATTGCACTTCAGACAGTAAATCACCTTTTTTTTTTTAAGATCGCTAATTGCACCTTATTTGCTATTTTCAGCACAGGATTCATTATCTCAATCAATGCATGTGTTGGATGGTGAAAAAGGCAGTGTTGTATAACTGAAGTTGCAGTATGGAAGGAGAAGTGCATAGGGACTTCTGACTCATACAGTGTAAGGATGGATGATTTTTGTCTTGCTTTGAAAGATGAGGATAAAGTTAAATATTGAAGTGCTGTTAACCACTGAACATTGTCTATCCCACATACCGAAAGAGGCAGGATTGCTGCAGAAAATATAATATGTCATCATTTAATAAGATTGCATCATAATAGATACAATCAGGGAGCAGAGTCATTTCCTGTGTGTTTTTGTGTATTATATATAGTTTTAAGTATTCTTTACTGCCTTGCTATCAGAGAATGACATAAAATAATATTTCTGTACAGAAAGTTCCATCTCTTGAAAGCACAACAAACAATCTTAATTTGTATATTCTAATGTGGTATTTGATTGAGGATATAATACCAAACATTGTCTGTAAAAGGTGAAATGAATAGATATGTTACCTTTACTTAAAGTTTGCAGGCACAAACATGGGCATGGGAACTAGCAATGTGGCAGGTGCTGCAGCATCTCCAGGTTTTACTGTGAAAAGTTTGCTGGTGCTGTCAGAACTTTGCTGGTGCTTTCGCAGTGCTTTAGAATCCCAGAGCTGTGTTGCACTCATGTGGTGTGAACGCGAATTGTGCTTTTTCACATTGCTTTTGAACACACATGATTTACAGTTTCATTAGCTGACTTTCAGCATCCTGGCTATAAAAAGTGTTCTAGTGCCATTGGATGCAAAATCTGGTCACTATAAACCTATAACGCCCAGGGTTACAATTAAAAAGTTTCTTGACCCTTCAATAATGCTTTTATTTGAATATGCTGGAGATGATAATACAGAAAGAATTTCCTGAAAATTTGTTACATTACATTATCTTTATTTATTGACACTTTCAGAGTAACAGGGAACTCAGAGCAGAAGAGTCAGCCACATAAATAGAATCAACTAGGTAATCATGTAAAAGCAGCAAAGAATCCTGTGGCACCTTATAGACTAACAGACGTTTTGGAACATGAGCTTTCGTGGCTGAATACCCACTTCATCAGATGCATGTGACGAAGTGGGTATTCACCCATGAAAGTTCATGCTCCAAAACGTCTGTTAGTCTATAAGGTGCCACAGGATTCTTTGCTGCTTTTACAGATCCAGACTAACACGACTACCCCTCTTATACTAGGTAATCATGTAACTCGAAGTAACAGTATCATGCTTCTACTTACGTTCATTCACATTCTACATCAATATCACATTTCAGCCACATATGTATCTGTTAATAGGTAGGGGAACCACAGCACTGGGTATATTTTGCCATATAGACCTTTGTGGAATTTTTTAAACAATTATTAAATAATATAAACATGTTGAATATATTTTACCTTTGTTTTCTGCAGTGTACTTTGCATGTGAAATATGACAGTCTTCCTCATTTTTTAGGTTGTAACACCATTTTAGTGTGGTCTTGACTGTATACCTAGTTTTGCATACAACAGGCCCAGTTTTACCATGTGATAACAAAACACATGTTTACAGTTGCTTGTCAATTCTGGGTAAATCCTACTTGTTGACTTAGATTGGTATGGAGTCCTTCTTCTAAATTATTGATTCAGATTCAGCCCAGGTTGTTAGCTACCAAAAGTAGTTATCACTTCGTAGCTCTTTTGTGGCCTATATTAACATCTCTTATCTGTGAGAAAAATACACTAGAATGAACAACTTAGTGTATGTAACAAAGATTGTTGGCAGAGGCAGCAAAGATGGAAAGATTGTTAATCTCACTAAAGAGGTGTTACTAGCAAAGGGCTGAGGCACGTTCGTGGTGACCATGGGATAACTTCCACTGTCACTGCCTGTACAGTACCTGCTGTGAGGATACACAGAGCACATGGACTTCTACTTGTGGGCAGAAACTTTAATGATCACTAAAGTGGTAATAGTGGTGAGTGTTTGCAGGAGGGGGAAGTGAATGGGTTATAAAAAGCTATTCAAGAAAAGTACTGAGTATTGGAATTCTGAAATGGAATGAGGATGTATTAACACTGGCGTACTATTAACCATATGTTTGTTGAGTACAAGTGTTACATAGAACTCCAAGTTTCTAAGACACAGGAGCGTACTGAGTGCCTTAGGTTTGATTATGCATGGAGTTGGTCTTTACACTGTGCTCTGTTGGCAAGAATTGTGGAAGGCTTTCCCCAACTTTAGCTTCCATTTCTTTCCTGAATGTGGGTTCCTGCTATTTGTCTAATTCCTAATAGACTTTTAAAATTAGACACCACAAAATTCTTCATTAATGCATGTGTTCTAACACAAGGAACTAGAGTATTTGCAGTTGAAATATTTTTAGATGTATCTCTAAAACAATTTTTGATGCTTGTAAATTGGCCATTCTAATTTGAGAGTAAGAATGCTTTTTACAAGTGATATACAGCAGAAGTTTTACTGATAATTAAGAAGTTAGCATACTGACAATGTGTATTTTTAGTTAAGGGTTGGTACTATGTAAGTAAAACAAATTATTTTGAGGTAATGTACTCTTAATACACATGTAGAAGAAGTGTAGACTAGCAGTTAGAGGAGAGGAATAAGCATTAGGAGATTCATTGTTTCTATTCTAGGCTCTGTCACTGATTCACTGTATGATTTTGGGCAACTTATTTACTGTTTGCCTTAGTTCATTCATCAGTAAATTGGGTATAATACTTAACTACATCTCTTTTCCAACCTATGAAGCTTAATCTGTTGTTTATGAAGTGCTCTGTGTTCTTTGGATGACAGATACTACACAAGTACTAATTACTGTTCCAAGTACATTCATTTTTGGACTATCTGAACAGTATGCTGTAGAAAATATGTAGAGCTGGGTGAATTTTTCTGCAAATATTTAATTCAAATATAAATATCAGTTTGACTATGCCATATTAATGACCATTTTCTATTCACTTTCCATGAACATTCCTGTGTTGGTATTCCTAGCATTAATGTTTGTGTAGCATTCATACTAGAAAGGGGATGGGATTGATCCAAAACCCAGTGAAGTGAATGGATAGACATTTGTTGACTTAAATGGGCTGTTTGTACTATTATGATATTTAGCATCTCTATGAGGAAGTAGTGGGAAGGGACTCTAATTGCTTCAGTCTTCCCACTGTCCACATGTGTATTTCTATGTCAGCAAATAGAAATTAACAGAGTAGAAATAAGGGGGAACAGAGAAATGTAAAACTCAAAAGATGCAGTAAAATTCCTTCTCACTGTTATGAAAACCATTTCTTTCATCTTCCCTATATTTTTTCATGGTGAAATGCAGAGACAAAGCAATTTTGATCAATACAGAAGGGTAATATAATACCAATAGTAATACCCTCAAAATAATCTGAATCCCAGAGCAGATGAAGAACAATGATATTTCACTGTGTGTGAGAGTGAGAGTGGATGCAGGGTAAAGTATAACAATAAAAAAATTTTAAAAGCAGAAAATTGCTACATTACGTCTTCTGTCCCATTATGTTCCCACCAGCAGTTTCTGTTAAATCATTGTTATAAACAATCAGTTTCCAGAAGGAAGGCACTCATGGTTTATATTCAGATATACCTCTAAGCCAAACCAATGGAAGCATTACACAATAAATATATTTGCAGCTTTTAAGCAGAGTTTTCTGGGAAGATGATAGTGAATGCAATTTTTTCTGAGAAAAATGCCTTTTCAATGCCTTTTCTCCAGAATGGTAAGAGGTACATTTCCTATTAAGCAGGTGAGAGGCATACAGGAAAACCTTTGTGGTGGGTGAGGGGGGAATGGAGGTAGTGCTCATTTAGAATGTGCAAACTATGACTGTGATAGAACCCTGAATCTTCATGGAGCTCTAATTAAGTCAGTGAAACTAATCAGGCACAGAAGTCTGCACTCCTGAGATCCCTGGCAGGATCTGGGCATGTGTGTATAATGATAACACGCACATTCCAGGGATATGTAAGTTAAAGTTGTCTGGGAACATATCTAGGTTGCATTCTATTACTAAAAGCCAAAAATTACTACAAGAGCATGGCTATATATAAGGTATTCCAGAGAAGGACGGCACCTCTAATGAAAATCTAATTCTGACATGGATAATAGGAACATTTGTATTTATTATAACACTTTTTAATAAAGATTTCAAATTACTGGTCTTTCTATCAAAATTTGTTTGTTCTACACAGAACATTGATTTCAGGTGTTGATCGTTCATGCAGCAAAAAATAAAAATTGTGCTTGAAGGAAGGAATGGCAGTTGGAATACATACTCCAATTACCATATGCTAGTGCTGTAATCAAGGGGCTTAATCAAATAGGAAACATAAGATTTTGTGTAGTAAAACCTGTGAAAATTTCCTAAAATTCCTCTCTTCTGCTGTGGGTGTACAGCAAAGGCCTGGCTCATGTAATAAAAAAATTGGTTGAATGATATTCAATGAATAATTTATTCAACTGTTTTCTGTTTTTTTAGTTAACTTTTTTTCATTATTTTTCAAGTTTATACAACTGGCTAAACATGAATTTGTGACTATGAATTTCATGCAGTTTTTTCAAATAAAACATGTACAAATGTTTTTGTTTTCCTCAGCTCTGATAATGAACTCAAATTATTGTTATTTAAGCTGCCAAAGAACCATGTGATCAGTTTCTGAGCACAGAAGGGAGAGGGTAAAAATGGATATTTGAATTTACACTCACCTAATGCCTGCTCACATGTAAGTGCTCTATATGTCCTCAGAGCCTTTTACTTAGTCACATAATGTATCCATCTTTTACCTGAAAGATCTTTCTGTGACCCAATGCTGTAGTGGCCCTACATTATAAATATTTAGGCCTCAAGGACTCTAATCCTAAAATTAGGGAGGATATTCCCATTGTATACTTCGGAGATATTACACCTGCTAAACCCTAACACAAGTCTTACATCCACAATATTCTGCTACTCTACAGAATTCAGAGAAGTCTGATTGTAGGAAAATCTCTGATTTCTGTATAGCCTCAAGTCACACCAACCTGTGCCTAGTTGAGAGATGCAGCCTCTCTGCTTATTGGAGTTGTGAGAGCCACTGACAACTTATGTTAGATCAGCCTGGAAGTGTCTTAAAGAGGAAATCATAGATTGAAAATAAACATCATCAGGGACATTGTGCCTTGCTGAAGTGCTTATTATTCCCCACGCTGCAAGACAGTGGAATACTGAAGGGAAAAACAAACCTGAGTAACTTCTTCTCCAAATATGTATGGCCCATTTAGTTGGAATAAGCAGGGTCTCTGCAACAACTAAAATAAGTGACAGTTGAAATTATTTTAAATAAAATTCAGTTTCCCCAAGGCTAGTTGAATAAGGTAGAGAACAAAATGCTACCTAGAGCTTATATACTGCTTTGCAATGCAAAGCATTGTACAAACATTAAGTAATGGTAATTAATTCTTAATCACTAGTGGGTAGGCACGCATTTTAAACTGACTCTTCATCTTAACTAGGATGTCCTGTGGCAATAAATAAACCAACAAAGCTTCAGTAGATTCCAGAGGTGTCAAAAGCACTAGATCTTCAGTGAATGTAAAGTAGAGTGACTGTAAGTAAAGAGGTTTAGCAATCTGTAGTGGAAGAGATGTAATTAGAAGCAAAATTCATATATTAAAATAAAACAGAAAACACTTTAATAACAACTATAACCTGATTATATATTTTTGCTATTTAAAATAATTCCTTTCATAACTGAAAAGGCATCCAATTTGTCTTCACGACTGTGCAACATTGGTGCCGCTGCAGTGCATCAGGTGAAGACACGCTACATTGATGAGAGAGTACTCTCCCATCAACGTAATTACTCCACCTCAACGAGACGTGGAAGCTATGTTGGTGGAGAGTGATTCCTGCTGACATAACACGGTGAAAACACCACTTTAAGTCAGTGTAACCTATTCCGCTTAAGGGTGGTGGTTTTTCACGCTTCTCAGTGACATAGGTTACATCGACTTAACCGGTAGTATAAACCAGCCATAAGTCCCAATCTCTTCCACCAACACTAGTCTCCTTGCTCAGCTAGTCCTAGTCCTCCTACCCCTGCAATCTAATGTTTTTCTTTTTCTCTCCCATTCTCCCACCCACCACTGTCTCCCCTTTTCCTTCCCCATGCATCTTGTCCAATCTCAGTCTATGCCATCCTTACCCCTTTCCCCCTCCACAGTTTATTTTATTTCTTATGTGGTTTTATACCATGCTTATCACCACAGTGTCTGATCAGCTTCCAGTAGTGCTTTAGGCAATGAAACTAACATCTGTCATGTTTTTGGCTGCTTATCTCGCTGTCCAGCCAGTCCCAGTTCTTCCCCTGAACCCTGACTTTTTGATACATATGTTTCACTTCTCCTTACAATGGTTCCTACTCCGTCTCCTCGTTCAGCCAGTCCGTTTTTCCTCCTCCCCCAGTTGCTGGGGTGACCTCAGTCCATCTCCACTCATTTCCTTCCTTGGCTCCCAGTCAGTTGTCTTTCTCAGCCACTCCAAATTCTTCCCCAACTCCCAGTCACTAGATTTATTTTTCTTTCCTTTTTTGCTTACCTGCCCCTTCCAGTCTCAATTTAGTCCTTTTCTTCCTCTCCTCACACACCCCAGGGCCAGTTGTTTTTCACCTGCTGTCAGATCAGGTGGTTTCCTTCTCTATGCTGCCTAAGTACCAACTAGGAGGCTCATTGAGAACACAGGAGAGCCAGACTGTTCTCAGTTCCAGTGCTGAACTACACATTGGCCTAGAGCAACTGGGAGCAGCAGTTACAGTGAAAGTCCATCTTATCTCCGGTAGCCCTTGCACTGAGCATGCTCAATTGGGGGTGGTGCAGTGTCAATCTGGTCACATGCAAGAACTGTGAAGGGATGGAGCATACTCAGACATTCTGTGGGGATGGTGCATGTGTAGCCTGCTTACCCGTAGGAATGATAAGAGGATGGAATCTTCAGAGACTGTAGCTGCTAAAATTGAATAAGTCTATAGTGTGGTGTGTGATTTCCTGTCCTTCAAAAGACTTATAACTTGCACACATTTTCTTGGGAATGGCAAAAGGTACATGTGTGACTCAAAGACTAGTCCCCTACCAAATTTCAAGTCCCTGTTCTAAATCAGGGGTGTGCTAGAGCACTTCAGAGTAAAGATATCTAGTATTTTTTAACATGGGCTAAACAATGCATTTTTCCCAGCCCCTGTTTTTGCAAATGGTTGAACCAAAAGAGTTCAGTCTGACTCAGACACCCATGTAAAATTGCAGTCCAAATATTTAAGTTGGCAAAGTTATGAACAACTGAAAACTGGGTCTATTAGGGGAAGTATAAGGCAACCTTAATAGGTGGTGCTAACAGCCTCACCTGTAATAAATGTAAAATATTTTAACAGGCACAACAACTTCTATAGAATATTGACAATGGCAAATAAAGAAACTGAAATTTTAGGTATAGATATACAAATGATCAATTAGGTCCAAAGGACCTGTACTAGACTTAATTTTTAAACCTCGAATAAGAGGGTTCCAGAGAAAATGCTGACAGACCCATAACTACATTGTGGCTATTGCTGATGTGCCATGTAAAAGCTCAGAAATTAGAACCTCTGGGATTCATCACAGATATTTTTTAAGTTCATTTGGCTCAATTACTCTTTACTGCAATATTTCTGTATCTTTATATTAATACTCCTAAAGCACTGTCGTAAAATTCTTGGATGCTTTTTTTTTCTTTTTGGACTTTTAGACCTTACCCTATCTACACCCTAGTTCCAAGCAAATAACTCTGGATTAAGCACAGGGATATCCTGACTCATCCCACTAGCTCGAGGACATAAAGCAACAGCAGAGCTGTGTCGTTGTCCCTCAGCAGAGGGAGGGAATTTACTCCAGAAGTTTCTGGCATAATACAACCATCCATTTACCTGTCCCTGAACACCACCTGCAAACTGCTGTGCAGCGTACCGCTGCAGAGCTGGACTCCATGCCACAGAGGAGGAGCACATCTAAATCAGGCCTCTCTGTGCAGCGGAAAGGTACTAGTTCTATTACCAGGAGGCTCTCGGGACTTCTGGAGGTGGGGAAAGGATTTGTCCTTTTAATCCGCTAACGGAGTTTAAGAAACTGTATCATGCCTTATGGAAATATCATACTTTATAGTTTCTACTATGATGTTTTCAAAATAATGAATCGAATTTTACACTACAAATATAATGAGATACAACACAGTTTCTTCTCCAATTCTCCTCTTATAAAAGCTTATCGTTGTACTAGGTTCAGAAGAATCTTTATAGGATTCATGGAACTTTAAATTTTCAAGACAAGGGTTTGGTTTACAAAAGATAAAGATGTTTTAAAATGAAATGCTCTCTCTGTTCTAGTGGCAGCTCACAGCACTGCCTCGTGAAGCATTTGAGCATACACTCTCTTACTGAACAGTAGAATGGTCTGACGCTATCGGTAGGAAATGTACTTTATTACTTTCTAGTTGCTTCCTTTGCCTTTCTGCAGTAGAGCCTGTAGAAAAAGATTCTGAAAAAGATTTGGTGGTTGTGGTGAATAATCAGCAGAACATGAGCTCCCAGTGTGCTGCTGTAGCGAAAAGAGCTAACGCAATCCTGGGATGCATAAACAGGGGACTCTCAGATAGTAGTAGAGAGGTTATTTTACCTCTGTATTTAACACTGGTGTGACTACTGCTAGAATACTGTGTCCAGTTCTAGTTCCCACAATTCAAGAAGGATGTTGATAAATTGGAGAGGATTTAGAGAAGAGCCATAAGACAGATTAAAAGGTTAGAAAGCATGCTTTATGGTGATAGACTCAAGGAGCTGAATCTAACAAAGAGAAGATTAAGGGGTGACCTAATTACAGTCTGTAAATACCTAGACAGGGAAAACATATTTGATAACTGAAGACGTCCATCTGACATGATCCAGCAAGTGGAAGCTGAAGCTAGACAAATTCAGACTGTAAATAAGGTGTAAATTTTTGACTTAGAGTAATTAACCATGATAAAGTATGACATGTCCAGACTGTCTTTATTTCATACAACCTGCCTCAGAAAAATCCTCCGTATCTTTTGACCCAGAACAATCTCAAACCAAGATCTATTGACACAGTGCAGCCAAGAGGATCTGAGCACCATCATTGCCAGGAGGCACTGGAGATGGATTGGTCATGTGCTTCAGATACAAACTGATTCCATCACCAGAATAGCAATAAGATGGACACCTGAAGGCACGCGATAATGAGGCCGCCTGAAAACAACACGGCAAAGAGCTGTGGAGGTCGATCTGAAAAAACGGGCACAGCTGGGGAACCATTGAAAGACCTGCCAGAAACAGACAGGAGTGAAGGAGCTTTGTCACTACCCTAAATGCCAGAGGTGTAATAGGAACATGATGATGATGATGATGAATTAACCATTGGAACGATTTACCAAGGGTCACAGAGGATTCTTCATCACTGATCATTTTAAAATCAAGATTGTATGTTTTTTTAAAAGATCTGCTCTTTTAAAGAAGCTCCATGGCCTGTGCTATACAGGAGGTCAGACTAGATGATCACAGTGGACCCTTTTGGCCTTAACATCTATGACTCTAGATGCAAGGGGGTGGGGCGTGTCCATTCAGCCCATCTTCTGAGGGAAAGATACACAAAACAGAACAAACAGAGGTGTACCAGAAAATTTTCTAAAGGAAAAATGAATACTTTCAAAATGAGATAGTCATCCATTTTAATAACTAATCAGATTACATTATATTTTGTGGAATAAAAAATATTCAGAACTTTGATACAATCCTATAGTCTAGATTTTTTTTTATCTTATTTTGTTCCATGAACTCTGATTTTGATATAAATTTTTGCTGACATTCAGTGCAAGGAAGAGCATAGTGGTCTGCATAATCACCATGTATAATTAATCCATTTATACATTAGATTGTTCTGGGATGAAATTTCTCCATTCGGCATTCTGGGTTTTGTTTGGCTTGGTTAGTCTTAGTTATATAACTACTTCCTGTGGCACTTAAACTTCCAGGTCAATTAGAAGTCAAGCAATGGCTTGTTTAGAAGTGAACCATAGATAAATGTGCTTATGCTATGTGATTATTCAGGATTTCTTGGTGAAGTTCATAAATGCTCTCAAAGCAGTTAAATCACTTTTGGAGATAATTTTGTAGAAGTGATTGCAGGGATGGTAATCATGGGCTATAGCACTATTGTATGTGAAAGCAGAACAGCTTTCTCATCTATGCGGCAGTTCTAGCATGTCCAACAACCCTACTGTGGTATAAACCAAGATCCTTTGTATTAGTCTTGATAATGGACTGTTAGGCATTTACTCCAATGAATGTGCACCTGGCCAGCAGTGTTATCAAGGTGTTAATCAAATTGGAGCCATAGTTTGTCTGGAAAAAATGGGAAAATTTTGTAAGTTTTGCTTTCATGCTTTGTTTATAGCAAGGCTTCAAATGCACCAGAAAGAAATAAGAGTGCATGAAATAGATAGGAAATTACTTGCAAGAGTCTGTTCTGTGTGAGTTTTTGAATTTCATTTTAAAGATACTTTGATAATAAAGACTAATCTCTTTTGACTTTTGTTGGAGCAAAGATTTTTAGCATATGGAATCTTTCTGGTTGCCCTATAGTGCATTTTCTAGTTGTTTTTAGTCCGTTGTATAATTAGTTAGTTCATTTATCTTCTGCCCCTATATAATGTATCCAAATTAATAGGCAGCAAATTTAAAATAAAGAAAAGGAAGTATTTCTTCACACAACACATAGTCAACCTGTTTTACTTGTTGCCATGGTATGTTGTGAAGGCCAAAAGTATAGCTAGGTTCAAAGAAAGAATTAGATAAGTTCTTGGAAGATAGGTCCCACATCCCCATGCTCCACTTGTCCCTACAATCCCACTGCCACAAGCTGGTACTGGACGACAGGGGATGGATTTCTCAAAATTGTCCTCTTATGTTCATTCCCTCTGGAGCATCTTGCATTGGCCATTGTCATAGCCGGGATATTGGGTTAGGTGGGCCATTGATCTGACCCAGTAGGGCTGTTCTTATGTTCCTTAATATGTGGAACTATTCCTTTCCAGTTTCTGTCCTCTTTGACACAAAGCCTACCTTCCCTTGAGTTGGGTCTTGTAGGAAAGTCACAGCTTTAAAGTCCCAGCCTGAAGCCCTTCCATCCCAATCCCAATCCCAATGGACGCATGTTCTGTATGGTAGGTTACCGGCCTGACTCCCATTTCTGCAGTAAACATTCGGGATTTGAGACTGATACACCACAATCAGGGATAATTCTCAGCCTCAAAATGTTAAAGGTCAAGAAACATTGGCGGTAGACTGGCCAGCAGAGCCTTTCTGGGTCTTTCTGTTGCAGTATGGAGTAATATGCTACTCACCAGGTATCTAGAAGATGGAACTAGTGGGATTCTGACATGGGAGCACCTAAAACTATTCAGTACAGCTGGGTGAATAATTGATTTTTCAGTTTACTGTCAATTCTGAGAAATCATAACATTTCATTTAAGGGTGAACCAAAAATGTTTAGAAATTTTCAGCAGATCAAAAGATAAAAAAAACTTCAAGTTGAATTGAAACAAAACATCTTGTTTTGACCCAACTCAACATTTTTCATTTAGACTTTGGACATTTTGACAAAATCAAAAAAGGCTTAGATTCACAAAATGGAGGAGGCTAACTATTAGAACTTTCAGCCTGCTAGCTGGGGAACTCACCCCAGATGTGGGAGCCCCTGGGTCAACTACCATCTCTGCCAGAGAAGTGATTTGAAAATGGGTTTCCCACCTCCCAGATGAATGATCTAACTACTGGCTATTGGATGTTTAGGTATTGGTCTTTCTTGATCTCTCCCGTTGAAGCTGTTCCAATGACTTTTGTCATTCATAGTGGCAATTCGTAGTCATTGAGCCGGGGAAGAGAGTGAGAATGAATCTATATAGCCTAGTGATCAGTACATTCACTTAGCATGTGGGAGGCCCAAGTCTCTGCTCTTATGACTACTTAGTTAGACAAAGTGGGACAGCTTCAACAGGAGAGATTGAGAATGATCAATGTCAGAATATCCCAGTGTCCTCTGTTCCCTAACCACCACGATAAAAATTATAAGGGAGGTTTCCTTCTTTTCTCTGTCCCCAGGCCATTTTGTGATTATCATCTTACTTTGCTTTTTCATCAAAATGCCCAAAATTGAAAGGAAAATTTTCAAGTTGGATCAAAACAAAATGTTCCATTTTGTCATTTCCAAAACTTTTCAGTTTGGCTGAAAATATTAGGTGAACTCCACATAAATTCATTAATGGTTTCTGGTTAACCAATGCTGGAATACATTACTTTCCAAAAGTATTTTTCCCAGCTCTACTGTCCAAACATTTTAGTACTTCACAAAAGATAGTTTTGTTCAGGTTGGAAAAAATGGGTGAAGATTTGGATGTTGTTGTTTGGGTCTTATTTTTTTCTAGGTTTACTGTTTTTTTTCTAGTGCAGTCATGGCATGAGTATACTTAGTGTGTTATCTTCTAGATTTTGGGTTTCCATTTGGATGGAAGGCAAGAAATAACTTAATTAGCTTGCTAAAGCAGTTATGATTGACACCAGGCATCAGTACTTTTTATGTAAACATACTGATAGGTTTTGACAGGAAGTCTGGGGAAATCTACTGAATCACATATTCACCTTTTAGATATGCCATGGAGGGAATAAACTAATGCCTTGTCACAATCCTGCATTTATCCCAGATGCCAATCACTAGTAGGCAGATTGTGTAATTTTTATATAATTATTAGGCTTTACAGTGATTGTGCATGTTTCAAATGGCTTAAAAGAAAGAACTCTCATAGCCTTAATAGAATAAATAAAGTACACAGAAGAGATAATATTGTATATGGGTCTCATCATGTAGTCCTCTCTTAGGCAAACTGCCACTGATTTGCATATTGCCTACAGTGTGCCAGGTTCTTTAAAGACAGATGCAAAGACAAGAACCTGGTCCCAAAGGGCTTACAATATAGATATTCAATATTAAATTGTTGTTTTTTATTTTATAACTGCATCAATAATTCTGTTTTTTGTTTTTATTTCTTGTAGGTTTTACTGGGACTTAATAATGCTTATAATGATGGTTGGAAATCTTGTCATCATACCAGTTGGAATCACATTCTTTACAGAACAAACAACAACACCATGGATTATTTTCAATGTGGCATCAGACACTGTTTTTCTGTTGGACTTGATCATGAATTTTAGAACTGGGATTGTCAATGAAGACAGCTCTGAAATAATATTGGACCCTAAGATCATCAAAATGAATTACTTAAAAAGCTGGTTTGTGGTTGACTTCATCTCATCAATACCAGTGGATTATATTTTTCTCATTGTAGAAAAAGGGATGGATTCAGAGGTTTACAAGACAGCTAGAGCACTTCGCATTGTGAGATTTACAAAAATCCTCAGCCTGTTACGTTTATTACGTCTTTCGAGATTAATTCGATACATACACCAGTGGGAGGAGGTAAGACATATTTATATATCCATTCACTAACATTCTATTCCTTTAAAAATGAAGAATTAGAACTCTTTAAAGAGCTCTAGATAAACTGGGCATAGGGAATCATGAAATCTATGACTCGGAAAAAGGCATCTTTATTGCCCATTCAGATTATTTACACATAAGGACTAGTTGATGTGCCTGTTTGTATGAAGAAGACATACTGGTGTTATCAGTTTCTCTCTATATAGAGAAGTGTAGAGTATATATGGCAGAAGAGTCTGTGTGTGAGCAGGGGCTCGGAATGAGACCCTGTTGTAAAATTCAGGGGTCAGTTGGAATCCTGTCTTGTAAAACTATTTCTTTATACTGTCCCCCATTTGTTCCAAACAATTTCGGGTATGTCTACATAGCATCTGGGAGCGAGCCTCTCGGCTTAGGTTGACAGACTTGCATTGGTAGGGCTCATGTTAGCATGCCAAAAATAGCTGTGTAGACATTGTAGCTTGGGCTGGAACTTGGGCTCTCAAGTCCACCGCATCAGTCCCCAGGCTTGAGAGCCTGAGCCACATTGTCTATACAGATATTTTTATCATGCTAGCATGACCCCAGGCAATCCAAGTCTGTCGACCCAGGCTGGGAGACTCGCTTCCAGATGCAATTTAGATGCTCACTGTGGTTTGATGCCCATAAAAATTAATAGGACCTGCGCAGCTAAACCCTTGTGTTAATCCTGAACGTTTTAACTTTGACTATGTGTTACATTTTCCATCTTATGACAGTGAAAATGGAAAGCATTTCCAATCTAACAGGTCTTTGGAATACAAGTATCTGAAGGCTTCTGTGTAGGTTGAATATTTTGATTACTGACCTGGTTTAAAAATGGTGATTGCCACAATCTTGAGTTAGTTCCTTCTTACCTACCCACTTCCAAAAGTAATACTTTGGGGAATGATCTCACGCTATCGACCAACTTGACAGAAGTTACCTTTCCAGAGTTCCAGGAATGAATGGCATTCCCTTGTATTTGGCATGCCAGGAAATATTACCATAGCCAGGAAAATGTGTTTGGGAAGGGTTTCTGCATAAATAATTACAAATCAGTCATTTAGTTTCTTGCCTATATCCATTTTTGAAATTGCAGACCATGCTTGTTTTGGTTTTTTTGTTGTTTATTTTTTAAGTGTGGGGAACTGCCAAAAGTAACAGTAAAATATAACTACTGACTGTTACGACTTCTGTTCAGTAAGAAACCTGAAAAAGGTTTTGGGACTAAAGAATATTTTTGTGAAATGAATGCTGTAGGATATTATAGTGCTCTTTCCATCTCCTATGTTTATCAGCTGTACCCTTTTCAGTGCACTAGATTCTTCTGCTCCTTTAAAAAAAATAAATACCAAGTTTGTCCATAATATCCAGCAAGCAGATCAGTTTGTGTTAAAGGCCTGGCCCTGAGACGTGTAGAGTACAGTATAAAACTCTTGTTTAAGCCAGGGGGATGGTTGGAAAACAGAAATCCCATGCAGGTTGATGAGAGCTGCTGATGCTCAGTACCAGTTGGACTCAGTCCCTACATTTTCTTTGTGAAATCTGCTTATTTTTGCCTCCTAGAATGACATGGTAGGTGATACTGTATTACAGTGTAGTTATTATTAAAATGTTAACAATACACTGTACTCTTGTACTCAGTTTAGCTACGGCAAGTGATTTAGAAACTTTTGCAGGCCTCCCATAAACCTTTGCTTTTACCTCTGCCATGTTTTCTAGAGGGATATTTCTGTGAATTGTTTTCAATGACATTAATTTGGTTCAGATCAAAAGAAGTTAATGATATACTACAAATCATGGTGCCACAAATGATTTGTAAAAGTACTAATTTCCAATTTATGAGCAAACAATATTTTAAATCAATATAATAGACGTGAGATCTCAAATCCAATATAGGGACATAACGTTTGTACTCAGAAAGGTTTCTTTTCCAAAAGGCAAATGTTTTGTATCATCTCTGTTGGCCAATAAACTGGCACAAACAATATTTCTCCCCACCAAAAAACAAAAACAAACAAAAAAAACCCCAACCAACCAACCAAAAACACCTAACAACAAACAGAGAAAGGAGTCCAAAGCAAAGATAATCGAGTAGATGCTCCATCTAGTTTACAGCTGGCAGCCACTGAGAATCCACAGAGCAAACAAGCTCTCTCTTGGGCTGCCACGTTACTTCTTCCTTGATTCCACTATTGAAAACTCAGAAATGTTTTTGGATTGACAATTTTTGTGTTTGTTGGGTTATAAGCAGTCCATTCTCTGGGAATGTCTACCATGCCTATCGCCTTCATATCTGAGCACCACTAGGAAGACAGAAAAAGAATCCAAAACAAGTTATTCATATTGGTTTTTAAAAAACAAACATTTTACTTTTTTTAAAAAGGTCTCAATGACCTTGAAAATGTTCAGAGGTGTTAACAATGTGGAATAAATCAGAAATTGTCACCATAAGTATTGATGAATACAAGAATGAAATTCATCCAATGAAAAATATTTCCCTTCCCATTCTATGCATTTTTTTGACAAATTTTGTAAAGTTCCTCATGGATTTTCATACTTGCTTTCATTTCCTCTAATAGCATATTGCTATTTTAAATTTAGTGAAGTCTTTGACAGTGTTCTGCATGATTATCTCAGCTACAGATTATAGACTGTGCATTAGGATATGATAACAGCTTAAAAGGAAACAAAGATAGTTTAAGTGTAAGATGAGCTGTGCTTGAAAGAACATTAGTGGTATGGTCCCCGGAGTGTTCAGACCTTTGCTGGTATTTATTTACACTGCATTATGAGCGTGCATGCACATGCATGAGAGAGAACAATTATTAATTTTGTTGATGACACAAAATTAAAACCTGTTTCTCTGTATACAAATTAAAGGATTTGATCCTTTTTGCATTTGGGTTGATGTGGGATTTTAAATGTGATTTAGAAAAATCTGAAATACTACATATTTGGATAAGAATGGTGAATACGAGGCCAAAATCACCAGAAGGGCCATAAGTGATTCCTTATTTTAATAAACTGCCAGCAGAATGCGCTCAGGAAAACAGAGTAATAGACAAACAAGCTTGTATAATAACACTGATCCCACTGAGATTCTTTTATAACCTAAGCTACAAAAGAGAGGTTGGAATTGTTTGGGATATCCCCAGAACTCTAAGATGAATAGACTGCAACTATAAAAGGATTTTTATTTGATATTTTTCACACAGGTTCACATGCTCTCTTTTCTTTGTCCATTTTTACATAATTTAGTCTCCAGCTGCTAATAGCCACATTCAGCAATTTTGAGACAGTAATGTGTGTAGTGTTGAAGATTTCCCTTTAACCATGAACCATTATGAAGGAACACAGCTGCAGCCTGCAGTATAGTTTATATAAATTCTGACTAGCTGTCATGGGGTGTCTTCTGAGAGTCCTTAAAGATTAAGTACAGGCGACAATACTTTAGGTCTCCTTCACCACCACCATGTTGTATTTTGTTGTTCCAGTAGGCTGCCACCTGTAGTACTATTTACATATATTTACAAGCTAACCTAAGCAAACTCCCCCACTTTTTTCTGGGGAACAAAATGGGGCTTGAATAGCCAACTTGGCCTTCCGCCAGCTCTTCCCTTTCCCAGGGCTTCCTTCCTCTCAGTTTTTATGCTCACAGCTGCTGGGATTTCTTTCCCTCTCTAATTAGCTCCTGAGCAGTAGCTCTGTTGTGTTGATTGACCTTCCAGTTAGGTCCCAATTAACCTATATTGGAGGGGATTTGAGTGACAGGATGCTGAGTCAGCTCCCGACTCAGCACACCCAGTCACAGGAGCATAGTTAATGTCAGCCCACGTTAGTAGTTAGACAAAGGGTGGGCAAACTTTCTGGCCCGAGGATCACATCTGGGTATGAAAATTGTATGGCAGACCATGAATGCTCATGAAATTGGGGGTTGGGGTGCAGGAGGGCTCCGGCTGGGAGTGTGAGTTCTGGGGTGGGGCCAGAAATGAGGAGTTCAGGGTGTGGGAGGGGGCTCTGGGCTGGGAGTACAGGCTGTTGGGTGGCACTGGGGATGAGAGGTTGGCGGTGCAGATGGGTGCTTCAAGCTGAGACTGAGGGGTTCAGAGGGTGGAAGTGAGATCAGGGCTGGAGCAGGGGGTTGAGGTGCGGGAGGAGGCTGGGGTGCAGGCTCCAGGCAGCGCTTATCTCAAGCAGCTCCCAGAAGCAGTGGCATGTCCCCTCTCCGGCTCCTATGCAGAGGCGCGGCCAGGCAGCTCTCCACACTTCCCTGTCCGCAGGGGCTGCCCCTACAACTCCCGTTGGCTGTGGTTGCTGGCCAATGGGAGCTGTGAGGGCGGCACTTGGGGTGGGGCCAGCGTGCAGAGCCCCCGGCTGCTCCTACACATAAGAGCCAGAGGGGGGACATGCTACTGCTTCCGGGAGCCACATTGAGCCATAGCATGCGGGAATCGGAGCAAGCCCCCAACCCTACTACCTGGCGGGAGCTCGAGGACCAGATTAAAACATCTGGAGGGCCAGATGCAGACCTCAGGCTGTAGTTTGCTCACCCCTGAGTTAGACCCTGTCAGTCAATGAGTGGTAATGAGAGAAAACATTTAAACAAAGATGGAATGGATAATTTGACAGGAATTTAGTTTTTGTTCTTTATAAATTGACATTAACCTAGACCTATTATTTTTTCACTTTGGTTAAAGTACCCTACACTTACAACCCAAACAGCAGTAAACAGATGATACCTTGTTACTTTAAAATTGTGTGGTTTTATTTAAGTGAATTTTTGAAAGAAAAGGGGGAATTAGTATGTAATGTATTCTTTTTGGCAAAAGTCTCCTTTTCTCCTCTGACAGCTTATCATGCACTTCCAAAAATATTAAATATAGAATACCGGACCAAATTTCTACCTAGTATAATGTCACAGAATTCAAAGATTCAGATAGAAGGGACAATACTATGTGATTTAAGTGACTGATCACAGAACTCAGATATTGAATCATGGGAAGTGAATACTCAAATGCAGTTGTCACAATGAATAGCTCAGAAGCAAAGTGATAGGGGAAACTTGTTCACCTAAAATATTAATTGAATTTGAATTAAATTTAAAATCTATTATTTTTCATGGTAAAACTTCCAGTAGAAAATGGGGATATGTTGATCAAATTATTTACCTTTAAAAGGTCAGAGGTCTGTATGTGACTAATCAGCTATTGAAAATTTTTTTCTATCATCTTGAGTGAATGGACCTTTAAGTAGGGAATAACTCATGTTTGGCTCACGACTTTAAGTTTTTCTGTAAAATTCCTACTTTACTGACAGCACTTTCAATTCTTATTTGAATCTGGTATATTACTCTTGAGTTTGTATTCAGCTATTTTGGTTGTATACATTTCTTTCAAACTGTTGCTTTCTTCACCAAGGTATTTCTAAAAACTTGATTTGTAATAGACATAGAGATTGCTTTTTTTTATTGCTACTTGTAATTACAGAATAGGCATCAATAATGCTGGTCCCTCAGCCTGAATGCTTAGCCAATATTTGGGTCCTTTCACGTTTGTTTCAGTTAGGAGGAGAAATATGATAATGTAAGTCAGGTATATTTTTGGTTCAAGACTGTTTATTTAAAAAAAAAGGATATAAAATCGTGTTTACCTGAATATAATAGAAACAAACAATATAAGCAGTTTTTGCATTCAGTTTCCAAGACTGCCCCTCCTGTCAGTTCTATACCCTGAGGAGCTCTGCCTCTCTGCTCCCTCGGGGCACCATGCGTATGACTAGGACCCTAACAATTTCATGGTCCTTTTTGGTCAATTTCACGGTCACAGGATTTTAAAAATTGAACTTTTCATGATTTCAGCTATTTAAGTCTGACATTTCATGGTGTTGTAATTGTAGGGGTCCTGACCCAAAAAGGAGTTGTGGTTGAGTCACAAGGTTATTGTAGGGAGGGTTGTGGTACTGCTACCCTTATTTCTGTGCTGCTGCTGTCAGTGGTGCTGCCTTCAGAGTTGGGTGGCTGGAGAGTGGCAGAGGTTCTGCCAGCAGCAGCGCAGAAGTAAGGGTGTGGTATGGTATTGCCACCCTTACTTCTGTGCTGCTGCTGGCGGGATGCTGACTTCAGAGCTGGGCGACCAGCCAACAGCTGCCACTCTCTGGCCACCCAGCTCTGAAAACAGTGCAGAAGTAAGGGTGGCAATACCGTAACCCCCCTAAAATAACCTTGTGACTCCCCCCCCCCCCGCAAATCCCTTTTTAAGTCAGAATCCCCAGTTTGAGAAACGCTGTTCTGCACCATGAAATCTGTATAGTATAGGGTAAAAAGCATACAAAAGACCAGATTTCACTGGGAGGAGACCAGATTTCACAGTCTGATGCATTTTTCATGGCCGTGAATTTGGTAGGGCCCTACTCATGACTGCTTCGCTTGCTGCCTATTCACTTTTCTCCTGCCTTTCTTTCCTTAACATGTGTCTAAGACTTGCCAAACAATCCTCTAGCCCCTGCATTTGCAGTGAGGAAGCCCACATGCTAAACTTCTGTTCAGTTCTTGCCATATGGTCCATTGACTTGGGAGGTGGCTTCCATTGTTTCCAGTGATCTCTGTACATAAAGGAGTTTAATCACCTTCCATTTAGCAAGAAAGAAAGTTGCTTAGCACACCCACTGGCTTTTAACCATGTTTGTGATTTTCTGTAGGTCAAAGACCCAACTTGATGGCTGGCATTAATGCTTTCCAGACTAACAATAAATAAAACTGTGCTCCTGAAAACGTACCTTAAATCTATGTGATATTGAAACACCTGTTTATTTGGGATTTAAACACATTTTAAAGTGGCTACCCAACTGCTAACTTCATCTGAGTAGGGATGGGCAAAGAAGGCTGTTTTGCAAAATTCAGTTACTAAAAGTAACTGTACATTTAAGTAAAACAAAAAATCACAATAAAGTATGGGTGACCTCTGGTTTTAATTTTACCTGAACTGCCCAAGTTTAATGAGTCAAGAGGATTATAGATTTCAGTTCTGCACTTTGCAAATGCTTACATCTGAGCAAGTCAAAACTCCACAGAAATGTCTTACTGTTTTTCTGTTTGCCATATTATTGTAATAGCTGACTTTTACAAGCCACACAGTAATGGGCGCCCACATCTGAGATGATTCATGCTTCTAGCCTGGGAGAAGCATTCAGAAGAATTAAGAGAGTTTATTTTGGCTGTCTTGATTTGGAGCAGTTTGTTCTCAAAGCTCCTGAACATTCAGGTAGCAGGCATCACCAAAATTCACTTTTCATACTGGCATTTGGCTAGAAGATTTCAACCTTTTTTTAGTATGTGAACCTGACTATGGTGGTGGTGTGACATACCAGGATACAATCCAGACTAATGAGTAGTTGTGTCACCCTTGCCCTGTAACATCAAATGCCCTTTACAATGCCTTGCTGCTGTAGCTTCCAACCTGGACTACTCACAAACAGCCTTCAGCATACAAGTCACCCCCAGCTGTGTCTCTGTGTGTGCTGCAGCCAGCCAGCCAGTCCTTGACTCTCACCATACCCTCAGCCCTGGATCTTCCCCCCAAAATGTATGTCCTGTATTGCCCAGCTCTCTCTTGGATAGCTCAAACACAATAAATCCATTATTCCTTTAAAGGAATAATATGCACACAACTTGTTACCCCAAATGGAGTTACCCAGACATTTCAACTTGAACACATTGGGTTAAATAAAACAATAAAACAAGTTTATTAACTACAAGGAGAGAGATTTTAAGTGCATATAAGTAATGAGGCATAAAAGTCAGAAATGGTTAGAAGAAAAATAAAGATAAAATGATAACTGGTGCCTAACTTAAACTATATTAGATTCAAAGCGAAGTTTTCTGACCACATACTTTCAATTAGTCTTACTGACCAAACTCTTTCAGTCACGACTGCTCCCCCAGAATCCAAAAGCTGCTTCCTTTGTCTCTTCAAGTGCAGTGAAGGCGATGGGCAGGGTGAAAGAAAGGGGTTCCTTGAGGTTGTTTGTCCTCCTTTTCATAGTTTCAAGTCTCCCTCTTGGAAAACATTTCCAGCTGACACCCAGGAGACAAGAAGTCTATGTGGAAGAATATTCTCTGCTGATTTTTTCATCTGTATGATCTTCCTTTGTTTTCCCTCACTGCTTGATGACTCTGTTTACTACGTAAATGCAAATTAAGGCAAGTATACATTCATTCCTTTGTTTAGGACAGATTTTGACTTCTGCATGGACAGGGCTGTTGGGGTTGGAACATGTATAATAGCACAGGGGAATCTTATAACTTCATATACAATGTTGCCGTCCATACTTTCCCAGGACAATATTGATTTTCAAATGATACCTAACAAGGACATACTTTGTACAAAGATTATTACAGTAGTGTTTAGGGTGTGAATAAAGGTGTCATGGGTGGTTATCAAGATCAGATTACTGTACTGTCCTCTGCCTGGGGCTACCCCAAAAGACTATTTAGAAACTCTGGGTAGTGCACAATGCAGAAGACAGCTTGCTCAGCCTTGCTTAGCTGTGTTTCCTGTAAGGAAAGTGTTTTGCTCATGTGCTGCAGTAACTGCCAGTTCACTTCTTGGTGCAAGCCATTGTGCTGGCACTCATTTATAATTTGATTTTGAGCCTTGACAGACTCTCAAGGAGATTCTTATGGCATTTGAAATCAGCTAAAGTACTTGATGCATCACTCTTGATCCTATAGAGCCAGACTCTGTTGACTTTCAGGTTATATACAAAGTCCATCTCATTTCCCAGGCACTCATGGAGGGACTGGGCTAGTTATAAATGCGTAGAAGGGGGCTGTATTTATTAAATCAGATAGGTGGAAGGGCAAAGGAGAGTTCCTAATATGTTTTTGGTTTATTTAGTATGGTTTGCTTATGTTTTTAAACGCCACGTGCTAGAAGTGAAAGAATACGCATATTTTAGAAATCCACATACATTCATAAATAAAATACAATGAATGGGATGGAATCCAAAAGGTGACCAAATAACTGCACAATTTCTCTATAAATAATAACCCCTGGATGTAGAGGTATGCAAATCTCAGCTCCTTTCCCAGCATGTTAAATTTTGCTGTTTTGTGGTTTAGAAGTCTAAAAGTACACCCAATACCATATTCACTAAACTGCTAGTGTTCCAAATGAGACATGTTCATAATTTTTTCTTTTCCCTCAACTATTTGCTCTTCTGTGGAACTGCCTATATTTTGCATATAATGGGATAAATTCTCTTCCGGTTACACCAGAACAACTCCATTGACTTCAGTGAAGTTACACTGGTCTAACCAACTGAAGAATTTAGTTTTGGAGCAGAAATGTGCACCCATGGTTTATGGAGATACTGTAACATGCTTTGCAGTGAACTGTATTTTTTGAAATTCAGGAAAACCCACGTAGCTAGAAAATAGAATTAGAAGCCTTATTAAATTTTGGTCTATGTGCCGCCCCCCCCACCCCATGAAATAACTGATGTGAAAAAGGAGCACCACGGTTTGGTTTTATAGCAGGTAATTAATAAAATGATGGCAAGACCATAAAATGCTTGTTTTTATTTTTTTGCCCTTTATGGTACTGATTTAAGTATAATCACTGATGTGAGGGGGAAAAAACCTCCTTTTACTCCACAGAATTAAAATTTTCATTGAGGTATTGCCAGAGCATTGTGATTATTTGAATTGGGCCTCCTGTAATTTAGAGAGAGAGAGAGAGAGAGAGAGAGAGAGAGAGAGAGAGAGAGAGAGTGTGTGTGTGCGCGCGCAATATTGTCTTCTCTAGTAGCTCAGCCACAGAGGAGAAGGCCCTAATAGTACAAGCAACTATGGGAGTTTTCCTTTAGCTCAAATGGCAGATGCCTCTGTTTTGGTAGTGAAGGATGAGGGTTCCAGTACTGCTTCCCCCCCCCCCCCGAATGTTTGTGACTGTAGTAGTTTTTGCAGTAATATTGTCCATTGTCTGCAGTCATGGATTTATTACACCGCCTCTCCGTATCTTACCTATAGTAGCATTTCTCAGTCATTCCTATCAATCACCTTTGCAAATGATCACAACTAAGTCTTCCTGGGTTTGAAAATGAAATACAACCCAAACTTTAAAAAAAGATCATTTAAATTAATTATGTTGTTCATCTCTTTTGGACCATTGGACCATTGTGCAGATGATTGCCTAATTGTAGTGAGTGATCCCACGCTTGCTGTGATTCTTCCTGAAACCTATATGGATGACTGCAGATTTGAAGGAGATCCTCTCATTCCTTCTCTGACCAAGGCTTGTAGTACAGATAGCCTACTCAGCAGTGCTCTTTGCAAGCCTTTTGTAGGAAGTTTAGGCATTAATGTTAAAAAATGTATGGAGAATGACTTTCATTAAAAGGATAATGCATGCAAAATAGATACCAAAAAAGTTTAAATTAAAGTTCTAAGTTAAAGAGGAAGGTACATTGTGGCAATGCAGAATTTTTATCATATGTTAGAGCAGGGGTTCTCAAACTAGGGGTTGGGAGTGGGACCCCTCAGGTGGTTCGTGAGCTGTCAGCCTCCACCCCAAACCCTGTTTTGCCTCCAGTATTTATAATAGTATTAAATACATAAAAATGTGTTTTTAATTTATAAGGGGGAGGATCTCATTCAGAGGCTTGCTATGTGAAAGGGGTCACCAGTACAAAAGTTTGAGAACCACTGCATTACAGTCTTAAAACAACGCACAATACTATTGTATGCAGTACTGCTGACCTTAAGTGTTCAGAAAATAATGTTGGGTCTATTTTTATTTGACTTCTGGATTTTGAGCCTTTAGGACAATCATTTTCAAGCACTTCTTCACAGCCATAAGGACTGCACACATCCTTTTTATTAATCAAATTTGAGATTTTTACATAATCAAATGACTCTGGGAGCCTACTCCTGATAGAACAGTGAGTGCTGGCAACATGGTGTACATAACAGACAGAATATGCAGCTATATTTGACAAAATAAAGTTTAGACAGAGAAATCTTTACCTGTAAGTTAATGTTCTTGGCTAAAGTTAGAAATATAATTATGGCAGTGACTGGCAAAACCATGAGGTTGTTGTGTTGGCAAAATTAAGGATGTTAGCTCTTGTCCACAGTTCCTCTGAAGGATGATGGATAAAGCATAGGCCTTAGAATCATATGGTGTTGGTTCTATTCCTGGCTTTGCTATAGACTTGCTGAGTGAACTTTGACAAATCATTTAACTTCTTTGTGTTTGTTTCCCCATAATCAAATGATAACACATGCTTTGATATTGAACTTTGAACCTATAAACATTTAGCATATGAGTAATTTCATGTGTAAGCTGGGGAATGGTCCTGTTATTGTGTGGAACTTTCCTGGCTTCTGCACTACCCCGGTGAAGTGGGCTGGTGAAACGATCTGAGTCCTCGCTCCTACTTCCATTACCCAGAGGCCTCCCTGCCCTTGAGGACTCCCCTTCCACTCTCCTGTCTGGCAGAGTTCTCATAACCCCAACAAGGCTGGGCCCAGGATTCCTGGGGGGCTCAACCCCCAACCCTGCTGTGGTCACCTAGGACAGGGGCTAGGGTGTCCCCACTCCGGGGTACTCTCTTTGCACTGCGCACCTCCCTGACCCACTGATCACATCATACAATTTAAAGGAAATACATGTTATTTAATTAACAATTAATTTTAAAAAAGAATAAGGAAAAATGGAAAAGGTTAAAGGAAAACACATCACCCTGCTCTGTGGCAGGGACCATCACAAACAGTGTCTCTGGACATCAGGGCACTTCACAGCCTGTTCCTTGTACGTCCCAGGCCTCCTTCTCAGGCCCTGGCTGTGCTGCAGGGACGCTGCGGGTTGGACACTTGCTCTGGTGGTGGCCACACATTCTTTCAGACTCTGGGTGGCAGGACCCTTCTCCCCAGTGTCACCCCTGCTCTGTCAGGGTTATGATCTCCCTCCAAGTCTGGCCTGCAGAGCCTCTTGGCTGAGGTGTCTCCCTGTGCTGGGCCCACTGCCCAGGGTCCCCCTTGCTTTCCCCAGCTGCTCACTGCACCCAGCTCCGGACTGCTCCAGCCCCAGCTGCACTCTGCCTTCAGCTCCCTGGGCTGCTTCTCTGGCCTCTCTGGCTCCAGTTGCTACAGCTCTGCTCCCAGGGCAGGTCTGCTCTGCAGGCTGCTTCTGTGACTCTCTCTCAGCTCTCACCTGCTTCCTGGGCTGCTTGTCTGGCCCCTCTAGCTCTGGATGTTGCAGCTCCACTCCCAGGGCAGGTCTCTCTCTCTGGGCTGTGCTCTGGCTTTTTGGGCTGCAGCTCTGCTCCTAGCAGCTTAGCTTGGGCCCCTGCTCTCTCCTTAGCTCGGCCCCACTCCGTCTGAGCCAGGCAATTTCAGCTCACACGGAGGACCGGACCCACCCTGGCTTTCTGTCTCTTTGATTAGCCTTCCCGCCTGTCAATCAGGCTGACCTGGAACATTGGCCTCTCGCCATTGTTCCTGGGGACTGTCAGTCTCAGGGTCCTGATTTGCCATCAATCTCTCCCCTTTTAGTGCTGGGAGCTAGCAACTAAACACCCCCACTGAATGTTAGTAAGGGGATAACAGTCCCCTTACATATGCATGTGAGTAGTCCTACTTCAGTGGACTTTACTTTACTTGTATTTAAAAATACCCATGTGCTTACATGTCTACAGAATAGGTAGAGCTAACAAATTTTTAATACATTTTTAAATAACAGAATTTTCCACAGAAAGGCTTACATTTTCCAAACATAAAAATAAATAAATAATAATAATAAAAACTTTAAACAGAGCTGGTTGGAAATGTTCTGATGCAACCTCTTCTGTAGGAATATTCAAATTGGTTGAAATTGAAACATTCTGCTGGAATGCGTTGATCTAGGCAAATCTTTCAACAGAAACCAGGCAAGTTTTCCCAGGCTCCTGGGCAGGCTGGATTCCCGGCTTCCTGACCTAGTGGGCTGCTGAGAAGCCATGGCTTTCCAGGCTCTTGTCTCCTTGGCAATGCACCCAGCAGCTTCTTGGGGAACCAGAGCTTCTTGGCTCCACAGCTGCTGGGGCTCACAGGCTTCTAGGTTCCATGGCTCTGTGGCAGCCTTCCTGACTGGTTGCTGAGGGTCCTGGGATCCCAGGGAATGTATTTTATTTCAGAAACACTGAAAAGTTCCCACTATGAAAACATTTTGGTGTTTCCTAAATGAAATATTGCAGGATTTCAGCTCAATGAAAAATGTAGTGTTTTTGGCTTTTCATTCAGATTTGGGATAAAAAAATTCCCCAAACTACGTTTTTCACAAACTGTTGTTCTGTTTCCTGACTAGTTCTAATTTTAAAAGAAACAAAATAAGTAATTGTTTTTGTTTTGTTTTTCCATATTTTTATATTGCCAGTTTTTATTAAAATGTTTATTAAAACCATTTTGGAATTTCCTATTTCAAAAATGAAAAATAAACATTAAAAATACACACAAAACTAACAGAGCATTATATTCACTAACTAACATTTTATCTGCAAGTTTTTTGTTTTGTTTCATTTTATGAATCTCTTCTGTTTAGCTCATCTCTATTTAAAATGGATAAATGTTTAAAATACAGAGGTGTACAATTTCTGTTTCTGAAACTTCATCTTTGCAAATGCAGGATCTGCCTCAGCGGAGGAAGTTGCAGGATTGGGCATAGGAATGCAAAACCATAAGTGAGGATTCTTGGGATCCTGGTTGAGCTTGTTCTGTACCTGAATGTGACAGGAGTGTGGTGCCCACTATGGCCCTGATTCAGCACCCACGGAAGTCAGTAGGCGTCTTTCCATTGATTTCAGTGGCTTTGGATTAGGCCCTGCTTGTATTGCATGAAGACATCAGGCTATAGTCCAGAAAATATGAAGGCATAACCTTAATTTAATAGCCATCAGCAGAGTTCCATTGGTCCCAAACGGATTGCGGGTGGGAGTGAAGTTAAGCATATGTGCAAATGTTTGCAAAAGTGGGGCCTTGTATGTTGGTTGCTGCATCTTCTGAGAGATCCTTCCCTGTGGTGACCAAACGTTATGCATATTCATTTGATTATGTACAGAATAAGACAGAAGTTTATCTGTCCCTCCTTGTAGCAGTTGGATTTTTCAGGTGTTTTTGCTCCATTTGAACCTGAGGAGTGTGTGTAGGGGGGGGATTATTTTTGTTTGTTTTTTCTTGATTAGGTTCCTTGAAGCCTAAACAATATGTTTGTTGGTTTTATGCATTTTAATCTTCATATTTTAGTTGGTACCAGTTAAAATGACTCTTTCCTTTTATTTAATTAATTTGTGATCGCTTAACCTAAATTAGTATCTGCTTTTCACTAATGCCTTGCTTGTTTTCCCTTTGTTTGTTAATATAATGTCACATCTTCATTGACTGAGGCAGGAAGAGGTCAAGTGAATGAGCATTCAGGTCTTCTTTAGGTTTCTTAGCTCTTTTTCTGTAACTGCTTGTCACGGGGTCTGCACAGGTCTTTGCCCTCTTGAACCTGTGCTCTGTGTTGGCTGGTTAAATAAAGAGTGCTCACCCCTTCTTCAGTGCTTCACCCTTGTGTCTTTATTTACAGTGCAACAGTGTAGTCCCCCTTATCCCCACAACAGCTATCCCCAGTCAGACACTTCCCAGGGTCTCCTGGCCCATGACACCCCTTGCCTTTGGTAAGGAGACAGCCATGTAAGCCTCCTATCCCCTCCCAGGCTAGTCTCCTGACTGAGATTTCTCCAGGGCTTTTATAGCCCTCCCCTTCCTCAGCCCAGCTGTCTCTGCTTAGCTCAAGTCTTTGCTGTGAGCTGGCCTTCCTTAGGGCCTGCAGCTGGGCTCTCTGCTGGCTGCCCGGCCCCTGCACCTGGCTTCCCTACCAGAAAGCAGGGCTTAGCCAGCATTTTAGCAGGGCGTTCCAGGGGCTTACCCCTGCCCTGCCACACTGCTAAACAACACATCTTCCAAGTGATCTTAGCAATACCCTTTGGCTATTCTATGTAGTATCTAAATATGGCTTACCCAGTTTGTGTTGTTTCAGATGACAAAAAATGTACCTTGGTTGATAACCAAATGTGACATGATGTGTAAATTGAAATGGGAGAGTCATAATCCCCTGATATATGTGATCTATAGAAAAGCAGCAAGTCACCTTTACAGGGAACAGTTACTGAATGATGAAATTTCTGGGACAGATAATACTGTAAGCATTAGCCATACAAGGATTTATGGTCAGAAGATGGGTAGGAAAAATTTTAACTTCTCCCTAGCATCCTGCTGACGTACACATTTTAGTTTTTAAATTGGAGCAGTCATGTCTTAATGGATGAAAAGATGATGCATTAGACTCCAAGATTATATAATAGTAGAGTCTATTTTGAGTAAGAGCTGCCAATTAGAATGATTTTTTTTTTTGGTTTAAAATAGAAAAAATCAGAAAACTTTTTTTTTATTGCTCTTGTGATTGGAGTTTTGGGAGTGTAAAGGGTGGGGATAGTTAAAGCAGTGGTGGAAGAAGGGTTTTGTTGCGGGAGGGGAATGCCTCAGGCTTCTCAGGAAGGTTTAGGCAGCTGGTGGTCAGGATGGTGTGCTTGTCACTAGAGCCTGCTGATTAGGGGTATTTGTACACCATTGTCTTATACTAGGTGTGTCACTTTACAATGATGGTGGAATCTTATCAGTTTATAACAACTGCATGGCTGGGACTACTTGTTTAAATGTTTAGTGCTATTGCTTCTTTACTGGGGAACAGGGTACTGTTTTAATACTAGAGAGTGGAAGCAGAGTGCTCTTCTACAAAACTGAAGTGATTTGAATTAAAGCATCTGGAGAATGCTGTGTGATTGCATCAGTCAATTTAGAGTGAATCTAAGGATAGACTCTGGCTGGCTAATGGGAGGCAGATAGCCCATATTGGAATAACAGCCACCCTTGCATTTCTCCAGCATGCAGTATCCCTTCCCCTCTCTGCTCCTTGCTGGTCTTACCAAATTTCCCATCCATAGATTTTTGTAGGTGATATTTCAAAATCTTCCATGAGCCATGGATGGCATGTAGTTGTGCTGCATCAGGTGCAGAGCAGGAGCCAAATGCATGAAATAAAGGGATTTAAACTCAAACTAAATTATATGGGCATATTTACACAACCATGAACCTAAATGTGCGAGTTTTTTAAGAATAGTCAGAGGCTAATTTCTGAAGTGTCAGTAAATCCCTCCAAAATCTACAATAACTTGTTTTTTTGGCCATTCTGAAAACTGTGTGTTTGGGGAGGACTTGCTTCAGGTAGACGAAAGCATTTTGTTTGACCTAAAAGGAAACATTGTTTTTGAGCTTTTTAAAATGTTTTATTTTAAATAAAACGTTAGTAAATTTCAAAATAAATGCTTCAAATTGTACAATTTTATATACATATTTGCATTTTAAAAATAATTAATTAGATAAAGTAAATGTCAGCTATTCCTATATTCCCTTCATGACTGTCATTACAATTACTGAACTTTCTTTTGGTGAAAAAATTATGATGCATACTTGAAACCAGGTAGAGGGAGTAGAGGTATATTCTTGAGCCTAAGAGTATGGCTACACTTGGAGACGTGCAGCGCTGGGAGTTACAGCTGTCTTCGTACAGCTGTGTAGGGACAGCGCTGCACTGTGGCCACACTGACAGCTACCAGCGCTGCAGTGTGGCCACATTTGCAACATTTCCAGCGCTGTTGGGAGTGGTGCATTGTGGGCAGCTATCCCACAGAGCACCTCATCCCATTTTGGTGCCGTGGGTTGTGGGAAGGGGACGGAAGGGTGCGGGTTATTCCGCTTCCTGTCCCAACGCCTCGTGGTGCATCGCTTCACATCCCAGCAGTTTGGTGCCATTGTGAGTCTGCAGTGCGATTTCTGTGAGAAATGGAGCCCAAGCTGCTGAGGACTTTGTGATGAATGTCGCCAGCACATCATGTTTGGCAGTTGAGCTGTTCCTTCAGCTCCAAAGTGACAGTGAGGAGTCCGACGATGATATCGATTCACCTGACGCGTGTGACAATAAATTGCTTGTGGCAGTAACGGACATGCTCAGCACCGTGGAACGCCGCTTTTGGGCTCGGGAAACAAGCACTGAGTGGTGGGATCACATCGTCCTGCAAGTCTGGGATGACGAGCAGTGGCTGCAGAACTTTAGGATGACAAAAGCCACTTTCATGGGACTGTGTGCTGAGCTCGCCCCCACCCTGTGGCGCAAGGACACGAGATTGAGAGCTGCCCTGTCAGTGGAGAAGCGGGTGGCTATTGCAATCTGGAAGCTGGCAACTCCAGACAGCTACCGATCGGTCGCAAACCAGTTTCAGCGACCATTGGAATAGTGTTGATGCAAGTTTGCAGGGCCATTAACCGCATCCTGCTAAGAAGAACCGTGACTCTGGGGAACGTGCAGGACATTCTGGATGGCTTTGCACAAATGGGTTTCCCTAACCGTGGAGGGGCGATAGATGGGATGCATATTCCTATTCTGGCACCACCCCACCTGGCATCCAAGTACATTAATCGGAAGGGGTATTTCTCTATGGTTCTCCAGGCGCTTGTGGATCACCGGGGGCGTTTCATTGACATTCACACAAGCTGGCCCGGAAAGGTGCATGATGCACGCATCTTTCGGAACAGTGGCCTGTTCAGGAAGCTGCAGGCCGGGACTTTTTTCCCAGACTGCAAGATCACAGTAGGGGACATCAAAATGCCCACTGTGATCCTTGGAGACCCTGCTTACCCCTTAATGCCTTGGCTCATGAAACTGTATACAGGGAAGCTTGACAGGAGCAAGGACCGGTTCAACTACAGCCTGAGCCGGTGCAGAATGACTGTGGAGTGTGCTTTCGGCTGTTTAAAGGGACGCTGGAGATGTCTTTATGGGAAGCTAGACTTGGGGGAAAGCAGCATCCCAGCGGTTATATCCGCGTGCTGTACCCTCCATAATGTTTGTGAAGGGAAGGGTGAAACATTCAGTGAGGAATGGACCTCTGAGGTTCAACGCCTGGATGCTGAATTTGCACAACCAGAGAGCAGGGCTACTAGAGAGGCCCAGCACAGCGCTTCGGGATTAGGGATGCCTTAAGGGAGCAATTTGAGGCTGAAAGCCAACAGTAATGTTTGGTGCCTTGTACGGGAGTGAAGTGCAGTGGTTACAATGATTTGCAGTGCCTGTTTTTTCCTTGGGGTACAGTATCTTTCACTTTCTGCAATAATAAAAACTGTTTTAAAAGCCAAGAAATCATTTATTGAAAAGACAGTAAGTGAATGGACAGGGGGGTAGGGTGGTGAACTGTACAGTCAGAGGTTTGAATATGTCCTGCCTAGAGTGCTGTGCAATGCCTGCTGCACTTCAGGATGAAAATGCTGCATGGTGATGGGGGTTGAGTGCAGAGAGTAAGGGTCGTAGTTCTCAGGGCTGGTAGGTGAACGTACAGGTGTTGGGGGCAGCTGGTGGTGGTAAGAACCTGGATGCTGGAGAAGGGGGTTTTGAGCTGACATTGGGGCACAAGGGAGAGAGCTTTGGGATGGCGGGGAGGGGGGCAGCACGGTAGTGCTCTGCCTGCATGGCTATGAGTGACTGCATACACTCTGTTTGGCATGCCAGGAGGCTTATCAGCTGCTTCTTAGCCAATTCCTTTCTCCTGCTTTCTGTTTCCCTCCACTGCTGAATTTTTTCTCTCCAGTCCTGCAGCCTCTTACTCTCTCTGGCAGACTGATTCATAACTGCTTTCACCAAATCTTCTTTGCTTTTTCTTGGTTTCCTCCTCAGGTTCTGTAGCTTTTCAGCAGTCTGTGATAGGGATGGTGGATTACTAGTACTATTCAAGGACACTTAGAAAAAAAACCAGAAATAGGAACATTTATTGCAGAGGCTGCATTGTTTATAATCACAGTTAAGGAGTTTTTAGTCTCATTTGTACCATCCTTTACACATAGCAAACATAGCACAGAGAGGCCACAGCAGCGAAGACATGGTGAGTAATGGGGAATGAGTGATTAATGAAGCCATCTCGCTGCTGCGGCTCACCTGGGAAGGGCAACTGCTTGGGTCAGAGCTGCACTGGGGTTTCTGTGCATTAGGGAAGGCAGAGAGCAGCTGGGTGGAAACTGCAGTGATTGCCACAGGAGTTACTCCTGGAAGCCATCTTGCTGCTGCGGCTCACCTGGGAAGGGCAACTCCTTGGGTCAGAGCTGCACTAGGGTTTCTGTGCATTGGGGAAATCAGAGAACTGCAGAGGGGGACCTGCACTGAACACTATCCCTACCTTTTCCACAGGATTTTATCCTGCCAGATATCTCGCTGCTGCGGGTTACCTGGGAAGAGCGGGAGGGTCTTCTCCAGCAATGCGGATTCTGCCCTGGCCCCTATGCAGCTTGCCTTCGTGCAGCAATGGTCCCCCCACCCCTCACGGCACAGTGGCGCGGATGCGTTAGCCTGACTGGAACAAGGACCACAGTGGCTCTCCCTATAAACTTGCGCAAGCGCATTGCCCACGCTCTGGCTGAAACTTTTGAAGAGATTACAGAGCCCGATTACTGAGACATGATAGACCACATCAATGGGCTATTCCACATCTAGGCATGCATGCATGCAGCCATAACCTCCTGCTCCTCTCACAAAACATTTCCATCCTTAAAATAAAAGCTGCTTATCGTGAACCCTCTCCTCTGCTTCTACTTCACCAACAAGTTCCAGCTGCTGCGACTGGCTAGCTTCCTCCTGGCTTGAGAAGAGCTCCTGGCTGCATGCCTCCTGGGACTCAGGGGTGTCTCCCATCACCCCAGTACCCTCACTCTGTTTCCTCTGCCCCCTCCCTCTCCCCCTCCTCTCCCTGCTCTGAACTGTCCATCGTGGTCCTTGGATTGGCAGTGGGGTCACCCCCAAGTATCGTGTCCAGCTCCTTGTAAAAACGGCAGGTCGTGGGGGCAGCAGCTGAGCGGCGGTTTCCCTCATGGGCTTTGTAATAGGCACTCTGCAGCTCCTTTACTTTAACCCTGCACTGCACCGCATCCTGTTCATGGCCCCTTTCCAGCATGGACTTTGATATCTGCCCATAGGTATCATAATTCCTACGGCTGGAGCACAGCTGTAACTGCACAGCTTCCTCACCAAAAACACTGATGAGGTCCAGCAGCTCTCCAGTGCTCCATGCTGGGGCTCGTTTGGCGCATGGAGGCATGGTCACTGATTGATTGATTGATTACACTCCACACCTGGCTGACCAAACAGGAAGGGGATTTTTAAAATTCCCGGGGCATTTAAAGGGCGGGTCACCTGAGCCCAGGGCAGTGGAGTGCAAAACAATGAGCAGAGTGGCTGAAAAGGTATTTTGGGATACCTCCTAATTACCCTGGAGGCCAATAACAGCGCTTTTGCTGGCCACACTTGATGAGCTGCGCTGCATCACCAGCGCTGGAATCGTTACATCCCAAGCAGACCAGGTGTACAGCCAGCGTTGCAGCCAGGGAGTTGCAGCGCTGGCTGTGCCTTGCAAGTGTGGACACAGAGTAAGTTGCAGCGCTGTAAACCCACCACCAGCGCTGCAACTCTCCAGTGTAGCCAAGCCCTTAGAGAGACTTTGGGTGAGACTTCCCAGAGTGCCTTACTGAATTAGTATCAGAGGGGTAGCAGTGTTAGTCTGGATCTGTAAAAGCAGCAAAGAATCCTGTGGCACCTTATAGACTAACAGACGTTTTGGAGCATGAGCTTTCGTGGGTGAATACCCACTTCTTCAGATGCATGTGATGGAAATTTCCAGGGGCAGGTATATATATGTGTGCTAGCAAGCAAGCTAGAGATAACAAGGTCAGCTCAATCAGGGAGGATGAGGCCCTGTTCTAGCAGTTGAGGTGTGAAAACCAAGAGAGGAGAAACTGGTTCTGTAGTTGGCAAGCCATTCACATTCTTTGTTCAATCCTGAGCTGATGGTGTCAAATTTGCAGATGAACTGAAGCTCAGCAGTTTCTCTTTGAAGTCTGGTCCTGAAGTTTCTTTGCTGCAGGATGGCCACCTTAAGGTCTGCAATAGTGTGGCCAGGGAGGTTGAAGTGCTCTCCTACAGGTTTTTGTATAGTGCCATTCCTAATGTCTGATTTGTGTCCATTTATCCTTTTCCGTAGAGATTGTCCAGTTTGGCCGAAGTACATAGCAGAGGGGCATTGCTGGCATATGATGGCGTATATTACATTGGTGGATGTGTAGGTGAATGGACCAGTGATGATGTGGCTGATCTGGTTAGGTCCTGTGATGGTGTCGCTGGTGTAGATATGTGGGCAGAGTTGGCATTGAGGTTTGTTGCATGGATTGGTTCCTGAGCTAGAGTTATTATGGTGCGGTGTGTAGTTACTGGTGAGAATATGTTTCAGGTTGGCAGGTTGTCGGTGGGCAAGGACTGGCCTGCCACCCAAGGCCTGTGAAAGTGTGGGATCATTGTCCAGGATGGGTTGTAGATCCTTGATGATGCGTTGGAGGGGTTTTAGCTGGGGGCTGTATGTGATGGCCAGTGGAGTCCTGTTGGTTTCTTTCTTGGGTTTGTCTTGCAGTAGGAGGCTTCTGGGTACACGTCTGGCTCTGTTGATCTGTTTCCTTATTTCCTCGTGCGGGTATTGTAGTTTTGAGAATGCTTGGTGGAGATTTTGTAGGTGTTGGTCTCTGTCTGAGGGGTTAGAGCAGTTGCGGTTGTACCTCAGTGCTTGGCTGTAGACAATGGATCGTGTGATGTGTCCGGGATGGAAGCTGGAGGCATGAAGGTAGGCATAGCGGTCGGTAGGTTTTTGATATAGGGTGGTGTTAATGTGACCATCACTTATTTGCACCGTGGTGTCAAGAAAGTGGACCTCCCATGTAGATTGGTCCAGGCTGAGGTTGATGGTGGGGTGGAAGCTGTTGAAATCGTGGTGGAATTTATCCAGAGTCTCTTGAATTAGGAGAACAGTTCCTATTGACTTTTAACCCAAATTGGTCAATTCCTTCTCCAGATAACGACATGAATTGTTGGACAGCCTTTCAAATAAGTGATAGTGAAAGAGTACACAACAGCAGTAGATAAGCAGCAATGGGATGTAAATCATGCATTGATGGATGCTAGTGAGAAAGGGGAGAAGTGAATGTGACCTGCCTATCCACCCCTCCCCCCTAAGGATTGAGTTGTTTTCCTCCATTCCCTCAAAGCATTATTGTTTAGAGTTTATGACTAACAAAAGAAGAGAAATTAGATGTCACTAAGATAGAATAATATGCAGGTGAGATTCATTAATGTGTGCAAAATAATCTTCCAAGGGAAGAAGTGGAAGTCCCTTTGCCTGAAACAAAGCACTTGCATATATACTGTAGGGAATAAGTCAGCATTGAGCAGGAGTAGGACTAGGTGACCTAATAGGCTTTTTCTGTCTCTGACTTCTGAGACTCAGATGCTCCCAAACAACAACACTGCGTGCCCCATTTTTGGCAAAAACTTTGGAGAGGATGAAAGCAGTATGCACTGAGGCCAATATTTTCAAACCTAGGTCCTTTCAGTTAGGTGCTTAAATCCACTCTTAAGTGCCTAGAGTGAGTTTTTTTAAGAAGTGCCAATGATATTATAAATTTAATTATTATTATTTATCAAGGTATTTAGGCATCTAAAAATGTGTACAGGTGCCTTGTGGGATTTTTCAGAAGTCCTGAGGTGACTAACTCCCCTTGATTTCAGTGGGATTTAGGCAAATAGGTGCTGTTGAAAATCCCACTAGGTATCTATGTGCATTTTTGGTTGCTTAACATGATCCAATGACTGGAAATTGAAGCTAGACCAATTCAGAATGGAAATAAGGCATATTTTTAACAGAGAGAGTAATTAACCATTCAAGCAATTTATCCAGGGATGTGGTGCATTCTCCATCACAGGCAATTTTTACATCAAGATTGGATTTTTTTCTAAAAAATAGACTCTAGGAAGTCCTATGGCCTGTATTATATAGGAGGTCAGACTAGATGATCACAGCGGTTCCTTCTGGCCTTGGAATCTGTGAACCTGAGGAGTTCAAATTCTAGTGACTTTTGAAAGGAGTTGTGTCCCTAAGTAACCTGGAGATAACATTTTCAAAGTCATTTAGATCCCATTTTCAAAAGTGACCTAAGCACTTTGAAAGCCAAAAAAAATCTTAGGCTTCTGTTGTGGTTCTCAGAGTACCCAGGACCGAGTCACCTTGTTATCCCCCTGTGAGAGAAAGCCTTGTTTGTGCTTAACCAGATGTCAACTTCCTAATACGCCAGTCTACTAGTCACCCAATCTCCTTTGGGCAAGGCCAGTCCTTACTTTGCTTGCAGGTAAACAGTAGGTGCAGCCCAATGTCTGTGCCCATTTTGAAGCATTTGCCCATAGGTTCAATCACTTATCCACTGAACACCCACAGTACTGTCAGGTATGCTGTCCCCAAAGGAACAGAATTCACACCAGCTTTAATGATTCAATTTAGGATTAGCTTCTTTTACAGTACCACAGCACTAAGTTATATTTATAAGCAAATAAACTTATGGCTTTTTTTTTATCAAACATTAAGATTTAAGAGAGAGAGTAAGTATAATGGAAACAGAAGGCTTACATATAAAATGAAATCATGAGGTTTAGTCTGCTTTCTAGGAATCATGTTAGCAGTCTAATAACTGTTTGTCTAAAGAAGCTTATCTCACCCCACATATCCTTTGCAGAGTTTCTAACCAAGGCTGATTTGGATTCTGTTTTCCTGAATGTAAATGCACTGTCTGTTTATTTCTTTGGTGAAAGATGAAGGGGTGTCTTCCTATACTCCCTAAAGTTTATTGGCTGACCTGAGAGACTGGACAAACCCCTGTGGTTCAGTCTCCATTGTCTTGACTCTCTGTTGATTTCCCCTCCCCCATTTACTTGCTATGTAAATAGAGTTTCCATTGTGTTGGCTTACAATGCTAAATTTACATCTGAAGTGAGATAGGTGAATATACATCCTTTGTCTGACAGAAACCTGTTTGTCAACACTGCCAAAATACAGATTTTAGGAATATATGTTAGCATACATACATAACTCTTTATACAGTACTCACGCATAAATTTCATAATATATTAATGACCAGAGTGACCCTGGCATTCGTTTAAGACTACACATGACATCATTTATGGATAAACACCATGCAGGTATAGTGAGCCAGGTATAGTGAGTGCTAGGTATAGTGAGTTTGTCAGGCCTGTTAGGAGTTGCTGTTATGCAACATTGAACCCGTTGCCAGCAGGCACCAATGGGTGTCTCTGTCATAGATCCTAAGCAGGGCCGTCCTTAGGCATAGGCAACATAGGCAGCTGCGTAGGGCACCTGAAAATTAGGGGCACCACTGGGTCTTAGTGTCCACTCCCTTGTTTTCCTATCCCTGTTCTGACCCTTCCTGCAGGCTCCCACAGATGGCTGCCCTAGCCTGGTGAGTCTTCCTTGGGAGGGAATCTAGTAGTTAAAAGTGAAAAAGCCTCCAGCCTGCCAGACCTATTAGCACAACACTGAAACTGTTAAAGAGACTTTCAAGGGGTAATAAAGGCATTTAACAGGCATTTGCCAACTCCAAGGTATATACTGACAGGTTTCAGAGTGGTAGTCCTGTTAGTCTGTATCAGCAAAAACAAGGACGAGTCCTTGTGTCACCTCAAAGACTAACAAATTATTTGGGCATAAGCTTTTGTGGACTAGAACCCATTTCATCAGATGTCCACGAAAGCTTATGCCCAAATAAATTTTTATACTGTCAGTTTCTGACTTTACTGACAAAAACAGTTGTGCATTAATGTAATATTTACACAGAACATGTCAGTCTACAGGACCTTAGTTTAAAATTTGCTTTAATAATATTTCATTAGTGAGCTGGTGAAGATTATAAAAATCACATTTCTAAAAAATGCTTGCATAGAGTTTTAGATGCACAATCATCTTTAGCCTTAAATGTGTGGATCTTCACACATAGTTTTTTAAATAAATCCTTCAAAAGACCTCCCTTATCTAAAATACACATTTTAATTACTATAGTTAAAAAAAAAGTGCTTCCAAGTCTTCCTGTCCTTTCTGTCCATCCCTTCACCACCTCTCCCCCCACTCCCCACTGAAGAGAGCCATTAAAGGGACAACAGTCCATCCCTTCCAGATAGCTGGACAAAGAGTTCCCTTTCTTTACTTCTGACTATCCGACAAACTAGTTTTAAAAGAACCCTCCAGCAAAATCAGTACCTTAGTAAGATAAAATCCTTGTTATACCTAAAATTTTTGGAAACATATTTTTTTAAAGTTGGTGAAATTTCATAACCATGTCTCTTGTTATGGAAATCACACAAAGTAAATTACTGTTCCCTTTTTCTAAAAGCAATGAACATTGTTATGAACACACTAAACCTCTCTGATTAATTTAAAAGAATGTCTTTGTTTCAGTGAGTCAAATATGTAGTAATCTGGAATGCTGGCTTAAGATTTGAGTACATTCAAAATATAAATTCAGCTTAGAAATACTGATGAAGAAAATGTAAAACAGAGAAGAGCTGCATCATGTATTCCATTATATGTAATGTTGTATTCAGCAGGACAGCTGACTCACCCTTACTATGAAGTTTTTGCAAATAAATCTCTGACAAACTTCAGGGCATATCAAAAAACCTGTGACTGACATTTTTTATTCCCAAATTTTAGTGCTTTTAATTAGGTACTTTCTTCATGTCCATTCTGCATGAGGGAGAGTGCATGGAAGTCTCTGCGGGGAACTGTGACTCTCTGCCACCATGAGGCAGGCTGGGCATCTCATTATCCTTTGCTGTCAAGTCCCTCCTCCCCCTCCCCCACCAGGCTGTGAGCTTGGGCTGCCATCCGGCATAGGGGCACCAGTTTAATAATACTGCCTAGGGCCCCATATATCCTAAGGACGGCCCTGATCCTAAGTATCTAAGTCACTTTTGATAATGGGACTTTGGCTGTTAAATCTTCTAGATGCTTTTGAAGCATTTACTTTTAAGCACCTTTGAAAGTCTTGTCCTAGGTGCCTAAATATAAATTTAGGAGTCTAACTTGCATCCAGGTTTGAAATTTTTGTACTAGGGCTGTAAACAGACCTTTCAATCAATTGTCTTTTTTCTCTTTCTCAAATCCTGTCCACAAAAATGAGAGAAGGGAGAAATGTGATGGGGAACATAATATTTTAAAACTGCCTTGATCTTAAAAGCTGAAAGATTGATCAATAAAATGTTCACCAAACAATTCACAATATGACAAATAATGGGCAAATTCGCTACTGTTGTGCTGTCCAATTATTTTTCCTTTTGACTATTTCACATTTTTTTTAATTCCCAAGACATGTGCTTTGAACTGTAGTCATATAGCTGAAGCATTTCACACATTATATAACATGAACATGGTCTGACTATCAATCCAGACAGGAGCCATACTTATCAAATAAGGGAGCAAAAATAACCCCACCAAGGCAAACTCCAGGGTTTCCAAAATAACTTTATCACCTTTCAGAACATCAGTAATTTGTCTAAAACCAGACAGCATAGGAATTGCTATGTCATATGAATTCAAATAGTACATCAGTTTTTCATTCACTAGTGACTAAAATTCTGACTAAAATTCTTGAAACTGGATAATTGGTCCCATCTAATAGTTAACCTGATTTAACATTAAAATGAGTTGGCAAGAGCCAGTAAGTCTGTAGTAATTCTTTTTATTTAGCTGCTTAATGAAATGGTCTGGATGGTGATTAATTTTATTTTCACAGTATTGTTGTATGTGGCTTGCAATGGGAAGCATAAGTGAGAAACAGACTGAGAAGTCATCTAAAGTTTTTTTGTGGCTTGTATCTCAATAACTTCCATGGAAATGTTATGATTTCCTGCAGAAATGCTTCTGAATGAATTACAGTAATTCATCACTCAACTGCCTAGAGTAAATGAAAACACCGAGGCACTATTTTCCCTTCTTTCTTCCATGGAGGAAGCTCATAAGTATTTCAAAAGACTATGCTACAATGGTGCTCCAGCACTAGCTACACTAATACCAATATATATTCTATACCTTAATAGAGATGGAGAAAGGAACCATGCATTATTTTTTAGTACAGTGATTTTTATACTTAGCTTATTTTTTCAATTGAATCTTAAAGGGGCACTATCAAAGTGAGTAAATTTATACATAATTTAACACTTACATATTCAAGTTTAATGATCTTTTTGATATTAGAGAAGCATATTTTACTTTGTTTAAATTGCATTACAGGAACTAGAATAACCTATAATCTCTCTGTGTGTGTGTTTGTGTAAACAAGGTTTCTTAACTTTAAATTATCTGGAAAGCCACATATATAACTTATTTGTCCATGAAAATTATCAATATGGAGATATTTAGTTCCTGATTTTCCATAGTCTTGTGCACAACTGCTTACACAAATATATGCATAATTTCATACATGCAATTGCCATGAATGTGTATTCAGATTATTTAGAGTTCTGTCTGGTTATTGATTCATGCAAATACCTGATTAGTGTGTGCAGTCATAATACCTGTCTAATCTAGTTGCTTACCTCCATCACTAAAATACCTGAGCAATTTGGGAGACTCACATATTGAAAATCAGGGGGCAAAGTAGGGCAGATCAAGCAATTAAATGGTGCCAAATTCAGACAAAGTATAGGTAGTTGCTGCTCACTTCACACACTCCAGGTTTCAATTTTGTATATAGCTCTGTTTTATAGAGACAATTTTTCAACTACTCTTCTACCTGGACTCCATTTTGTCACACACAATTGCACATGCACATACATATGCCTGCACTTTTAAATTGTTCATGTAAAATTAAAATACACTGAGATGTACAAGTGTTAGGCTTTGCACTCACAAAAACAATTTGTCCCAATGAATATATGATTAATCTGTTAATCAGTGATTTAGCCAGTGTGGTTTATTATGTCATGGTTCTATATTTAATTAATACTTCACACTCAACTTGGAACATGGATTAAGCTATATTTTCTCCAAAATCTTTGAAGACTAGAAGACCATGTTATAATCTCAGTTTAAACGATGTTTTTTTTTTAATTTTGTTTCAAATATAGGCCCAGGCATTTTTTCAGATCATGCCAGGAAACAGTACTTTATATGCAACATGCATTTTTCATGTTCTTTGAAAAAAGAAGCAGCCTCTGCCAAATGAGCAGTTCATAGATTACTTAGGCACACTGAATATTTAGGGTTGCAACTATTTCTACACAGTCGATTCATGCAGAGTGTCATGCAGTGGATTCATGCAGAGTGGCATGATGCGGCCAATCCTAGTGCATGGAGCTGCTCTTTCCATATATTCTGTTGATACTGTCAAAGTATAGATTGGGAAAGTGGGTCAAAGGCAGTATTACTAGCCTCAAACATTAAAAAAAATCACAAGATTATCTTTCAAATCATGAGATTTTAAAAAATAATATATTATGGGTTCTTTTTATTTATTTTATGGATTTTGAGCCTTTAGGTTTCATGTTTTCCAAGTTTTTTCTACAACCAAGAGGGCTAGTGTGATGTGGTGTACTAGGCCCAGAGGCCCCCTGCTGGATGCCTCAGGATCCTGCCACACTTGTCCCAGGAAAGTAGTATGGAGGTAAGTCCTCTAAGGAGCCTAGAGAGACTGCACAGGAAGCAGCCAATCAGGAGGGGAGGCTGTAAGTGTCTAGCTAATCAGAGGGTTGCAGGCTAGTATAAAAGGAGCTGCAGTTCCCCACTGGAGTTTCAGGAGTTCAGTTGGTGCTCCTGGCTGGCTGTAGGGAGCTGCAGCACCATGGATAGCTCAGTGCTGGCCTGAGCATAGATAAGCCTTGAGGTAAGGGACAAGCATTGGTGAAGTCTGAGGCCACACAGGGCCATATTAACTCTCCTGTGGGTCTGGGGCTATTAGATTTTGTGGGGTCCCTGTATACAAGCCTTCTTCCTGGGAGGGAGTTTGGTGCAGGAGGGGGCTGGAGCAGAGGATGGGGGTGCAGGAGGGGGATTCTGATCTAGGGCAGGGGCTTGTGGAGAAGTGCACACTCTGGCCAGGAGGTGCTTACCACAGGCGGCTCCTGGCCAGCAGCGCAGTAGGGCTCAGGCAGGCAGGCTGCCTGCCTGCCATAACCCCATGCTGCTCCCAGAAGCAGCTGCCTGCTATCATGTCTCTGTGGGAGGGGGACTGTTGGGAGGGGGACTGTGCCCCTGTAACTTCCATTGGAGCTGTGGGGACGGTGCTGGGAGCAGTGTAAGGAGCCTTCTACACATACCCCTCCAACCCCTGCCGGGGCCACAGAGACATGGTAGCAGCTGGCTACTTCTGGGAGCGGTGTGGGGCCACGGCATGCAGGCAAACTGCCTGAGTGCCCTGCTGTGCTGTGGGACTTTTAGTGGCCCAGAGTTGGAGATCACTGCCTGTAATTTATTTTTGTGGGCCCCGTTAAGAAGTATTCCACTTGATTATAGGGTTCATAGCTTGAAATACCTGTTCTATCACAACATAAGGTAATATGAGAACAGAAATGTAATAGAGTGGAGGGGATCCTGTTCCCTCCGGTTGGTAAATTGGAAGGTAAAACCCTCGCTTAAGTGTAGTGTATCAGAATTAAAAGATCTCAGTGTGCTTCTTTTATATTGTATGCTACCTTCTCCTTTCTTCATATTGTAGGCTCTTTGGGTCATGGTCTGTTACTTGTTACAAAGTTTATGCAAAGTTACTTGTTCAGAACCATGGGAACTTTTGATGCTATAACTGTGTACTGAGCAGCCAAAGCCTTTATCCAAATCTGTACTAACTCCAGGGTTAAGGGATGCTGGATCCAAACTAGTGTCTCTTTGCAACTAGAGTTTTCCCTCTCTTAAGCCAACCTTAATGGATAATTTGTAATACCGATTCAAGGTGTTTCACTTTAAAAAATCCTTCATTTAATGAAGGTCACATTATGTTAAAATAGTAGTTCCCACCTTTTATGATCAGTTATAGCCAAATGCAATAGTGGGTGACTAGAATAACAAGAATTAGGGAAAGGCCAACAGTGTCATCTTGTGATCATCATCATTGCTGTATAATTTAAGAGTTCACAAGTGAATTATTTTTTAAAAAGAATCTTATTTACACTAAGGCAACTTTACACTGCTTTGACAGTACAAAGTTGTTTTAAGTGTCCATTTTAAAGTTACTTTCTTCTAGACCTGGGCAAAAACTTTTGCACAAAACTTTTAAGTGAAAAATGCAGATTCAGTGACACCAAAATATTTTGCAAATTCATTTTTTTCTGAATAATTTAAGATAAGTTGTGTAGAGATTGTCAAAATAAAAGTTGCAATTTCAGTTTAAAAATTTCATTTAAAAATTTCCTTTTAATTTTTAAATTAAATATTTAAAATAGTCAAATTCAAAATAAAACATTTTTGTCTAATCCAAAACCATTTTTTCAACTTTTATATTTGTTGAAAATTTAGAAAGTTTGTTTGCAGTTTGACCTCAAACAATCTTTCCCAGTTTTTCAGAATTGCCAGCAAACCAAATGTACTACAAGTGTATAATGTAGCTAGCTATATATGACATCAAGACATTAACATTTCTAATGTTAATTTAACTTATTTCTGTTAATCTACCTATAAAAGTTTAATTATTCTACAAGTTATTGCTCTAAGTCTTTGTGCACTGCTGTAAAGTTATGAGACAGTTAATTGAAAGGTTGTCTGAAATACTTCTGGCCCTTTTGGAAGTGTTTGCTGTTCATAATTTTTTTTAAATTACCAACTTATTTCTAAATACTATTCCTCCTGATTTTAAGTGAATTCTTAATATCACACAACTCTCAAGAAAGTAGAGAGATACTGGACCAAACTAAACCTGTTGTAATTTATCAGTGGCTTAATATGATCCATTAATCATATCTGTTATCATTGCAACCAGCGGCTAAAGTCATAGAATTCTTCTATATCAGAGGTATCAACCTTAAGTTTGGGACTCGCCTATAGCTCATATGGATCATTGAGTTCAATGGGGCTAATTGTGAACGCAAAGCTGCTCATTTGCGCAACAGTTTGCTGGTTTTGAACCTCACACTGCAATTTCCTCAGGGCAGGGACCATGGGGTGAGATTCTGTGCGAGAAGTGCAGCACAGGAATAGTGACCAGGAGTAGGGAGAATGGAACTCAGATGGCTTTGAGACACCTTTGCGCCCACCTATTCCTGGGCTCTTCTGTGGGTTGGAGCAGTTTCTGACATAAACTAGACTTTTCTGGGGGCTTGTCTAACTAACAGAAGTCTCCCTAGTCTTCCCTATGGCCTACAGCACTGCTTAGCACTATGTGCTTCAGCCCCAGGTCTCTCCCCTGAGGCTAGTGTGGGTGTCTTTAGGAGGCAGGCTTATAGCTGTCTCGCTCAGTTCCTATGCTAGATAAATCCTCCCCTGGCCAATTCTTGAACTTTTGGGCTCCTTCATGCCACTGCGGTCCTCTTAACTGAAATAAAAGTGGTGGAGCAAGGAAGATCTCTCCCTATGTCTACAGCACACACCACACACTTTTTTTTAGGATGCTTGAAGAATGATATAACTAAGTTGTCATAAAGTGCTGATTTTCCATAAATTAAGTAATTATCACTAGATTTGTAATTTTTTTCTCCCACTTTTGTTATTAGAATTATTTATGTGCTCAAGTTCCAAACAAATGACAATTTAACAAAATTGCCTTTTAACTACTCTGGCTATTTCCTTCAAACTGTTTGCAGATTTTAGCTTTAAGTGCTTGCTTGTGCATAGAGGAAATTGATGTAAATGGCATTTGGGGACCTAGAGAAAAATAGAAAGAAGGAAGTTCACAGAATATCTCTGTATAATGTGCCAAGTACTGCGGTTACATCAGTGCAACTCAAATGAATCACTGAAGTGGCATCAGTGTAAATTATATAATGGATAAAATTCTTTTCTATAAAATCTTATTTCTCCTAGTTGGTTGCTTTTCCACCCTGCATTCATCTGCTGAGGATGGGGAATGGAGAAGAGGGAGATGTCTATTGAAAAACTTTTTCAAATATAGCAAGAAAATCAAACACCTTTTAGTATACGATTTTTATTTGTTATTCCTGTTTTTTAAATCAAGTAGCTAACTAATGAGGTCTGCCCCAGTTCTCAGATAATGCTAGAGAAGTTTGCTGCAATGTCGCTGTGTCTCATATTGTACTTTGTGTGACTTTTCTCAGAGAGCCTGTAAGGTGGCTGAGATAGAGTAATTATATAGCTGATCTTCCTGACAATCTTTCCCTGGATAGGCCAAATGTGCATACCTGTATGACTAATGTCATACTCATGTATCATCCTTTAACATCTTATTTTTGTCCAGGGAGGCGGGAGAGTAGCTTGTCAGGGTGGAGGGTGGGAACCCTTTAGGTCACTGTCATGTTGTCTAGAGTAGCTCACAACTGAGCTACAAGTCAGACTGTCAGAAAACTGGGCAGACACTCCAAACTGGTGATATTCTCTATAATTAGATTTCATCAAGACAGTAACTCCTGGATACTATATTAGTCTTACATGAAGTTATACACCATTATATACAGCTCCTTTAAGCTCTCCAGTGCATCTTGCCACCCTGACAAAACTAGTCTTTGTGATGAAAGATTATTAAAACCAAAAATCCTCACATTAGGTTACTTCCAGTCTCAAAGGATTGATTATTTACCCCCCAGGTCAATGGATAGTCTTGATCTTATGCCAAAAACAATGCTGACAGCCAGTTCCTTTAGTAAATTAACTAAAGATTTATTAGCTAAGAAAAAGAAAGGAGTTAGAGGTTAAAGCAGGTAAAATACATTAACTGGTCAGTCCAAGTTTGTAAGACCAAAGTGGTAGCAGATATGTAGTAATTACTAGTTTTCCATAAATCTCTCAGGCTACCCAAAATAATGTTGGGGATCTCTGTCTTGCATATGGAACGCTCCCTGAAAGTGTCCAAACAGTTCAGAAATACAGGATCATTCCCTGGATCCATTCTTATAGCTATCTTCCCCAGAAAGCAATCTGGCAACTGTTTCCATCACAGCATGGGTTTTTCCTCTGTTGACTAAATGCAGACTGGTTCTGTGGATTTCCCATTGTTAAACACAGTGATCCATGCTTTGAAGTTAGCATGCTGCTTCATTTAGAGTTCCAATGCTCTGATCTTGTTTGATGGGCAATCCAGTTAGAGAAATACACAATGCAGTTACAGCAGTCCAAACAATCTTTCATTAAATTTAATGCAGTTTACACATCAAGTAAATTCCTACTAACATACACTTTTAATCTACGCTTAATTAAGTAAAGGGTATACATAATGTAATTTGATAGTAAACAGGTTATAGATAAGTGAAGACAAGAACATTAACATTTATTTGATATTCACATGCAAGTGAATTGGTCTATGGCTTTGATTTGAGCTGGTCTGTGAGCATCACACTGACCTGGTTTGTCAGCATCACAGTAACTCATACTATTGGCAGACTTGTGAGGTGGAAAGAGCAATTAAAAATCCATTTTAACATACAAACAGGCTTCAAATTTTGCATGTTAGTAGTTTATAGTTCATCTAAATTAAATGCTCTTCTGAAAGATGTTACTATTTTTAAACTAGTCATTAAAGTGTAGTATTTCTGCCAATTAGCAATGCACATATTATTGGCCTAAATATTATACATCATTGACATTATCCATGGGCTTCGTGATGTTAGTTTATAGGACTGTATGACCTCAGATTAATGACAGATCACCAGCGCTAATAATGGCTGCTATCTTGTATTAATACAAGTGAATATTTTCCCTCTTGTACAGTTGTGGCTTTCAAATCCAGTTTATAATATAAATTGAACTCAGAATATTAAGCATCCCTCATGGATGCGTGTGTGTGTGTGTGTGAATATATTATTTACACAGTTTTTATTTAGGCCAAAAATTTCAAAAGTAACCTTTGATTTTGGGTGCCTAATTTGGCACATCTTGAGCCTGACTCTGCAGAGGTACCAAAGACCAGCTGTTCCCAGCATTTATTGAAAGAGGCTGGAATTTAATGGAGCCCAAACTCTGCCAGCTGGATTTGGTATTACTGTAGTTTTAGTCCAGTAGAGTAGTACAGGTGCTGAGAAAGGCACTTCTGCTACATAGTAGCCCAGAGAATGAACAGCGTAAGTACAGAGAGAAGAGTCCACACCAAGTGAGTAAGTGGTCCAGATTTATATATATGGGTAGCTTCTTTAAAAACATATCTAAACAGTAGCTTTCCATGCAATTATTTTACCATCACAAATAAGTAAGCAATAAATAACCCAAAATCTCACTGATCATGGCACTATTACAGGACAAGTTTTGCTTAATAGTCAACCATTTTTGAACAGTATATTCAGCATATAAATTAACACAAATATGTTCTGCTTGAAATTAGACATGCAGGTTATTGTCTTCAACCTCTCTTTTGGGTTGTGAAGGAGGAGAGAGGGAATTGTAATGAATGAGGAAAATTCCACTGTTAAATTAGGATTGAATTCTCTTATCCCTAAACCAGTAGTGGGGTTCATACTATTGTCTGGGTTTGCCATACAAGAGGCAATTTCTGTGATAGTGATACTAATGTTTACCCTTGTGTAGAAATAGTACTAGCAGCACAGAAAAAGTGGTATGCTGTTCTAGTATTTGTTTTGGCTATGGTAACTCTGGAAATGGTAGGATAAGCAGAGGATCATCAGTAGAGATGCATGGGATCTTATTTTTGGGATCTTACTTCAAAATCCCAGTATAAAACAGAAACTGATGAGTTCAGGAGTTTTCTGAATCAATAGTTCCATCTTGTACACCCTGAAGATGGATTTTACTTCTCTTGGTTCCCAATTCCTTGATCCTTGCCAGTTGCCCCATCACTTGTGTCTACTTGCACCAGTGACAAGATGTAGAAGTAGTTGCTCCTAGAATATCTGAACTGACATAATGAGAAATGTTAGTATGGACAGACTTTAAGACAATCCTGCTGCTGTTTGCTATGAAAATAGTAAGTGCCAGTATACATATAACTGACTGACTGTGTTAAGTATCCAGCCTTCTTGATATTTCATATAATGAAATGGATATTTAAAATTAGACCTTCAGATATTAGCAAATCAATACTCAGATTGGTTTAATCAGTGTTTCATTTGCTTTGTGCAACTAATGCACCAAATTTGTTTATATAATTCAAGGTAGAGAAGTGGAATACAAGATGTAAATGTAATTTCAAGATCAGAGTAGATCACATCTTCCTCCTTTAGCCAAAGGCTGAAAAGAATCTGGAGACTCACTTCAGCCTGTTTTATTGGAAGACATGTCTTGTCATAAAAATTAGAAAATTATTATAAGATATAGTGCCACAATGCTCACAGCTATTTTTACTGTTATGTTTCCCTTGTTCATTTTTGTTTCATTTGACACATCTATTTTAATTGTTGCCTTTAAAATTTTTATATTACATATAACACAAAATAAGGTCAAAACAATGACCTTTTAAAATGTAAAATTGAAACATTTAGTTCTGAAAATGTTGAAACAGGATTTCTTGCCATTGTTAGAGCTTTCCCCCCTGCTTTTCTCCAAAACAAGTGCAATTTCAGTGTTTTAACTTCAATGGAATTGCATTCTCCAATGGAAAATGGTTCCACCATATATTTTTCTGATCACCTCTACTCCTCAGTCACGGAAATAGACATAAGGTTCTTTGGAGGGGGGGTGGGTTGTCTACACGGAGATGGGATAGCATGTGTTTCCTTAAATGTCTCATTTTCAGGAACAAATAAAATGATTACAGGATCTGGAACAATTATGATGCTCTTAGTCCTTTACTTTTCAATTGCTGCATACCTTACTTAATGCTAAAGACATTACTTTCTGGTGAAAGACGTGATGCTATCTTTGCTCATTGCTAGAGTAAGAAATTAGGAACATTGGAAGAGTCTGAAATTAGTCATAAAGATGGTCTTTGAAGAGGAGTCTCAAAGAATAATTTTTATACACTACTATGTCTATAAAATAAATGGTCCAAGGAGATACTTGCTAATCAGTGGAGATCTGAGGATATTATTATACTGTATGTTGTTGTGATTTCCTGTTTGAAAAGAACTCACAGCCATGAGTGGATAAATGACTTTTTTTTTTTCTGTGACCTGTCACACCTTTATATCAAAAGGAATACCTGAGGTCAGTTAAGATCATTAAGACTCTCTAAGGCTCACACTCAGTAAAAGATTTCTCCTCCCTTCAACCTCACCACTGTATAATGACTGAGGTTTCCTTTTCACTGTAGGAAAGTGAGTACAGTTTCCCTGAGGGAGGAATAGGCTGTATTCTTTAACAGTGACTGATACCTCCCTGTAAAGCTTGGCTCTAATGTTTTCTTATGTTTTTTATTCCCCCTCTCCCTTTTTTTTTGCCTAATAAATATGGAATTCCTAGCTCTCTGGATATTTGAACTCTTCCATGAACCCTGTTCTCCAGAGAGGTATGATTTTTCCATCCCCCTTTTTTAAAAAGTTTGGCTTTGAAGTTAAAATTAAGGTAAATTTTTAACTATGATTAAATGCTGCGTTTATTCATCCACCCATTGTGCTATTAAATTTAGTCAACTTCTACCTCACTCTGTTCTGCTTAATGGTATATTGTTCTATAGGAATCCTTTAATGCAACCATTCTTCATGGTTCACACTTCCTTTTATTGCATTTTGGTAAATTGTATGTGTCATGTGAGGAAGGGAATCACACTATTGTTTTTTTAATGATAGGAACGTAATTGTCCATGCAGTCATCTTCCTGAACCTGAGCTCTGAATTTACCCAGTTGTCTTCTTATCATAAATCTGAGCTGTTGTTGGATTCTAAGATATGTTTGTTTTTCAGATGTGGTGAGAGAGAGAAGATTTTTCTAATATAATAGGCCTGATGGTGGTATTCATGAACTATCTTCTGTTTCTCCCCTCTCAGTAGGACAGGGTAAACCAATTTATGCATGTCTATAACTAGACTTTTTGTAATATGAACCAGTTACTGCATTTTAAGGTAATTTTAAGTTGTTTGATATTCACTTCACATTGAGGTCTGTTCAGTTCTCCATTAAGCTGCTAAACTAATCCTGAAATGTAGTAACTAGAGTTAAGATTGATAATTTTTAATTAATAAAATGGGAGCTGTTCATGAAGATAGCAGCATGAAAGCTTTGGGGAAAATAGTGTCCTGATTTTCCCAGTGAAATTACAGTAATTTGATATCGCTAGACATTAACACATACAAGCACAATTTTGTCACATTCATTACTTGAGTCATGAATCGATCTGTTTTCCAATAAATGGAATAAAAATCTATGCATTTTGACCCTCTGGGTGAGAGGGGGAAGAGAGTATGAATGAACTGAATAAACCCATTGATACTCTGACAGAATTACTTGAAAGAGTTGTATTAGCCTAGGCAAGAGCAAATTGGTAGGAACACTAAGGACCAGATGGCAACTCTGAAACATGGCAAATCCAAAGTGTCCAAAATGTCAGTCCTTTTTGGGGTCTTATATAGTCTTAAACATTATGGAAATAAGCCCCCCCAAACATTGAGTCTTTGGTATTGTTCTATATTTTGATCTTTTAGGGTTCACATTTTTAGGATTTTTTCCTGCAACCCTGAGGGGTAGAAGCTACTTTTTTTTTAAATTAAAGTAGCATCAAATAATTGAACGTTGAGATTCTCAGTTGTATAACTCAGAACACCAGGAAAAAAATGCCTGATATTATAGACTCACATGAGTTAGCAACACTGAAACTTGCATTGGGTTGTATAAATAACATGTCTTCATCACCATATAAAGCATCATACATCAGAGCAGAACAAAGAGAATATAACCGTATGGCCATCTAGCATTTCCCTCTTTCTCAACCCTTACAGATGCACACACATTTATGGAAAAGAGAGGGATAAACATGCAATTATATCATCTATTACAGAAGTGCCAAATTGAGATTGGAGTCACGTATTCGGTGCAGCACAAACACAGTGAAAGACATGGTTCCTGGAATGAAACAGTTTACTAATGTCAGACAAACAAATGAGTGAGTTAAATGGGAGAAGTGGAAAAAGAGGGGTAACAGTAAAAAGATCAGTTTGGTTTGGGAGAAAAAAATAAAGTAGTTCCATTCTGGCCAAGTTAAGTTTGAGCTGATGGCAAGCCATTCAGGAGGAGATGTCAGAGATGGTAACTGAAATTGGTGCTTTCATCCACTCATACCAGAGAAAGGGGCACCAAATAAGAGCAGGGGGCAAAGGAAAAAACCCAGAAGGACCCTCTCTGTTTAAACTGTCACCACAATATTTGAGCACATTGGAGATTGATAGCGGAGGAGAAGTTGGACTCCCTAGAACAGATACTAAAGGGAGGCATGGTAAGAAGGAAGAGGAAATAGAAGTAGTGGTGGGAGGAGACATAAGAGGGAGGAGATGATTCAGAGAAGTGTGGTAAGAATGAAAGGGCAGAGTTAGTGGTAAATCATGGTTTGGCAAGAGCAATTCTCCAAATGGCAAGCAGTGAATGAGATTACAGGCAAGAGAAGTCAGACTAACCACTTTCTGCTCCCAGCCTGGTGACTGGAACACTCTGTTCCTTAAAGCAAATGAGGGGACTAATGTGAAGAGTAAAGGGACAAATACCTGAGCACCAAAAGGAGAATGATTTGGACAATAAATATGAAATCCAACCTAGTTTCAACATAATATGTTAATGTTAACTATTGGAAAAAACAAACAAACTATTCTATAGGAATGGTCCAAAATGCTAAGATACTTTGTTATAAATTGGCATATTTTGAGCCATTTCTGTAGTATTGTGTTATAATGTGAGCAGGTGGAGTTGCTTCCTTGTTTTGGCCTGGTAAAGTATTTACCTGAAAATGCTTTGAAAATCTTGGATTTTACTCCCAGTTGAATTCTTTATGTATATTAAAACTTGGGTGTCTACTAAAAAGCCTGTCTAAGGCCCTATTTAAATGCCCCCCCATTATGGTAATATCTGAGCACCTCACAATCTCTTAATGTAGTCACCCTTGCAAGACCCCATGAGGTAGAGTATTACTATTATCCATAGCAAACTGCAACACACAGATACTAAGTGACTTTCCCAAGGTCCTAGGAAGCCTTTGGCAGAGCAAGGAATTGAACATAGGATGTCTCAGGTCCCGGACTGGTTCCCTACTCACTAGACCATCCTTCCTCCTCTAGGAGCCATTGTGGCACCTTAGAGACTAAGACATTTATTTGGGCATAAGCTTTTATGGGCTAGAACCCACTTCATCAGATGCATAGAGTGGAAAATAGAGTAGCAGGTATATACATAAACATAGTACATGAAAAGATGGGAGTTGTCTTACTACATGGAGGATCAGTCTAATGAGAGAATTCAATTAACAGTAGGATACCAAGGAGGAAAACTCGCTATTGTAGTGGTAATGAGGGTGGCCCATTTGAAACAGTTGACAAGAAGATATGAGTAACAGTATAGGGAAACTAGTATGGGGCAATTTAGTTTTTGTAATGACCCATCCACTCCCAGTCTTTATTCAGGCCTAATTTGATGGTGTCCAGTTTGCAAATTAATTCCAGTTCTGCAGTTAATACACCACACAACAAAAACACAGGAACCAAACCCTGCAACAAACCCCAGTACCAACTCTGTCCGCATATCTATTCAAGGGACACCATCATAGGACCTAACCACATCAGCCACACCATCAGGGGCTCATTCACCTGCACATCTACCACTGTGATATGCCATCATGTGCCAGCAATGCCCCTCTGCCATGTACATTGGCCGAACTGGACAGTCTCTATGAAAAGAACAAATGGACACAAATCTGATATCAGGAATTGTAACATTCAAAAAGCAGTAGGAGAACAATTCAATCTTCCTGGTCACTCAGTAACAGACTTAAAAGTGGCAATTCTTAAACAACAAAAAAACTTCAAAAACAGACTCCAATGTGAAACTGCAGAGTATATAATTATGTATATAATGTGTGTGTGTATGATATATAAAAATATACCTGCTACTGTACTTTCCACTCCATGCATCTGATGAAGTGGGTTCTAGCCCGTGAAAGCTTAAGCCGAAATACATTTGTTAATCTCTAAGGTACCACAAAGACTCCTCGTTGTTTTTGCTGATACAGACTAACAGGGATACCACTCTGAAACCTTCCTCCTCTCGTGTTTTTAAGTATGGAAAATACCACACAATTCTTAACAGAATATTCCATCAGGATAAGACAAGCAATGGATCAATGAGAAGACAAAACAAAACAAAACCAACCAAACCAGCACTATACACACAACCTGCTCACATGTGCCGTTTCAAATAATATCATTCATGTGTTTCTGCAGAAACATATTGATGTAAGTGGCTTGAATAATTCAAAGTACAGGCATATTATACTACTGCTGCTTTGCTGACAAATCTGCCCCTAATGTATATCATAATTTTAGAGGCTAGTCACATTTTGAAATGTGAATATTTTTTATATGCAGAAGAAGACATTTTCAGTATTCAAGAAAACAAAGTAAACACTAACTAGTAAAAGGTGTGGGTTTTTTTTTTATTATTAGCGCTTTGAATTTAACATTTTTTCCCAGTTATATTTTCAGCACCATCATTGAAAGAATCCACCTGGATGGATGGGTGTGAAGTAGATGTATACTTATATAAAATGCAGGCCCGAATAAATTACTTTTAGTCCAAATAAGACAAAATAATCAAGGGCACAAATGATATTTATAAAATAGGAAAGTAGAGTGCAACCAGTAGCAAAGAAATATTTTCCAACCAGTATAGCAACTCACTTTGCACAACATGGCTTTAGCTGGCTGCCTACAGTTTTTATTTTGTGTGCGTGTGTCAAAGGTTAACCCTAATGCAAACATATAAAAGCTTTTGGAACTAAAAAGCAGATAGTGTGGTGGTGCTATCCATTTAAGACTCTTCTACAAATTAGCGTTATCAAAAAAGGAGTCCCAGGAACCAGGAGTGCATCTGAAATAGCTGATAAAGGAAGACATGAAGACCTAGAAATAAATTTTAATTGGGCCCCAAAGGAATGTTTGTCATCACACTTGGAGAGAAGCAGAATAGTAGAAGTTTACCAAATGCTGCTAAGCTCGCTGTGGTGTCTCAGAGGCAGAGAATCCCAATACTGGGTTGTACCGCTGTCTGATGGACTAAATGTCAGATATGAGACAGTATTTCTAAACTGGATGCTCACATGGTAAGAGACAGTTAGTACTCTGCATTTTCAGTTTGATGATTTACCAGAGTCATTAAACTACTACTGCTAAAGTGGGGCACTCAAACACTAGTTTCTGTCCTTTACTAATCTCTAAGGAACTGTTCTGAATTGTCAGCAGAGAAATCAAAGAATCCAGGAAAGAAAAGACTCACAACCCTGAAATGGCTTCTGGGATACCCCTGCTAAAGATGTTCAGCAATTTATGCGGCTATATTATTGCATTTTGATGATTACATCTTATTATTAACAGGAAAGATCCGTAACACTTTATTTTTTTCAAAGGACTAGGGGGTAGGGGAGAAGAGAGTCCAAACAGTTCGGTAAAGAAAATAAATTATTTCCAAAAAGGAAACCTGAGCACACTTCTTTACTGTTTGGAAATTTTACATAGGATCACAGAAGTTAAGCATTCCCTTGGAGACTATTCCATTGCCCATTCTAAATGAGGTTTTGATGACATTCAACTTAATTGTTCCTTTTCGTAACTGAATCCTGGTAGTCCTGGTTATAACTGTGGATACCATACTAAGGACTAGATTGTACCTGTCAGACACTTACTGTTTTTTTTGTAAATGAAAATGATCACAATTAAAAAGTAAACAAAACAAATAAAATGGCAAATAGTCTCTGCCATTTGCCAACTGATCTGCAGGGCAGAAGGTATTCCTACAACTAAACAATGTGAATCCTGATATTTGCCAATATAGTCAATGGGAGGTTTTATATATGACACCAGCAACCATTCATTGGAAGCAGAAAGATTATACATCAACTGTACTTTTATTTTTAATAGGAGACAATCACAAGTTCATACTCCCGCAGAAATCTTGACGCGACTACGATCGGTAAAAAGGATGACTTGTGCATTATAAAAAAATTTATGAAAAGAATATTTGTTGGATAATGGGTGGGTGGATGGAGTTGGCATTCTGGGTTTGTACGTTTTATGTTTTCTGTACCGTCAGCTTTAGTAAAAGTTTTTTTTTTTTAAAGTGTGTGACTAATATAGCACTGGACTAGGACTCAGGAGATGTGGATTATATTCCTGGCTGTACCACTGGTCTGCTATGTGATATCGGGAAGAAACTTCCTCTCTTTTGCCTCAGTTTCCTCATCTGTAAAATGGGGATAGTTATACTGACTTCCTTTATAAAGCACTATTAGATGCACTGCTGAACTGTGCTATTTAAGAGTTTATTTTATTATTAATGCTAACCATACTCTGCAAAAAAAAAAATCTTACACTATGATAAACAGCTGTTTTATCAAAATGGTGTGAAAGGAAGCAGAGATTGTGGAAACATAAATGGAAGCTCCTGATAAGTCAAGCAGTGTTTTGTTTTGTTTTGTTTTTAAGTTTGCTTTTTTCTGAAAAATTGAAAGGATTTTGATGTATCCTTTATAAGATGCTGGATCTGAAGATAAAGGAAATATTCAGCAATGGTTATCAGTATTTAAAAAAAAAAAATTAAACTCACACGATTGTGGATGGCTTCAATTTGTGACAATTGGCCAGAGGATTCTGCTGTTCAAGAAGTGTTAGAGTGGATTAACTCCAACAAAATTGAGAGAAGTTTTTCCTAAATTTACTAAACTGAAAACCAGTATTGGAGGAAAAAAAGATGAAAAACTGCAGGACTTGGACAGCAAGATCAAGATAAATGAAAATTACAGATCTGAACAGCAAGGGCAGTTTACAGATCTACTATCATATGGCAGCAAACCTTCAATGAGACTACTTAGATAATTAAGTAAAACTCAAAAGTGTGAGAGTATTAGGTATCCCATGGAGGAAGACTCCATAATCTTACTCTGTTTTATAGAAGATCTTATGCAAAAGATTCTGAATCTAAATGTAGGAGATGGCCCTATCTATTGGAGAAAGGAATGCAGTAGACTATCTGGAATGTCCATGATAAAGCCAGGAAAGTATCATTAGAATTCTTTCTGATCAGAGGGATGAAGACCAAATTCTGCTTGAACAAAATTAATAAAGTGTAAAAGGCCAAACACTGATTTTGCTAGATCTTTGTCTACTCTGACAAAGAAATATTGGACAAATCAGTGAAGCTTCATATTTTCTCTCCAGCAAAACTGTTACTTTTGATAAGAAATTACATACATTCGAGAACCAAATATCCATGGCCATATTCTATACACTATTCAAGGCATTATTCAAGGCAAGAAATTAATCAGGACTGACATAGGAGTCAATGTATAGAATATTAACATTACCCCTTTGGTTTAATTTCTTCTTTTGCAAAACCATTGTTTCACACAATGTATCTTTGTTACATATTACTGGTGAGTCTATATGATTCTTTATGATGCATCAGTTAGTAGATATAAGTGTATTCCCTTTTCCCAAATGGTGGACTTTGACAAATAGTAATTTGGTTCTCACAAAATGGTCTTCCTACTAACAGTGCTAGGAAATCTCAGTATAAGAGTGCAGGTTTTACAATAATTTATTTTTTACTCATCTCTTATGGGATTTTTTTTTTACTTTCTTGTTAATTATTTGTTATCTTGTGTTTTCACTTACTCCAATGCAAAACGAGTGAAAAATAGATGTGAAATGCTGCCAAACCAGAAGACTGCAAAAGACACATTATAAAATGATTTTGGGAAAAACAGAAACAGTACTGTGTTAGAATGTTTGTTTGTTACAGAATGACTAGTTGGACCAACCAATCATGAACCAGCACCTCATTGTACTAGGTACTATTGATCCACTATCTTGTGACTCTCAGTAACTTCAGTGGGAGTTGAATTAGGTACTTAATGCCACAGGACTGAGCTTTTCAACAATGCACAAGGGATTTGGCTGCCCCATTCCCATTAAGATTAATGAGAACTGGGTGTGCAAATGCCCTAAATGGCTTTGAAAATAGCCTAGCTGTTCATATTTTGGTCATTTAGGTTTAAAGTCTAATTAGGGCACAAATGAACAAGAGTTTAATGATCTCATTCTAGACTCTAGCATAAAATCATAGAATATTAGGGTTGGAAGAGACATCAGGACGTCATCTAGTCCAATGAGGTGTGTTAGCTTGTTTTGGGGTGTTCAAAATAACTATCACAATACACTTGCACAGTTGGTAGCTTCCAGTGAGTAGAGACCTAGCACTAGAATTAGCAGAGGATACTGCTGTCATGATTGAATTACACTGGAAGAATTTTGTGGTTACCTTTGCAACCTATATTATATGGTAGCATAGGTCCCCTTACACACCTGACTTTCCTGCCAGAATGTTACTCCTGATTCCACATAAGTGGTCCCATTTGAGTACAGGAAGCCATGGTAAAAATTAAAGCTCCCTGTTCAGGTAGCTGCACTTTTATTCTCCATCCTGACTGCCTGGTTCATATTTGGAGAACTACCCGGGGCTGTAGAAGAGAGCTGTTGGAATTTTTTTAGATACATTTTTTTCCATTGAAAAATGCCAGTTATTAAAACTAAAATGTGAACATTTGAAGAAGTGAATTGATTTTGATGAAAATATTTCCCAGATGAAATTGTTCATGGAGACTATCACCCAGTCGTTAGGGCACTCACCATGGATGTGGGAGACCAGGTGTCCAAGTCTTTGCTCCAGATCAGGCAGAGCAAGGACTTAAACCTGAGTGTCTCTCAGTCCAAGTGAGTGCCCTAATCACTGGGTTATTGGACATTCTAGGTGGCAGGAATACATGGGCTCAGTCATCAATAGGGAGGAAAATTGGGGGGGGAGAGAGGAGACTCACATGGATTACTTTTAAATATAGAATAGGGCCCTGCAAAATCTGTAGCTAGCTTTATGAGAAGCTTAGTTGGTGCCTACCTAGCATGCTGTACCTGAGTCTAGCCAAATCCCCTCATTTTCAAACACATCAAATTCTGCCAGTGTCTTATTGGCAAGAGTCTAGGCTTCCAAACCACAGATCTATACACTTTTTTCCCCCTTACTGTTCAAGCTGTTGCATTGTAGTATATTATCATCTAGCGTGGCCGCGGTTTGCCATTGCCAGCCAATGGGAGCTGCGAGCGGGCAGACCTGTAGACACTCAGCTAAACAAAGCATCTCATGGCCTGCCAGGGGCTTAAGTTGAACAAGCTGCGAACCCCTGATTTAGGGTTTTTTAATTGCTCCTTCTGGGAAAATGTAAATGATACTGGACATCAGTTGGCTAGCTTTCATCTTTAATGCCTGACTATGCTCAGTTATATAGTGTGTGAATTTGGAGTTACCAAGATGCACAATCAGTAAATGCAATCAGAATCAATGTGTGGACATCTGAACAGAGATAGTACTATAATGCAGACAGGTCTACTGGTTAAAAAAATTTAGGCATAGAACTTTGGAAAATAATTCCCAAAGATTAATTAAAATCTTGGCAAATGTCACTTTTACCCTGTTCATGAATTGTTCTAAAATTCATTTATAGTTTGAAATTATTTCCCATTTTTATTTCTGCAATTAACTCTTAGTCTGCAGCTAATTCACTAAATTTACTGAAAACAAACCAGGTCTTTTAACCTGGTCTTTAACAAATGGGTCATGCAATGTTTCTGTTCCATAATGGAGAGAATATAAAGCTGATAATCAGATTTCTGGTAAATACTCACAAAAATAAATTAAAATGTTGTTTTCTGATCGTCTGAAGCATGTGCTTAAAATTTCCTGATTTTTTTGAAAGTATCCTTGACACAAACTAGCTTGCAGGAATATTAATAAGAAGTGATCAGAGGACGGTTGGGAACAGAATCCAAGTGGATTTGGCTAAAAATTCAATGCAATATTAACTGAAATTGTTTGGCAGTATTTCCCCAGCCATAATATTCCACTGTCTAGCATACTAACTCATTCAATTGTAACAAGGCTTTAATCTCTGTACATGTTTTCAAACGTATCCAGTTCACTAACCACTTCAGAGCCACTTCAGTTTCAGAAAGTAAGAAAGAATATCAATGTAAATGAATTCATGTAACAGACATCTCATTCCAAGAACTGTCTCTGCATAAAGAATAGTTCAAGAAATGTCATCACAGTTTCTGGTAATCAGGGTTTCCTTTGCTGCAGTATCCTATCCTAAAAAAATGCAGCATTTGATGGTTGAAACATTGAAAAACAGAAATGACATTTAAAAACAAAACATGCTTCAACAGTTGTTCAAAAAACTGAGTTAATAGTAAAATACTGGCCCTACCTCTGAATACCAATATTTTTCTAAGTATATTAGACTGTAGAATAATTTTCATCTTTTATTCTGCTTTGACTCCATTTCCCAGACAGTCTCTCTTTTGCTCCTAATTTGGTTACACAAGTATTGTGCTGACTTCTCTGCTAAACTGTTTGTTTTTATTGCAACCTCATCAACCCAGCTCACTCCAAGCCATTTGTCTGTTTTTGTCCACCTGTTGTGTCCTGTCTGAATTTTCAGCTGAGAGTTATCTGGGGCCTGAACTTCTTGTTAGTTTTCTGTGCCTAGCAGAGTTGAATGCTAGTGCTTGCTTGGAGTTTCTAGGCATCACCATAATACAAATAATCAAAACTGTTAATATTTAATCTGAATGTTCATGTTTCACTGCCTAAGAAACTGTTGGAGCCTCCAAGTTATAAGTGTTGCTTAGTTTTGTATTACTGTAGTGCCTGGCGTTCCAACCTGAAATCAGGGCCACATAGTGCTAGGCACCGTACAGACACATGGCAACTGTCCCTTACCTCCCAACAATTGAGCCATGACCATTTATTTCAATTGAGGATCTGTGCCAGAGACTGAAACTGTGAACCTGGGATATGAATTTAGATCATCTGATTCCCAATCTAAAGGCTTAACCAAAAGACCATTCGTTCTCTGGAAACAAGTAGTCATAGCATGATATGAAGAGATTTTTTTTCTGCTTATCCAGGTAGTTATTTATGATGTGTCTATCCCACAGTATATAGGTACCATTCATCTAATTTCTGAAGCATAATTTGCATCTGAAAAGACCACACTCTCCTCCCTTTAGTCATAAGTACATATTTTACTCTGACATAGCTGAGCCATCTGTATTTGTCATTATTAATGTTAAGTCTGTGCAAGGAGAAGCCTTGCATTGAGTTTTAAAGATGGTAAAAATCCAGCCTATCATGACTTTTGCTGAGGAGTTTCATAGCTGATTTTAAAAAAAAAAACCCACACATATTGCTCCCAGTGGTTTTAGTATTCTGTTTCAAGCTTCTCACGTTTTCTCGTTATGGACTATGATGGATGTTAAGGGTTCAATTCTGAAAGGTGCTGAGCTGTCTGCTCTCCTTCCTGCAAAATGCTTAACTGTAAACCTGAGTAGCTCCATTCAGTTCCAAGACACTGAATGTAAGAGTTGAGTGCACAGCACTTTGCAGGATTGAGCCCCAAATTGTAGAGTTCACAGTGAAATTCATCTCTTTTATGCAGTTCTCCCTTTTCCCCACATAATGATGTTAACTATAAATGCATAACTAAGCTTATTACAGCTAAAAAGTAGAGTTTAGCAAGCAATAAGCAGATTGATTTGCATAATAAGCAATTCAGAAATGTTGCTTAATATTGATCTTATCTGTGTAGTGCACATTTAAATTTAAGCAATAGCAGTTAGTGTTAAGACATTTATCTCCTTTCAGAATTGCCTTTGGGTTAATGGAAAAGCATATAATACTGTAGTTAAACATGCCTTTAGATTTTAGAAGACAACTCATTAATAGCACATTTATGAAAATTCTTTTAAAACCACAACCACTATTTTCATAGGACAAGTAAAGAGATTTGTTTAATCTGCTCTATTTTTAAAGCAATGTTTTAGAACCATGTGACATAAGGTCTTGTTGTTAGAGAACTAGATAAACACATTACAGTAATTAACCTTCCTGGGAAGAGGGAGCTTCTGACTTTGGACTTGGTTGTTTAAGCTACAAACAACGAGGAGTCCTTGTGGCACCTTAGAGACTAACAAATGTATCTGGGCATAAGCTTTCATGGGATGTAACTCACTTCATCAGATGCATGGAGTGGAAAATACAGTAGGCAGGTATAATATACAGCACATGAAAAGATGGGAGTTGCCTTACTAAGTGGGGGGTCAGTGCTAACGAGGCCAATTCAATTAGGGTGGATGTGACCCATTCCCAACAGTTGACAAGAAGGGGGAAAATTATCAGAGGGAAAAATTACTTTTTGTAGTGCTAACAAGGCCAATTCAATTAAAGTGGATGTGGCATTCCCATTCCCAGCAGTTGACAAGAAGTATCACCGGAGGGAAAATTATTTTTTGTACTTACCCAGCCACTCCCAGTCTTTATTCAGGCCTGATTTGATGGTGTCAAGTTTGCAAATTAATTTCAGTTCTGTACTTTCTCATTGAAGTCTGTTTCTGAATTTTTTTTGTTGAAGAATGGAAACTTTTAAGTCTGTTATTGAGTGTCCATGGAGCTTGAAGTGCTCTCGTACTGGTTTTTGAATGTTACAATTCTTGATGTCTGATTTGTGTCCATTTATCCTTTTGCGTAGAGACTGTCCAGTTTGGCCAATGTACATGGCAAAGGGGCATTGCTGGCACATGATGGCATATATCACATTGGTAGATGTGCAGATGGTGTGGCTCATGTGGCTGGATCCTATGATGCTGTCCCTTGAATAGATATGTGGACAGAGTTGGCAACTGGGTTTGTTGCAGGGTTTGGTTCCTGGGTTAGTGTTTCTGTTATGTGGTGTGTAGTTGCTGGTGAGTATTTGCTTCAGGTTGGGTGTGTGTCTGTAAGTGAGGACCTGTCTCCCAAGGTCTGTGAGATTGAGGAATTGTCCTTCAGGATAGGTTATAGATCCTTCATGATGCACCGGAGTGGTTTTAGTTCAGGGCTGTAAGTGATGGCTAGCAGCGTTCAGTTACTTTCTTTGTTGGGCTTGTCCTGGAATAGGTGACTTCTGGATACCCTTCTGACTCTGTGAATCTGTTTCTTCACTTCCCCAGGTCGGTATTGTAGTTTTAAGAATGCCTGATAGAGAAACTGTAGGTGTTTGTCTCTGTCTGAGGGATTGGAGAAAATGCGGTTTGTATTTGGCTGTAGACAATGGATCGTGTGATGTGGTCAGGATGAAAGCTGGAGGCATGTAGGTAAGTATAGCGGTCAATAGGTTTCTGGTACAGGGTGATGTTTATGTGACCATCGCTTATTTGTACTGTAGTGTTCGGGAAGAGGATCTCTTGTCTTGTGTGGACTGGCTGGTCCAGGCTGAGGTTGATGTTATGATTTGGTCATTAGAATTTATTTAATCACAAAAATATTACCAGAATGTTGTTCTATTTGTTTGGTACTAGGGTTGCCAGGTGTCTGGTTCTTGACCGGAATGCCCAGTCAAAAAAAGGAACCCTGGCAGCTCTGGTCAGCACTGCTGACCAGACTGCTTAAAGTCCGGTTGGCGAGGTGCTGGCAGGCTCCCTACCTGGCTCCCAGAAGCAGTGACATGTCCCGCTTGCTTCTAGGCATAGGGTTGGCCATGGGGGCTCTGCATGCTGCCCCCGCCCCATGCGCTGGCTCCATAGCTCCCATTGGCTGGGAACTGTGGCCAATGGGAGCTACTGGGGCAGTACATCTAGGCGAGGGCAGTGTGCAGACTCCCTGTAGCTTCCTCTATGCCTAGGAGCCAGAGGGACATGTCACTGTTTCCCAGGAGTCGCATGATGCAAGCGCCGCCTGGAGACTGCACACCTCATCCCCTCCCTCACTTCAACCCTGAGCGCCCTCCTGCACCCAAACTCCCTCCTGAAGCCCGCACCCCTTCTTGTGCCCCAATCTCCGACCCCAGCTCGGAACCCCCTCCTGCACCCAACTCCCTCGTGGAGCACGCACCCGACACCCCCTCCTGCACCCTGAACCCGTTGTTTCTGTCCCCAGAGTCTTCACCCAACCCCTGCCCCAGCCCTGAGCCCCTCCTTCATTCAAAACTCCTCAGCCCCAGCCCCACCCCAGAGCCTGCACCGCCAGCTGGAGCAACCCCAGCAGCCCCAGCCTACATTCCAAACCTTTCACCTACTCCTGCACCCCCAGCCTGCACTCCAAATTCCTCACCTGCTCCCATACCCCAAACCACTGCCCCAGACCAGAGCCCCCTCCCACACACTGAACCCCTCATTTCTGGCCCCACTCGGAAGTCTGCACCTCCAGCCCAAAGCCTGTACCTCCTCCCACACCCCAATCCTCTGCCTCAGCCGAGAGCCGCCTCCCACACTCTGAAACCCTTGCCCCCCCCCCAGCCCGGAGCCCCCTCCTGCATCCCAAACCCCTCATCCCCAGCCTCACCCCAGAGCCTGCACTCCCAGCTGGATCCCTAACCCCCTCCTGTACCCCAAACCCCTGTCCCAGCCTGGTGAAAGTGAGTTAATGAATGAGGGTGGAGGAAAGTGAGCAAGAGGGAGGGGGGATGGAGTGAGTGGGAGGCAGGGCCTCAGAGAAGGAGCAGGGCGAGGGTGTTAGGTTTTCTGCCATTAGAAAGCTGGCAACCCTATTTAGTACACTTCATTTGTGATAATATTGCTATAAAATTACAAACCTTAGTTTTTCCATCCTCTCTGGTAAAATACAAGTGCAGTTTGATATGGAGTAGATGAAAATCGCAGACTAGCCAAAACTTTGGCTTTTGCACCTACTTTTAGTATTTTAATATTCTCTTTCTTTGTATCATGCTTTCCCTCATCATACTTTCTTTCTAAAGATTAAAATATTAAGTCCTCTTGTTGCCTTTGCTCCTATTTAGGTTTCACTTGCCTCTGAATTGATTTCTTTTGAGGCAGCGTTTTTCCTTTCACATATTGTATTACGCTGTACTCATTTCTCACGGTACATTTTCAGGTGAAGTAGACACAATTTTTTTTATTTTAAAGTCACTGGAGTTATAATGCTGCCCCATAAGGAATCAACAAAAATGTGGGTTTTAGCATGTAGAAGGTGACAGGTTAACATGAAATTCCAATACTTCATAATGCAGTGAAGTCTCTCAATGCTTTCTACTTTTCCCTCTCCATCTTTGGGTATGCTGTATGGTATCAGGTATGTGCAGGTTAAATCAAGTTTAGTGTCTATCCTTTAAACATGCAATATAGTGCCATAGAAAGATGCCCAGCTGCTGTGGATATTTTCCAGCTTTGCTATCTCACTAATATAGCCCTCCATCAAGACTAAGTGAGCCTCTGATGAAAATTGAACTTGTATGTCTCTCTGGGTGTGTGAGTGCCATTACTCTTCAAAATGGAACTAGAAAAGTTAGTTGTGTGGGGAGAAAAGTAAAAAAGCTAAATATCAGTTTGGTATGTTCTAGCTGATCTGGAATATTTTTTTCAAAAGAGGAGAAATAAAAAATTTTCAAAAAATATTCAATTTTAGATTTTTTTTAGAAAATCCATTTTATAATTAAAAATAAGACATAGTATAGTATGAGAGTACATTAGTCACAATGGTCTGCTCAAGATTTCATCATGGATATCTGAGTGCCCATCAGAGCACTAGCAACCCTGAATGCTTTTTATTTTTCCACTTAGACTTCAATATCTGCTGGATCTCTGGTCTTTGAGATGTTTAAATACAGTGGTGGGAACACTGATGGCTTTTGGTCAGAGAAATGGAAAATGTAACTTATGAGAGGAGATTCAAAGATTCAAAGAGCTGGGCTTGTTTAGCATAACCAAACTAAGGCTGTGGGGAAAAATGATTGCTCTCTATAAATACATCAGAGGAATAAATACCAGGGAGACAGAGGAGTCATTTAAGGTAAGCACCAATGTTGATTCAAGAACAAATGGATATAAACTGGCCAACAAGTTTAGGCTTTAAATTTGATGAAGATTTCTAACCATCAGAGGAGTGAAGATCTGGAACAGCCTTTCAGATGGAGCAGTGGGGGTAAAAAACCTAATTGGCTTCAATACTGAGCTTGATAAGTTTTTATGGAGGGGATGATATGATGAAACTGCCTACAACAATGGCACATATGTGATCTGTGACTGTTAGAAGCAAATATCCTTAGTGATGGGACACTAAGTGAAGAGGGCACTGAGTTATTGCAGAGAATTCTTTCCCAGGTGTCTGGCTAGTAGGTCTTGCTGGAGTGTTCAGGACCAACAGATCACCAAATTTGAGGTTGGGAAGGAATTTCCTCCCAGGTCAGATTGGCAGAGACCCTGGATTTTTTTTTTTTTTGCCTTCCTCTGCAGCATGGGGCATGGGTCACTTGCGGGTTTAAACTAATGTAAAAGGTGGATTCTCTGTAACTTGAAGTCTTTAAATCATGATTTGGAGGGCTTCCGTAACTCAGTCAGAAGTGATGGGTCTATTACTGAAGTGGGAGGGCAAGGTTCTGTGGTCTGCAATGTGCAGGAGGTCAGACTAGTTGATTGTGTTGATCCCTTCTGGCCATAAAACCTATGAGTCTACGTGTCTTAGCAACAACTGATAAATCAAATCATCCTAGGCAGACTAAAGTTGCCAACCAAATGTAACAAGCAAGACTAAACTATGGTAAAATGGAACACAAGAATTCAATAGGACATTTGAGGAAAAAAAAAGTATTAAGGCCTAAATTCCAGATCTAATGCTAGAACAGAAGGAAAGGAATACTACACAATTTCTCTAGTTTCATTCAATATATGATTTCCAATATTCACAATCATACTCAAATACATGAATTGAATTAATTTTAAACATGAGCTCTGAGATAGTTCTGAATAAGGCAAGTAAATCACTCCTTTAAATAAAAATATATGTAATTGACATTATGTCCTTCTCTTGCTTCTGTAACATTAATACAAGTTATAATAAATATAAAATGAACAAGAGATACTGTCCAAAGCATGACCTCATATTTCCCAGCAATGTGTTAAAGGTGTCACCAGTAGACCTTAAAGCACATTCCAGAAAGTGATTACAGCTGAGTCTTCTTGGCAATGAATGTAAACTGACAGTCTCAGGCATGATAGTGAAATATTTAAGCCTTTTGACCTAACATGTAGTACATATTGTTCTTACTCTGCTACCATGGAGAAAATAAATGCAAGAAGTAAACTTCACTTCAGGCACACTTGGAGATAAAACTTGCAGGCTTTTACTCAGGCAGAAGTCCCAGGACATGAGTGGGACTTTAGCCTAAGTAGGATTGCAAAGTATTCCCGTACTTCAGACTTCAAGATCTGATGGAACATGAACCAAATGCATTTGTAACTGACACTCTGTTCATCAGGGTATTGCTCTTAGCAGGAACGGCGCCAGGGTTTTTGGCACCCTAGGTGGGGGTCCTTCCGCGCTCCCGGTCGGCGGCAGCAATTCTGCGGCGGGGGAGGGTCCTTCCGCACTCCCGGTCTTCGGGGCACTTCAGCGGCGGGTCCCAGAGCAAGTGAAGGACCTGTCGCAGAATTGCCGCCGAAGACCTGGAGTGTGGAAGGACCCCCTGCTGCCAAATTGCTGCCGAGAGCGGCAAAATGCCACCCCTCTAAAAGCTAGTGCCCCAGGCGACCGCCTAGGTCACCTAAATGGAAGCGCCGGTCCTGGCTGTTAGTATGGTAACACTAGTCCTCTCGAGGTATCTGGCACCATGCCTGTGTATCATGAGCTTGGAGGAAAGCATTGTAGGAGCTCCAAGCTCTGGGCTCTACAGGCTTTAGCCCTCCATGGGTGCCCATAAATGCTCACATATTCTATGTAATAGGATTACTTTCCTAGGAGCATCAGAGATAGACGAAGAGGAGCACTGATATCAAGAACCAAGGTGTTTCTAAATGGAACTGAGAATAGCAAGAAGATGGTTAGGAAGAAGGCCCTGCAAGCTGTGCCTGCTCAGTCTTCTGACAGCCTAATGAGCACACCTGGGTTGCATCAACTAGACCACCTGGCAGAACATGCCTCCTGATTGACTGGGGAAGCTAGCAGCATTGCTTTGAAACCCAGCCACAGTAGTTTGTTGACTTCTCAAAGCATGGAGCCATGATTGTGATAGCTCCTGTGACTGCTTGCTCCCAGCCCTGCCTCACCTCACTTCAGGTAACCTGGTTCTGGCTCTGAGCTCTGCTTTCTGCTTTGTCTCTGATCCTGGGCCCTGATTCCTGGCTACCAATGCCTGTACTAACAACTAGAAACCAATGGAATGTTCTGTTAAGTCAGTGGCACAACATGGTTTTCATATCTTGCTGTCAGCAAGCTAGATATTCCTTGATTTCCACCTGCAAGAATTCTTGGCACTTAAGTAACAGGGTGGGATATTTTATTAACAATTGGTTGTTGACAAAGCGGCACTGCTCAAATTCCCTTCTTTGTTTTCCCCTTTGAATTTCACATTTTTTCTAAAAGCAGCAAAGCGTCCTGTGGCACCTTATAGACTAACAGACATTTTGGAGCATGAGCTTTGGGTGAATACCCATTTCGTCAGATGCATCACCCACGAAAGCTCATGCTCCAAAATGTCTGTTAGTCTATAAGGTGCCACAGGACTCTTTGCTGCCTTTACAGATCCAGACTAACACGGCTACCCCTCTGATACATTTTTTCTAAATTATACTTTGTCTAAAATCATTTGTTTTAATATCTGATCCCTGTTTACTCATTTCTACTGATCATGCACACATACTATTGTCTCCTGCTACTCCTACTCTCATCTCTGACCCTGTGTTTCTCTGGTGTGTCAACTTGTATAAGTCTCAGGATTTCTAAACTGTATGGTGCTTCTTGGCCAAATCTAAATCTCTTCCCACACAAAGATCATCTTTCTTAATAACCTTACAAGGTATCAGACAAACACCTTGAATCTAGCAGCAACTGGATTTAATCTGTTTCTAGGTGACACTTTAGCAGCTCCGTGGCCAGATAGGACTTTATTGCTGTAAATGTATATAGAGCTCAGGCTTTTCTGCTGCAAAATACAGTTTGTCACTGTTTTTAATATGAAGCCAAATCTTGCACTGCCTTTTCTGTAGGATAGTATTTTCCATTATAAAAAACTTAACACTAGAATTAATATGCCAACTTGACACCATCAGTATATAAATATATACTGATTAGTGTTATATATACAGTATATAAATCAACTTTGTTCTGATGGCTGGAATTCTAATAAATTAGGAAGAGATAGAAAAATCACTGATTCCGATTTAAAAAAAAACAACTTTTGACTTCTAGTCCATTATCATTTTCTTTCTTAGTAGTAATATTTTACAGCAAGATTTTGTGGACAGTAGTCCAAAAGCATTTGAGATATCATGATTAGAGCTGGGCAAAATTTTTCTGGTGAATGGTAAATTTGCCAAAAAATGCATTTGGGGGCACCAAAATTCCCAAAGTTGGACAATATGGTGAATAATTTTAGCTGAAACAAAAAAGACTGAAAGATTTTGGAAATGTCAAAACAGTTTGTTTTGGAAATGTCCACAACATTTCATCTTTTTGTTTTGAATCAACATTTTTGAAACAAAATGTCAATTTGAATAGACATTAGAAACATTTGATTTGACCTGAATAAAATCTTTTTTGTTTTTTATTTTGTGAGCTAGGATGGGGAAAATTTCTGTTCAGAATTAGACATTTGTTTTATTTTATTTTTTCAGGTCAGCCATCAAACTGAAAAAATCAGCTATTCACTCAGATCTACACATGATGCTATGTTGGCCAACAACAATTAAGAATATATAAAAGTATGCAATAATTTATACATTGACAAATTGTACATAAAACTGAAAGCATTAGAATTTCAGAATAAGATCCCATTAATAAATCCATTCTATGATATCTGCATCTGAGAGATTTAGGCCATAGTGGCAGTAATGTGTGCATCATTCTGTTCACTGTCAATTAGAATTTTCTGAGCTTAAACTGATTAGTTCCATAGAAACACACTGATATAATAAAGGACTATGCTGAAAAGTGCAGGATTATTAGTATTGATTAGTGCTGAAGTTTCAAAGTCTCAGTACTTGTGGACAAGTAAATACACATGTATTGTGTCATTACTTTTTCAGTTCTGCTGCTGCTGGAACAGGATGTGTCATCTCATCAGAGCTAAGCTTAGAGAACAAATATGTGACTTGATATCTCTATTAGTTCTTGGCACTGCTGCTAGTAGCTTCAATTTATCTTTGAGATGGGAAGCATCTGCTACTGGGGAAAAGAATCTGCCTCAACTATATATGTGGGTGACAGTTAACATCAGGGTGAGCTGGCACCTGTCCCAACTTCCTAGCATGTGGTATGAGTGACTAACAGGGAGGGAAACATCCACTGAGCCCTGCACCTCCCCCTTCCCAACAAGAACTCGAAGCAGAGGTCAGCTTCAAATGGAGATGTTAGCCAGCAAGGGGACAGAGCAAAGACACTCATTACCCAGGAAAATAGTTGTATTGGAGGTGGGAAGCTGATCCCACGATTCCATTTCCTGATCCCCTATAAGCATGTTGTTTTGGGGATTTCCTCAATTCTGGTTCTTCCCCCACCCACCCTCAGGCACGGGATTCCATGTCATAGTATGAGGGGTGGAGAAAAGGGGTCAGCATTTGCAGAGAAGCAGCAAACAGCATTAGTTGATTTCAAAAATTTCTAGACAAACTGCATTTTTTGATGGAAAAACATTATCTGAGTAGGCTCATCATGAAGAAATGGCTCAATTTTTGATGAAAAATTTCCAGTGGAAACCTTCCTGGTTTTTGCAAAACACCCAAAAGTAGGTGCTGGTAGGGAGTCAGGAAACGGAGTCATGGGGCTTCTCAAATGCCTCTGAAGTCTCCTTAGAGTCTGGGAGCCCTGGCATGATCAGGGCTTCCAGGTTCCCTGCCACACAGCTGGGAACCTGGCAACTCTGCCCTGGCTCATGCTGGTGCTCTCAAAGATTCTAGGCTCCCTGCTCTTCATTGGTGGACTACTCCAACTCTGGAGACCCCCAGAGTGAGGGGCAGCCTGGGGAGTTCTCCAGGAGCCAGGCAACCAGCTGCTCTGTGTTTTGTTGTTTTGTTTGATTTTTTTCAAAAACAAACTATTCTGATTTTTTGGGCAAAACAATTTTGGGGGAGGAGGGAGGATTGTTTTTGTTTGTGACTCAGAACAGAAATATTTTCAAAATGTCAATTGTCCATGGAATGGAAATTCTGAGTTTTGACCATCTTTATTCATTTAAATGGGCTCCACAAGGAGTGACTAAACAGCTCTAGCAGTTGTCATTGCCAGCTTTACTATCCTCAGGATCAGTCAGTTTTTGTGGAGCTTCCATTCATGGGATTAAGAGCCCTTTTGATCCCTTATCGGCCCTTATCACCCATAGAACAATGTAATAAAACTGTCTGTTTCAAGACTTTTCCTTGGGAAATGTTTTGTATAGCTAAGGCCTGGTCCACACTACGCTGTTAAACCGATTTTAACAGCATTAAATCGATTTAATGCTGTACCCGTCCACACAACAATGCACTTTAAATTGATTTAAAGGGCTCTTAATCGATTTCTGTACTCCTCCCCAACGAGAGGAGTAATGCTAAAATCGATATTAACATATCGATTTAGGGTTAGTGTGGCTGCAAATCGAAGTTATTGGCCTGATAGTTATAGTGATAGCTACTCACAGTGCAATGCTCCGGAAATCGATGCTAGCCTCGGACCATGGATGCACACCGCCGAATTAATGTGCCTAGTGTGGACACGTGCAATCGACTTTATAATATCTGTTTAATAAAACTGGTTTAAGTTAATTTGAAGTTATCCTGTAGTGTAGATGTACCCTAAGAACTGCAATGCTTGTGAAATAATGCCTGAAGCAAAATACTCCATTATCACGTTGTCATACTGAAGAATGCTTATCACAATTTTTGAGCTGATTCTATTTCTTAGAGGTCTAGGCAGAGATCAATGTTTTAAATAAGAGCACACTCACTCATGGTGAGCAAGATTATATATTAAATCACCCAACTGTGAACTAAACTTTTTATATGCAGATATGTAAAGGTTTGCACTATACATTGGAGGCTTATGGGAAACAGCGTAATTTCAATGCTTGCTTTCTCTGAATTGTTGAAATGCAAAGTACCTAGATCAATATTCCACAAGCAGCAGAATTTAAGGCAGGTACAATTATTGGAAAATAATTGCTAGACTGTAGCATACAATTAAAAATTAAGGGAAACGAGATTATATAAACTATAATCAATTTAGAGGTTTCTGTGACTAGGTTTAGAATTTCAGAACAAGTGATGCCTTTGCCATGGCAGCAAAATGTCCTGTAATAGCATGCACCATTGATTAAGGAGAGCTATAACATAGATTTCAGTGGACACAGAATCCAGTGTTTAACTGAAGACTAGCAAAAGCGGACATTTGTTAGCTTGTTTGTCCATAGGTGCCTTGCAAGCAACCTGGCTTCTAGACATGCATCCGACGCAGTGGGTATTCACCCACAAAAGCTTATGCTCCAATATGTCTGTTAGTCTATAAGGTGCCACAGGACTCTTTGCTGGCTTCTAGAGTTGCTTTTTACTTTAAAGATCTCTCTATAGTTAGGCATGGGCTAAACAGGTTTGGAAAATTAGAGTAAGTGCAAACGGGGATTAATTTTGTTCTCTGCAGCTGTTGAAGAATCTGGGGAAATGAACCAGGTTAGCAAAAGGAATCAATGTTCTTCCATAAGGATGTAAACTTCAGCAGGATATGAGCAGTTCTGTACTACAGGATTAATTAGGTAATAAAATATCTAGATATCAATTTCATTTAGAGCTCTGAAAAATACAAGTGTTTGCATTATAAATGTGGGTATTTGAAATAAATTATATCATCAAGTATATTTTAGATACAATACAGGATGCTATTTCTTAAAATATCCTGATGAAAACTTAGTTTTCATACTGGAAATAATGAAAATCTACTCTCAACAAAAGTTTTGCTATCATGAATTTACACCAAATACAAAGTTACTAGTTTCACAAAAACTACATCACCATCTTCATAGTGTAAACAGATATTTGAATTTAGCTTCTATTTCTATATGCAAAACTTTCCTTTAATTTTTCGTCAGTAATTCAGAGGGGAGCTTTCCTAAATTTGTGAGAAGTGTCACCAGTTATAATAGATATTTTCTCACAGATCTGTTTTTCTTTCTATTTATTCATCTCTTTTCAGATCTCATATGAATCTAGATCTTTTCACCCCACCCTATGTGTAGCATTTTCAAATGCACATAATTGATTTAGGAAGACTTGAAAAGAGGCATAAAAGTGACTTAGTGCCTTGAAAGTCAATGGGGCTTAAGTGCCTGAGTCACTTCTGAAAATGAGTTAGGCTCCTAAATCACTTATTTTGAAAAGTGTATGCTATACCTCTTAATTATTCTTTCCTGCTGCTATTAAAGTATTTAACTTTGTAACTAGTGCAACTATTATTTCAAAATGATTTTGGATCAGGATGAGATGAAGGATCCTATACAAAATGACACATAGGATTGCTACCGTATTTTCCCCTCTTATTCCTTACTGATGTACCACCCTTTCCCATGCCACTAGGAAAGTTAATTTCATAATTAAACATAGAGCTGGGCATTGGGACTCTTTCATGGACTTGCTGTGTAACCTTGCACCGAGGATCCTACACAATTATTGCACAACCCATCCAAGATACTGGGGTGTTGCTCACCACAAACTTTCCTCATCTCCCCTTCCACCAAGGAAGATAGGCAAGACCCACTCCTGAGGAGAGGCAGGAGGGTGTTGGAGAGAAGCTGTACCCTAAGAGCTGGGAACCTTTTGGGACCCAGGACCCTGTCACTGGCCAACTGGGAAGCCAGCCACATTCATTTCCTGCTGCAATGTATCCTGATTCCTGCCCTGCATGAGCCAAGTGGGAGTCCTGCCCGGGGCAGAAGATGCAGATCCCCTGGAGGGAACGTTAGCATGTCAGTATATATCCTTACAATTTATATATTCTACTTTCTATTCTGGGTGCCTGTAGAAGGGCTCGGCTGAGGCTCATCCCTCTGTGGGGGATCCCACCACCTCAAAATAGTTCGCAATGGGCCCCATCCCTGGGTCAGGGTGGGGCAGCAAACAAACAGTCTGGAGCTCAGGCTTCTGAGCGTCTGGTGCGAGGGGGAGACTGCCACCCACAAGTTGGGTGGCAGGAGGAACGCAGGCCCACCCGCTTCACTGTATCCCTGCCCAGGGCCCTAGCAGTGGCAGGAGACTCGCTGCTGTGTCAGTGGGGATCCTGACCGCAACACACTGACATGGGTTCTGGCTGAGCTGTGGCCAGACCGGGGTCAGCAGCCCCCGGGCTACTTCCGGACTTCCCCTCGTAGGGTACCTGGGTTAGGGCAGTGTCCTCAGAGGTTTCCAGCACCATCAGTTCCTCCGGGTAACAGGTAGGCTCAGCTGCTCCTCTGGGTAGCTGGCCAGGGATAGGCTTGGCTGGACCGACCAGTCCTCATGTCGGCCGCAGCCTGCCGGCATGTCCCAACCTGAAGCTAGGCCACAGCATCTGGCTTCTCTGGCAGGTGGCTTGCAAATGAGCTCTGCAGTTGGGCTTTTCTACTTCCTATTTTTCTCTGAACTTTCTCCATGTCGGCAGGGATTGATAAAGCAGGACAATGACCTACTTGCAGGCTCCAGCCTAAAGTTGCACAGCCGTTTTGGGAGCTAACAGATCAAAGGGCTAAAGAGACTTTCTGTCTGGGAAGGGAAGTGATCAAAAACACTTTGTTGTTTTTAAAGAACAGTCTCTCAAAAGCAGATGGCAGTGAAATGGGGAATTGATTATACCTCCTATACTCTCAGAGGTCTTGGTTCGGAAAGGGGAGGTGTCTATAGGAAACTCAGTCCTGCTAGGATGTCCATGTGGAAGATTGATAGATATCTGGTAACCTAGACATGTATATGGGTGATTTATTTATTATTTTAAGATCTCCTTTTCTTTGAAATGCTTTTGTTCTAAATCATAAAATATTAGGGTTGGAAGAGACCTCAGGAGGCCATTTAGTCCAATCCCCTGCTCAAAGCAGGACCAACACCAGCTAAATCATCCCAACCAGGGCTTTGTTAAACTGAGCCTTAAAAACCTCTAAGAATGGAGATTCTACCACCTCCCTAGGTAACCCATTCCAGTGCTTCACCACCCTCCTAGTGAAATAGTGTTTCCTAATATCCAACCTAGATCTCCCCGACTGCAACATGAGACCATTGCTTCTTGTCCTGTCATCTGCCACCACTGAGAACAGCCTAGCTCCATCCTCTTCGGAACCCCCCTCAGTCTTTTCTGCAGACTAAATAACCCCAGTTCCCTCAGCGTCTCCTCATAAGTCATTTGCCCCAACCACCTAATAGTCCAGCAGAGAGCAACAAAAATTTTCTCCAATTTGTTCATATCCCTTCTGCTGCTTAACCAGTTGGTCCCAGCCTGTAGCAGTACATGGGATTCTTCCTTCTTAAGTGCAGGACTCTGCACTTTTCCTTGTTGAACCTCATCAGATTTCTTTTGTCCTAATCCTCCAATTTGTCTAGGTCACTCTGGACCCTATCCCTACCCTCCAGCATATCTTCCTCTCTCCCTAGTTTAGTGGCATCTACAAACTTGTTGAGGGTGCAATTAATCCCATCATCCAGATGATTAATAAAGATGTTGAACAAAACTTGCCCTAGGACCCACCTCTAGGGCACTCTGATACCGTCTGCCAACTAGACATCGAGCAGTTGATCCCTGCCCATTGAGCCCAACTATCTAGCCAGCTTTCTGTCCGCCTTATAGTCCATTCATCCAATCCGTACTTCTTTAACTTATTGGCAAGAATACTGTGGGAGACTGTATCAAAAGCTTTGCTAAAGTCAAAATGTATCACATCATCTGTTTTCCCCATATGCACAGAGCCAGTTATCTCACCATAGAAGGCAATCAGATTAGTCAGGCATGATTTGCCCTTAGTTAATCCATGTTGACTGTTCCTGATCACCTTCCTCTCCTGCAAGTGCTTCAAAATGGATTCCTTGAGGACCTGCTGTATGATTTTGCTGGGGACTGAAGTGAGGCTGGCTGGTCTGTAGTTCCCTGGGTTCTCTCTCTTCCCTTTTTTAAATATAGGGACTAAATTTACCTTTTTCCAATTGTCCGGGACCTCCCCCAAATCACCATGAATTTTCAAAGATAATGACCAATGGCTCTGCAATCACATCAACCAACTCCCTCAGCAAATGCTTTGCTTTAAGAAAGACGGGGTGGGTGATCTTTTATTGGACCAACTTCTGTTAGTGAGAGAAACAAGCTTTTTAGCGTACACAGACAGAGCTCTTCAGACCTGAAGCTCTTTAGAAGACAAGCTCTGGGTAAGTGTGATAGCTTGTCTTGCATGCCAATATTAGATATTGGCTCACCCACTTTGTCTCTAATATCCTGGCACTTACATAGCTACAACAATATTGCTTTAAGAAGGCAGTCTGGCAATTTGTTACCACTGTCATTGCTCTTGATGGGAACAGAATTGCAGGTACTGAACATAAGTCAGGCCTGCTAAAGTAATCATAGTTAGAACCTGGGGACTGCAGCCCAAGGCCCAGTCTGAGAGGAGGAGAATTGTCATGAGAGATGGGATGGCCTGAGATCCTACAGCGGTGCACTCCAAAGAGACCAGGAGGGGTCAGAGGTGCAGTTAGCCCAATAACTGACATGCAGTATCTGTTTATTCTCATGTTATAAAATGCTTTAAACCGTATCCTGTTTTAAAAACTCATCCTTGATAAATAAGACAAGTAGACTGCCCTTGCTGATTGGATTGCAGATTCTGAAATATTTTGAAGTAGAGCCTAGTTAAAGCTGTATTTATTTTAAACCAAAGACTAATCTGTTATTACTTCCTTCACAAGCTGCCCCTCTGTAATCTTTCTCCCATTTTTGTGTATTGGGGCAAGTATTCACAAGAGCTTCTTTTGGTAATTGTCAGTTACATTAATCTTTCTCATGGTTCTGTTTGTTGATAGCAAAGTCACATTGTTCTATGTTTTCAGGCTTCTGAGTCCATTGCACTGCCATCCTCTCTCTTTGCTAGCCAGTTCTCCTCCAGTAACTTGACATCTCCTTCCCCAGATTTCTGCCTGATCACTCCTGGGTTTGCTTCCTCTGGCTGTTATCTTATCCATGATGCAGCTTCAGTTCCTTTCTTTGGTCAGCTGGCATTGATGGAATATTAAAGGAACTGGCACATGAAATTGCAAGCCCATTAGCAAGAATTTTTAATGAATCTGTAAACTCAAGGGTTGTACTGTATGACTGGAGAATTGCTAACATAATTCCTGTTTTTAAGAAAAGAAAAAAGTGATCCGGGTAACTACAGGCCTGTTAGTTTGACATCTGTAGTATGCAAGGTCTTGGAAAAAAAATTGAAGGAGAAAGTAGTTAAGGACTGTAAACGGGTTGGGACTCACCACCCGCAGTGCCTCCTGCTGGTGATTTCGGAAATTAACTCGATTCCAGTGGAGCGCCCCCTCCTGGTGGTGTCCCGTCCGTTGTTCTGCCCTCTGCTGCTGTCGCTGGACCCGCATTGCTCCCTGCTTGGCAGCGTCCTCTTCGAGGCCACTGCCCTCTGGCAGTGTCCCTTAGTCCATCTGGACCCCCTTCCGGGGATCGATGATCAGCAGTCCGACATTCCAGCCACCATATGCAACCACACACCCCAAAGTCTAATCCCTCTTGTCAGGGATCAGGCGTAGTCTATAATAGCTGCTCCCTACAGCTAATGGCTGGGTGTACTGCAAGGACGAAGGGGGGGACCTAGGCCTGCCCTCTACTCTGGGTCCCAGCCCAGGGACTCCCTGGCATCAGCCTCGCTTTCCTCTTTCTTTCCCCTCCTCTGTCTGGTCCCCTGGGCCGCTTCCCCTACGGCCCCTTGCACCCGCTAGGCCCTTCCCTTCAGGGCCTGCAGCCTGGCGGCTATGGGCTAGAGCCTTCTAGCCTCCCTGAGCCTGCCCAGCACTGTGCTGTGCTGTCCACAGTGCTAGTCTCCCCCTTGGAGACTGACCTTCTCCTGTTGATGGCCTGGGACAGACTGACTGCTCCTGCTCTGGGCAGTCTTTATATATGGGTGAGCCTGGCCCTGATTGGTTCCCTCCAATCTGGGCTCTGATTGGCTCCCCATAAACCCTTTTCTGATTGGCTCCTGGGCTGCGCAGGCTCCCTGGCCTGCCACAGCCCATCCTCCCAGGGAGTGGGGCAGTCTGCCCCACTACAAGGACATTGAGGTCAATGGTAATTGGGACACAATATAACATGGTTTTACAAAAGGTAGATCGTGCCAAACCAACCTGATCTCCTTTGAGAAGGTAACAGATTTTTTAGACAAAGGAAACACAGTGGGTTTAATTTACCTCGATTTCAGTAAGGCATTTGATATGATTCAACATGGGGAATTATTAGCTAAATTGGGAAAAGATGGGAAAAGATGAAAATTGAAAGGTGGATAAGGAACTGGTTAAAGGGGAGACTACAGTGGGTCATACTGAAAGGTGAACTGTCAGGCTGGAGGGAAGTTACTAGTGGAGTTCCTCAGGGATCGGTTCTGGGACCAATCTTATTTAATCTTTTTATTACTGACCTTGGCACAAAAAGTGGGAATTTGCTAATAAAGTTTGCTGCTGACACTAAGCTGGGAGGTATTGCCAATACAGAGAAGAACCAGGATATCATACAGGAAGATCTACATGACCTTGTAAACTGGAGTAATAGTAATGATGAATAGGATGAAATTTAATAGTGAAAAGTGCAAGGTCATGCATTTAGGGATTAATAACAAGAATTTTTGTTATAAGCTAAAGATGCATCAGTTGGAAGTAACAGAGGAGGAGAAGGACCTCGGAGCATTGATTGATCACACGATGACTATGAGCCGCCAATGTGATATGGCCATGAAAAAAGCTAATGCGGTCTTGGGATGCATCAGGCGAGGTACTTCCAGTAGAGATTAGGAGGTGTTAGTACCATTATACATGGAACTGATGAGACCTCATGTAGAATACTGCTTGCAGTTCTGGTCTTCCATCTTTAAGAAGGATGAATTCAAACTGGAACAGGTACAGAGAAGGCCTACTAGGATGATACGAGGAATGGAAAACCTGTCTTATGAAAGGAGATTCAAAGAGCTTGGCTTGTGTAGCCTAACCAAAAGAAGGCTGCGGGGAGATATGATTGCTCTCTATAAATATATCAGAGGGATAAATACCAGGGAGAAAGAGGAATAATTTAAGCTCAGTGCCAATGTTGACACAAGAACAAATGGATATAAACTGGTCATCAGAAAGTTTAGACTTGAAATTAGACAAAGGTTTCTAACCATCAGAGGAGTGAAGTTCTGGAACAGTCTTCCAAGTGGAGCAGTGGGAGCAAAACACATATCTGGCTTCAAGACTAAGCTTGATAAGTTTATGGAAGGGATGGTATGATGGGATAGTCTAATTTTGACAATTAGTTGATCTTTGACTATTAGCGGTAAATATACCCAATGGCCTGTGATGGGATGTTAGATGGGGTGGGATCTGACTTAACTACAGAGAATTCTTTCCTGGGTGCCTGTCTGGTGAGTCTTGCCCACATGCTCATGGTTTAGCTGATTGCCATATTTGGGTCAGGAAGGAATTTTCCTCCAGGGCATATTGTCAGAGGCCCTGGGAGGGTTTCGCCGTCCTCTGCAGCGTGGGGCAGGGGTCACTTGCTGGAGGATTCTTTGCACCTTAAAGTCTTTAAACCACGATTTGACAACTTCAATAGCTCAAACATAGGTTAGGGGTTTGATACAGGAGTGGGTGGGTGAGATTCTGTGGTCTGTGTTGTGCAGGAGGTCAGACTAGATGATCATAATGGTCCCTTCTGACCTTAAAGTCTATGGTGCTATTAAATGAATGCCTGCCACTTCGCAAGCCCCCCTGGTGCCTGTCTGATTCCTTACACTACTGCTACCCTCTCCACCAGCCAACCTGTCATTCCAAAATAGCACCCCCAAAGCTATGGCTTCTATATCTCAACCAGCTATGGGCACAATAGAGTGGATCCCAAATCTACAAACCTTGAAATTACAAAGTTCTGTTGAGGCTCAAATGTCTTTGTCACCCTATTGTGAGATTGCATGTAGCTTCACTTCTAGGAACCCCTTTATTTATAGAAGCTTCATATGTCCCCAAAGACTTTTGCAAACTTAGTCATGGGGGTCTGAGGTGTGACAAGTGTACACTTTGGCACCCTCAAAATTTCCAGTAAGCATTTATAGACTGTGTTGAAAAACTGTAATTGGCCATGATGTATTCATACTTTATTATGATGAGACAAGAGCGACGCCATGCACATAATGCTGTTTCTCAGTTATCTTGACACAGCATGAGTATGCTTGTGCATGGTACAGTGCAGTGTAGCTACGTTCCACTTACTTTGCTTACCTGACAGCCTTTTTAGGAATGTAAAATATGTGTCATTTTGATTTAAAATTTTCCACATGAATTATAATGTTCAAAAACATGGAAGAAGAGAATATTTAGTGTATGCTTAACTTGTAACAAAGGGAGTTTTTATCTTGATGAAGAAAGGGACTTTTTTCTATTTATTTAAGACAATTTCAAAATAAGAATAAATTATGCTAGGTTGAGAGATCACTTGTTTACCTGCAAAGCACATTAAATTCCAGTAGAATTGAAATGAGATTGCTATAGATTTTTACTCAGATAAACAAATCCCTTTAGACTTGCTTGGATAAGATATAAAATTCACTATTGTTTACCCATTAATTTCGTGGTAACGAGAGAATCTAAAAGATGAGAATACTGATATTTTACCA